>NC_138776.1:129495373-129960373 GCF_965119305.1 Pelophylax lessonae
TGTGATCGCTGCATGAGTGAAAGTAGCTGCTATTTAGCTATGGGAGCCAGCTGCCTCCCATTGCTTTCAATGGGGTCTGCCTCCCACTAATTGCGGTAACCTCCATTGAGACTCTTACATCTAACTTGTGGTCGCATTTGCAGGTGTGAATGCACCCTTAATGTTTACCATAATAACCCTGTCTGCACCGTGCTGGCAGATTTCATGATCAATTGTAAAGGCAAGATTTAAACAAAAACAATGTTTCTTAACTGCTTCCCATCCGCGCTACAGCCTATATACGGCTGCAGCGCGACTCGAATTTTCGGGAGGCCGTTTTTAAACGGCCTCCCAGTGACACGCCCCCCGCGCGCTCCCGCGAGCGCGCAGCGGGGAGAATCTGTGTCGGCCGTGTCCCTTGGACACAGCCGATCACAGATCGTGGTGAATGGCCAATCACAGCGGCCATTCACCACGTGATCGGGCCGTCCAATGAGCGATGATCTCATATGTAAACATATGAGATCATCTCTCATCGCCGGCGCTCCTTCCTCACACGGAGCCTGCAGTGTGAGGAAGGAGGGGGAGCCTCACAGCGTCGGGGACACAGAGACATGTAATCAGGGCACTGATCACCAGTGCCCTGATTACTAAAAGGTAAAAAAACATACACAGTGCCCTCCCATCAGTGCCCACAGTGCCCGCCATCAGTGTCCCCCATCAATGCCCACAATCAGTGCCCATAGTGCTGCCAGTCAGTGCCCATCAGTGCCTGCTCATCTAGGCACTGATAAGCACTGACTGGCAGCACTATGGGCACTGAGTGTGGGCACTGATGGTGCTGCCCATCAGTGCCGCCCATCAGTGCTCATCAGTGCCACCCGTCAGTGCCATCCGCCAGTGCCCATCAGTGCCGCCTCTCAGTGCCCATCAGTGCCGCCCGTCAGTGCTGCCTCTCAGTGCCCAGCAGTGCCACCTCTCAGTGCCCAGCAGTGCCGCCTATCAGTGCTCATCAGTGCCGCCTATCAGTGCCGCCTATCAGTGCTCATCATTGCGGCATATTAGTACCTCCTCATCAGTGCCCATAAGTGCCACCTCATCAGTGCTCATCAGTGCCGCCTATCAGTGCCGCCTATCAGTGCCACCTATCAATGCCGCCTATCAGTGCTCATCATTGCGGCATATTAGTACCTCCTCATCAGTGCCCATAAGTGCCACCTCATCAGTGCCCATAAGTGCCACCTCATCAGTGCCCATCAGTGCAGCCTATCAGTGCCGCCTCATCAGCTCACATCAGTGAAGGAGAAAATTTTATTTTCAAAATTTATTCGCAGAAAATAAGAAAAACTTTTTTTTTTTTCCAAATTTTCTGTCTTTATTCTTTTTTTTTGTAAAAAATAAAAAACCCAGAGATGATTACATACCACCAAAAGAAAGCTCTATTTGTGTGAAAAAAATGATAAAAATTTCAAATGGGTACAGTGTAGCATGACCGCGCAATTGTCAGTCAAAGTGTGACAGCACTGAAAGCTGAAAATTGGCCTGGATGGGAAGGGTGTTTAAGTGCACAGTAGGCAAGTGGTTAACCTTTGTTTAGTCATGGCACAGTTTAAAAGTATAAACATTCTGGAGTTACCCCTGTCTGAAAATGCAGTCCCTCTAGATTAGAAAACCAGCCCTGATAGTACAGAGTGCAGGGGTCAGGTAAGTGTAATCTACAGAGTGTATGGGTCAAGAGTAAAAGTAATGTACAGAGATACTTGCACACACACACACACACATGCATGCTGATTTGCTGTACCTGACTGACCCCGATGCCTTCTCAGTTTGTTTGTCTTTCCCTTTAAAGTAGTTGTAAAGGCAGTAGGGTTTTTGACTTAATGCACTGTATGCATTAGGATAAAAAAAAAAAAAACCTTCTGTGTGTAGCAGCCTCCCCAGCACCCCCTTAATACTTACCTAAGCCCCATCTCTTTCCAGCGATGTCCATGAGTCCCTCGGCCGTCTTGAAATCTCCCTCCTGATTGGCTGAGACACAGCAGTGGCGCCATTGGTTCCCGCACTTGTCAATCACAGTCAGTTAGCGAATCAGGAGAGAGGGTACGGGCCGCTGGCTCTTATCTCATTCGACAGATTGATAGCGGCTTCCGCTGCTGTCAATCAAATCTAGTGACGCAGGGGGCGGGGCTGAGTCCCACTGTCTGTGTCAATGGACGCAACAGCTAGACTCAGGAGCATGCCCGCACAGGTTCCCCCAGGGAAAGCGGCTTTCCCTGGGGGCACCCGATGAAGAGTAGGAGCCTGGAGCGCTGCCGGGGCACCCCAGAAGAGGAGGATCGAGGCTGTTTTGCACAGAGCAGGTAAGTATAACATGTTTGTTATTTTTATTTAAAATAATTTGAATCTTTACAATCCCTTTAAAATCTATCAATTAAAAAATATCTATGCTATAAAATCACCCACAAATATCCATAGCAACATATAAAACCACAGCAATTTTGTGTTTTATGCCCTTGTACATTGTGTGTATACCTAGTGATCCTGCCAAATCCCCTGAGTTCTTGTTTCAAACTGATCACGGCAAACATGGAAGGAGATTCATACGCTAGTGGTCAGTCTGCATCCCTGGGATCACTACTGGGATATACAGGATGCTGTGCTGATACAGGGCGTGTCTGTATTTCCTGTAGTCAGTTGTGTGGCCATGCCCTTGCGGATCTCCTGCTCGCTTAGTAAGGGGGCAGGTTACATCATATATAGGGGGCAGGTGAATGGGCTTACATCAGACACAATGGGGAAGTAACTAGCAATGTATGTTTGCAGCAGCTGGACTGAACTGGACAGATCCCCCATTCATCCAATTAACAATGTCCTTAAAACAATGTTTCAGTTTGCACTAAGAATAAATAGCTCTAGCAATAGTACACATGCAATAAAGCCGTATTAAACCCCAAAACAAAGTGTAATATACTAGAGTTTACTAATCATTAGATCTGGTGGCTACATTATTTTTCTTTTTAGGCTTTTTTCCCCTCCTTTCACCTGGTGACCTGCCCAGTAACACACCTCCTTTAATAGAGCACCCCCACTCAGGATGAATGAGCAAAGGGGGCATATTTAGACAGCAGCATTGTCAATCTGGGGGGTAGGGAAGTATTAGATGAACTAACAGATTAGAATACACTAACAAATTAAAGCCAAACTCCAAATAATTCTTTATAGGCAGTTACGGCAAATAGTTTTTTTTTACCTTTTGGGATAAAGGTTTTACAGTACATAAATAAATGGAAGCTAATCATTGTAAGCACCTCTGCCAGTGTTAAATGGCTTGTCTCACCCCTGTAAACTAATACACTTGCAAGAGAGCTTGTTTTGAAAAACAATAAGACTAAACTGACTGGATCACCAGATGAAAACAAAAGAAAGAAAGCCTAAAATAAACATTTATGATAGTGCAGCTTTCCAATTTTTAGATATGATGGCTGTATTAGTTTTCTGTTTTTTGGGTTTAATATCGCTTTAAGAAATGTATCCCATTGCTCCTGTAATAGTATCGGTGTGTAAAAAGTCCCGTAGTCAGAAAAAGTGCAGTCATTTTCAAAACAATCTGCCGGTCGGTGCTCAGAGTGTAAATGGTAAGCCTCTCATTGCGTGATCCACAGATCTGGATGATGAAAACTTTACATTCTCCTGTATTAGCCAGTACTCAAATGCAGCTTTATCCATACATACAAATTAGCCTGGTCCAATAGCAGGAAGACAACAGTGCGTGGTTCTATGTGCTTGATGCACTGTCAGAGCTCTGGCTGATGGCTCGCTGACAGGAGTGCAGTGCTGATTGATACAACACCGCTCTGCTTGGTGGCATCACCCAATGACGAAGAATCAAGGACATTTCCTGATTAAGAAAACAGCAAAATCTATCAAAATGCTATCACAATGCATCAGAAGTGACGCTGGGGTACTGGGTGATGAAAACAGATCGACTTTGGGCTAAAAAGCAATCTATCTATCAGCACCCTGTCTGTCCCTGTCATTGAACCATCAGCCAAGGCTCTGACAGTGTATCAAGCCCAAATTTTAGGTACCATGCATGGCCTTCCTGCAATAAGATTAGGCTGATTTGCATGTATAGATAAAGTTACACGTGAATGCCGGCTATAACAGGAGAGCATACGTTTTTAACCTTCTAGATCAGTATGCAATGAGCAAGTTGCAAATAAGTTGATACATTGCTTATATCATTTCAGCCACTTACACTCGAAGTGCTGATTGGCATATTGTTTTGAAAGTGACTGCACATTTTCTGCCTACTGGATTGTTCATACACGGATACTATTACAGAAGCAATGGGATACATTTCTTAATGTGTGTAAACTATTGCTAGAGCTATTTATGCTCAGAGTAAGTGTTGACTGAAACATTGTTTCAGCAATCATGTTTGGCCAATGATAGTGACTCACATGTGCCCTCAACCTCTTAACTCTGGCTAACTTTGTTTTGGCTCCATGCACACTCGCTTAAAAATCGCTGCTTCTTCAGGAGTTTTGTGTTTTGCTTGTAGAAGCAGCTCAATGTTATCCTGTGTGTCCATGCACATTAGGACGATTAGAGGCATTTTTTGATTAGCGTTTAGAGGCAGGATAATAAACCCTTCTGGTTTGCGTTTCTGATTGGAGCTTTCTGGCAGAAAAAACTCTAAACTCACCTAAACTGAACAAAAAACGCTCTATATGAGTGTTTCTTTCTCTTTTTAAGCCCAGTCTATATGGAGCCGAAGGCTCCTTTCGCACTTGTGCTACTTGGGATGTGATTTGTGAGACCCCAGGCCGCAGGAAAAGTTGCCTGCACTACTTTGAGCCGACTTTTGATGCAACTTTGGTCCAGAGAATGTAAAGTCAGATCAAAGTTTCACTGAACATCGTGCAACTTTGGAGACCCGTTAATGAAAATGCAGCCTAATATTGTCATCTTACACAAATGTATTCAGTCCGCATTTCTGATATGATGCCCTAAAAATTTATCTGATATTTTCCGCCTTTTGCTCTGGTATATAGATGTTTTTGTTGTCTTCTCCACCAGTAATCGTTGATGGTAGGTACTTGGGATATTCTTCATCATTATAGTTTATTTAACCGCTTGCCGACTGCCCACAGTAATATTACTGTGGCAGTGTGGCTCCCCTGGGTCCAGTCACGTAGTACTACGTTACTGGAGGGGAAGGGGTTTTGGCAGCGTGTGTTTAGACACAGTGAGAGGTGGGCTGCGGGAGGAAAGGCGGCGATTGCCACCTTCCTCCCGCGATCATCCGGTAAACGGAGAGAAGACCCGTCTGCTTATGTAAACAAAGCAGGCGGATCTTCTGTGAGACAGTCAGGGACAGATCTCAAGTTTCAGCCAAGCTTTCAGCTGAAACTGCGATCTGTCTGTGCCTGTCACAGAACCCCCCCACAGTTAATAAGCATACAGGTATACATTAACCCCTTTGATCAACCCCAGGGTTAACCCCTTCACTGCCAATGGCATTATTACAGTAACAGTGCTTATTTTTAGCACTGATTACTGTAGTAATGTCACTGGTACCCCTAAAAGTGTCAAAAATGTCAGTTAGGGTTCCGATCTGTCCACAGCAATGTCGCAGTCCCGCTAAAAATCACAAATCGCCGCCATTACTAGTAAAAAAAACAAAAAAAAAAAAAAAACAATAATGACATAAATCTTTTCCGTAGTTAGTAGACGCGATAACTTTTGCACAAACCAATCAAAATATGCATATTGCAATTTTTTTTTACCAAAAATATGTAGCAGAAAACAAATTGGCCTAAAATGTTAAAAAATTTTGATTTTTAATTTTTTTTTTTTTTTGAGAATTTCATATAGCAGAATGTAAAAAATATATATATTTTTTCACAATTGTCGCTCTTTTTTTGTTTATAGCGCAAAAAATAAAAATCCCACAGGTGATCAAATACCACCAAAAGAAAGCTCTATTTGTGGGAAAAAATAGACATCAATTTTGTTTAGGTACAGCGTCACACGATCGCGCAATTGTCCGTTAAAGTAACAGTGCCGAATCGCAAAATAGGGCCTGGTCATTAAGGGGGCAAATCCTTCCGGGGCTGAAGTGGTTAAAAAAGAGAACTTTCTTTAATATTTTTTAAAAACATAATTATGTATACACATGGGATCTGCCGCTTTTGCCAATTATGTATGCAGACCCTGCTTCCTGCTGTGTGGTGCTGCACAGTTGTTGAATGAAACTTCTCTTTTGCACTATGATGGTTTGTGAGTCAGCTGAATCACAGATAGCAATACACTTCCTGTGTGTACTTGAATGGCATATAGTTTGTGCCAAAGCATTGTGTACCATAAGCAATTGAAAATAATTTTTTTTCAAAAAATTGCACTTTTTCAATCCTTTGTTGCTTCTCTTTGGTGCTGATCTCCTGCAGCCACTTTGTCTGCATACATGTACTCCAGTGACGGCTACATGGCTTTCTCAGGGAGGGTTTCCGGATTGTGACACCACTGGACCATGTTTGTGTATTGTGTGTTTAGTAGTGTATACAATAGAAGCCTGGGTGAGCATGCAGAAACACAATTAGGAGACGGAGAGAGCATTATAACCATTTACCAGAAAGTGCTACTACAAGAGCCTTTATCAGGAAAATCGCTGAGTATTATTTTAATAAAAGCGAACAATTCTGAAATGACCTTAACATGTTAAAAGCTTATGAGATTTTAGTGATTGGGTTCATCTAAACTTTAAGCATTTAGGCAGAGTAACTGTAGTAGCCAATCTATCCTGCCTGCATTAGTTATTTTACAAGCCTCTGTTTAAAGAGGAGTTCCAGGTTCCCCCCAAAAAATTAAGTCAGCAGCTACAAACACTGTAGCTGCTGACTTTTAATTTAAGGACACTTAAATTTGGGTACAGGCACTTGCTTTTCTAGTAAGGGAAACAGGAAGTGAAGCCTTGCAGCTTCACAGCTGGTTTCCTGCTGCACCTTGTAAATGGTCCCATAGTCTTCTGAGACCTGTGATGTGTCCCAGAAGACTGCGGGGAAGGAGGGGGGGGCCCAAACGTCTGGATAAGATCACCGTGGCAAAACCAGGTACCTGCTCACCAGTAGCGGCTGTGGTGCTCCATGGGCCGCAGGGGAGGGGGGGGGGGCATCAGACCGACCGCACCAACATTTTAGGGTGGGGGGTGCAAACAAGCACAGCTTCCCCTTTTGGGTGAAGTCTTGCTCCATTAAAATGAAAAATTCAATGAATTGAAGCCTATCAAAATTTTAAAGTCTCATCCAAAATGATTTTTTATTTAAACACTGCAATGGGATCAGTTAGACAGTATGCCAGGCCTGGAGCACTGACAGGGACTACCTCGTCTTTTTTGCACTCACTGTTTGTTTCCCGGCTTTTACTGCCTTAACTAAATTTTGCATTTATTTCATTTCTAGGGATTGATGAAGAAATTCATTCGTTGTTCAACACGCATAACAGTTGGGACTATCAAAAAGTTTTTAAGTTTAAAATTAAAGCTACCGAGTACTTATGAGGTAAGAGCAGAGCTGAGAATTAGTAATATGTCCATTTAAATTAACCACGGTTTACACATTCTATACACGTTATATTTTAGGCACCATGCACACTGGGCGTTTAGCCCTGGGGCATGGTGCTCTGGCATTTAACTGTTGGAGAAGAGCAACAGTGCATCATCCAGCCCCACTGTAGGCAGCCTGTAAAACACTATGAAATGGTGACAGCTGCTGATGACAGGCTGCATACAGTGGCCAGAGACCCATGTACTGGACCTAAATTCCCAGTGTGCATGAGGTCTTAATGTGTTATATTAAAGTTTTTGAAATAGGTAGTCTCTTTACTGGACAGACATATCTAGTCCGTCCAGTGTTGTTTGTAACAACTAACTAAATTCTGGCAGTCTTTTTTTTTTTTTTGCAAGTTAAATATTTAAGAAAATTACATTTTCTTTTCTGTTCATTGAAGAACACAGCAGATCTTCATAAAAGATGTTTTTTTTGTTGCCACCTATAGGAGCAGGATGCTAGTTGGAACTAAAAGTATGCCCAAAGGGAAGCCCCCTGCTGGTGACCGAACCCCCCAGTGCTCAGGAGTGGGGAGCTACAATTCTTTTCTGTTTTTTTTTTTTCTCACGTTTTCTTCTAGCAGATGGATTTTTGTCTTCAATTGCAGTTTCTCCACTCCTGGGGAATCACAGTGGGTATTTGCTGCTGTAATTGTGTGCCTTACACTCCAGGGGGGGGGGGGGGGCGACTCTGTGGGCACAGTATGATTTTTACTCATTTGTACCTAAGTGCTACATGTTTTGTGGCTCACAGACGCAGTGAACCTGCTTCCAGAGTGGGAGATAAGAGAACTGTGCAGTCTTCAGTGGAATCATTGATGATTTTTACTCCACTTTGGGAGGAGCAGGCTGCCTTTCTCCCAGTGCTGTGAGTGCACACAGTGCCAGAGGGATTTTGAGGAGATTTATGAATATCCCGTGCTGTTTTCCTGTGGGTCTAGTTGCTTAGGGGGGCAGGCCATTCTATTAAGTTGCATTCAGCAGTGTGCATGGTGTGGTCTCCCCAGTCAGATCGCTATCTTCTGAGCTGCATCTTCTAATCTACATGCTCTCATATCTCCACTAGGAACAGTGTGCATACAGTGCAGCTACTACCTTTGAACTCTTACCGCAGGTGCTGTTACCAGAGGAGTGATTCTGTAGCCCTGTTGGGGGGACTCCTAATCTGGGACAAGTGCCAGCTATGATCACGTCGTGGTGGGTAGGTCATAAAAAAGTTAGGGATACCCAGTGTTAGGGAGTAAGCTACTTTGTGTGGTTCCTGTAGGATGGGTAAGCAACCTTTTAGAGGTGATAATCTACCATGACAACATGGAAGAGATCAAAGATCCCCAGGGTGCTGCACACTTTTTTTTTTTTTGGGAACTATCAAGCCTCAAAAGTTCAGTATTGTGTAGGGCAGTGTACAGAGGTCAGTAAAAATGTAGGGCATTTTACAGAGATCAGTAGGGCAGATGACTGGAGAGCAGGAGAGAGACTAGCAAGGCAGAGAACAGGGCGTCTACAAGGCGAAAGACAAGGGGTTAGCAGGACAAAGAGCACGGGGGTCAGCAAGGCAGTGTAAAGGGGGGGGGGGACCAGGAAGACACAGTACAGAAGGGTCAGGAGGGCCTGGTACAGGAGAGACTGGAGCGTATGGTACAGGGGGGTCTGAAAGGCATGGTATAGGAGGGTACAGCCCAGGGAGGTCTGGAGGGCACAGTACAGTGGGTCAGGAAGGCACAGTCCAGTGGTGTCTGGAGGGCATTGCACAAGGGGGGTCTGGAAGGCAAGGGGATCTGGTGCGCACAGTGCAGGGGGGTTGACACATGAAATGACCTGTCCTGGATGGTCCTAGAAAAGGACAGGCTGCTTTGTTCTCCACTATTTCTAGATGGACTTGTCAAACAGTGATTCAGGCCTAAGCCCTGTTAGGCCGAGTCTCTGTTCCCTGTTACTGCACATTCCACCAAGGCGGGCCACCCATTGGGACTCTTTTTAAATTTGGTTGCACAAAAAAAAACATCCGTCATAAAGATCTACTGTGTCCTTCAATGAACTCTGAGAAAAGGATTTTACAGTGAGTCCAAAAAAAAAAAACCTTCGTCACTTGTCTCTCAGATCTCTGTTTGGATACCTTGTATCACATCTGCACATGTAATTCTGAAATTTGGTTTGCAGGCACTATGCAAATGAAAGCATAAATATGAGATCTTTCCAAGCTGGACACAAGTATACCAATTTTCATTTGGGTGGAGTTGATTTATGGGCCTACAAAAAAAATAGCCTTTTTCAATCTGTGTAGTTGGCCATCTTTATAAAGACGGTGCAATCTAAGCAACCACTTATAGATTTGAAAAATGGCTGTATATCAGAAACAATGTATTCTTATATATGCAGATGAATTCTTTTATAGATAAATATTTTGGCAGAAAACTTCATTAGGTCTGAACAAGGTATCATAAAAGAGGACAATAGTCCCCCACTGCCTGTATTCATGGAACAGGAGGTGCCTTTAACATGCAAATCCAGCCAAAACTTTTTTGTTTCCTTTTGGATATAGTTGGAAATGAGCAGGAACCTCTGTCAGGTTATCCAGGGCTCCATTAGATTTTCCTGCATTAACTGTCATAGGGATATTTGCTTTATCAGTCAGGATTGGAATTAAAAATCTACAAAAGCAACAGAGGCAGACATTTAAAGCTGAAGGAGATTATAATTTTCCTCTACTGTCATTTTTTTTTCTGTCTGTGTCAGTCCTGGATAGCAGTAATACCTTATAGGAGTTCTAGTCCTTCCGCTCTCTATCCAAAACTGAAAATAAGTCTTGGCTGGTCTGTAATTTGATCTTTTCATGGCACATAATAAAACCTCATATTTGAAATCTCACCATTGAAAAACGTAGAAGCCCGAACCATATGGGTGATTTCAACTGTTTGTTGCCGACTGCATCCATATATGCAGCCTCATGGTAGTGGGTCTTTATCCGTGGGGTCACATTTACGCTTGATGATATGATCAGATATTTTTGAGGGCAGAGGAGAGATCTGGGTTCTAATAGAATCCAGATCTCTCAGTAAGGAGTACATGGCATGTCACTGCCCATGCTATCATAAGGGATCCTGTCCATTAAAGCTGATCAAAAAAAAATAAAGACTGTTAAAAAAAAGTTAATAAAATAAATAATAAAAAATTAAAGCGCCTCCGTTCTTTTCCTGCTCACGCACAAATACCAATGCATATGTAGGTCCCGTACGCATGTGTAACGGTGATCACGTTACAGATGTGGGGTGTCACAGCAGGTGCAATATTTCTATATTTCTAACTTCATACCTCCTGTTTAACTCTAAACTACTGGTAACCTCAACCTGTAAAGGCTTTTAAGGCGTTGGCTATGAATAATTTAAAGTGGTTGTAAAGACAGAAGGTTTTTTAACCTTCATGCATTCTATGCATGAAGGTTCCCCCCAGCCCCCTTTATATTTATCTGAGCCCCGTCTTGATCCAGTGATGTGCATGAGAGCAGTGGCTCTCCCTGGTCTCTCTATCCTCATTGGCTCACACAACGTATGCCATTGGCTCCTTCTGCTGTCAATCACAGCAAGTGAGCCAATGAGGAGAGAGGGAGGGATAGGGCTGAGCCTCACTCTGTGTGTGAATAGACCATGTCCATTCACAGGATTGCAGCTCAGGAGCGTGCCTTCGAGAGGCTTGCTATAGGGGGCACTCAGCAGAGGGGAGGAGCCAGGACCGCCATCGGGGGACCCATAAAGAAGAGGATCTGGGTTGCTCTGTGCAAAACCATTGCACAGAGCAGGCAAATATAACATGTTTGTTATTTTAAACAACTTCAGGTCTGCCCTATTATGTTTTACTAAATAAAAATATCCCATAGTTTGTAGACGCTATAACATTTGCGCAAACCAATCAATATATGCTTTTTGGGATTTGTTTGCCAGAAATATGTAGCAGAATACATATTGGACTAAAGAAATGTGTTGGTTTTTTTAAATTTTTTTATTGCATATGTTTCAAAGCAGAAAGGGTCTATCTTATTTTTCACGTAGTGGTGGGACGCTATTTTTCTTTTTTGTCTTATCCATGGGTGTATGGAGAAGCTATTTCTGTCCACTTTTTCCATCATGGACTTTTAATTGGACTATGACCACTTTTATTCTATATTTATCTACTTTGGCGCTGCCCTTCGCTTGTTTCATGTGCTTTGTATGGTTATAATCTTGCCATTTTGTGCTGGCTGCCTTTGTTTTTAGTATAAGTTATTTTTGTTCTGAGCGCAGATATATTGTATTGTATTATCTTTGTGATTGTCAACAGCAGGAGAATTTATCTGTTCTATGGTGGTAGGTTATGGTAATAGCAAGAAATATAAATGTAGCACCCTACAAATAGGTGCTAGGTAAAACCATAGTGGGTCTTGTCTGCTTAACAGCAGGGCTGCGATTTATCTAGCCAGGGTGTCAGGGCTTCCAGATGTGCCTGCTGAGGGGAGAAGTATCCCCACTGGCTCCTGTGAGAGGCTTCTCATAGGGCAGTGTGGGAAGCCCAATCAGGGGACACTTCCTAGCTTGTAACTACCCCAGAAGGCAGATTATGCTGCAAGGATTCTGGGAGCGGGTATAAGTTTGGGGGAAGTGCGTGACAGGGTGTCTTTGGCGGGAGCAGAGTCCCAGGAAGGAGAGTCTCTCCTCCTGTCTGAGGAAGGTGGATTTCTCGGGGTGTCGCCTGAGAGTCCAGAGTGTGCTGAGTTGAGCTGAGGGGGATCCGGTGTGCCGAGAGCCTGCGGAGAGAGAGGGAGAGAGGGGTCCAGTCCCAGGTCGTGAGTACTGCGGATTGCCCCTGGGGGTCTGCCTAGAGTCAGAGGGGACCACTCCAGAAGAGGTTCAGGGGATCCAAGGTCAGCTAGCTATAAAGGGGGTACATAGGTTGAGGACCCTGAAGTGTAAAGGGGGTACATAGTCTGTGGACCCTAAGGAGTTCAAGGAGCAAAGGGGGCATCTGCAGTCTGGGCCCTGAATTGTATTGCGTGTGCCAGTTACAGTGTTAGCTATCTGGAGTTCTACAAAATACTACCTCAAGCTGTGCCAGGCTGGGGAAAAGTATTCAGAGACTTACACAGTGAAGCAGTGTCAGGAGTTCTACAGTTCTCAGTCTTGCATCTACTGGACTATAGGTCAGGGATTCAACACTTCCTCTGTTGTACAGAGTGTTCACAGAGTCAGTGAGCGTTGGCTGGCGCTGGCTAGCGTCAAGGAAGCGCCAACGGGCATTTTTCCAGAATCAAAGTCCCAATTTTAATTAGTTCAACCCGAGAGGAGTATACCACTCATTCCCTTCTCCCATTCCCTTAATTTATAATAAAAACCACAAACAAAGATGCCGGAGTTGTCACAGTTTCAATTGTCACACCTGGGGACTCAGCTCACATGTGCTGGAGAAGATTCCCGTGTAACGTTAAAAAAAGCTACCTCGTGAAAATTCCCTACCCTCGTCACTTCCTGTGCACCTACGTCATGGAACAGCTGAACAGTTTACCAGTGCGCATGCTCATAGCTGCGGAGGGTAGGGAATTTTCACGGGGTAGTGTTTTGTAACGTTACACCGCATCAGCTGTTGCCGCGGGTACATTAAATCATCTCCGCTCCAAGCCTTCTAACTTCCCTGATCTCGGCTCCAAAATGTAAAAGTGGCGGCGGGTCTATGAAAATATAAATCACGGAGATCTCAGCTCAGTGATTTATATTTTCATAGACCCGCCGCCGCTTTTATATGTTGGAGCCGAGATCAGGGAAGTCACAGGGGTTGGAGCGGAGATGATTTAATGTACCCGCAGCAACAGCTGATGTGGTGTAACGTTACAAAACACTACCCTGTGAAAATTTCCTACCCTATATACAGTTTTACAAATACTGTACGTTAAAGTTGCAAAACCATGTTCAGGCATTAGGATTTGCTTTACCCTCCATCATGAAGGAGTTAAAAAACCCCTGCAAATGAGGCAATTGCAAACTAGTGGTAAATCGTTCTGAGGCACAGGATGGAAATGGTCAGTGCCTCTAAGCCAGTGATGGCGAACCTTGGCACCCCAGATGTTTTAGAACTACATTTCACATGATGCTCTGCTATACCGCATGAGCATCATGGGAAATATAGTTCCAAAACATCTGGGGTGCCAAGGTTCGCCATCACTGCTCTAAGCCCTAAGGCAATGCAGACATGATACTTAATCTTTTTGCATAATTCTTTTTTTCAGCTGGATGTTCTATGCAATGGTGAGATTATGGGAAAGGATCATACAATGGAGTTCATATACATGACAAGATGGCGGCTGAGGGGTGAAAATGTAATTACATTCATACTTTTTAAAATCTTTGTTCCTGTTCTTACTGGTAATCCTGCCGGTAATGTTGGCCATAGATGGCTGAACCAGCTGAATTTTGATCCATTTGTGCCTGTGCCCGTTCAACAGAAGATAGTCGTTTGATCTGCTTCTGTCGGATGGGCTCCTTGGATAATTTTCCTCAATCAGTTGCTGACCAGTGTATTCTGACAGCAGAGAGTCCTGCTATCGCAATACAATGCCCCAGTAGTAAGGATTCCTCTATCCACCTATGTGGATGGAGGAATCCATTCATTTGCTGGCTGAATGAAAAAGAGAGTCATCTATGGACAACCTTACACACCTCTGGCTTCTCCATAACATAAGGGGAAGGGGTTTTGTATTCCCCATTCTTGAGAACAATGAAACTGATCAAAAGTGAGCGCAGGCAAAGCTTACAGGAGTGTATTAGCTCGCTAGATTTTTGGCAGAATTAAAGTGGTTCTAAACTCTGAAGGTTTGTTTTCTTACCTTAACCCACTGCCGACCCGCTCATGGTAGATCTACTGCGAGTGGGCGCCAAAGCCAGGCACCATGATGTATCCGTACGTCGCAGTGAGCTTCCTGGTTTGGCATGCGCGACCCATGCTGTGATTGGACACAGAAAAAGTGTGTCAACATACTTCATACAATGATTTTGGCTGAAACTTGCTTGAATCTGCTTGGCCAATTACAGCACAAAGTTGTGTGTTGACAAACAGACCTGCACAGGCAGCAATCTGTCTGTTTCTTCAAATTGATTTCAGGGAGAAAAAGCACACAGATCTGTTCGTAATTATCACTGATTGCTGTGAGACCGAGGCAAATCCATGCCTTGATCTCACTCACAAACAATGAAACCAGAAGTGATGTCACTTCCTTATCCAGACCCTTTCCTGGCCAGTAAAGCCAGGGGACACATCTAACCAGGAGAGATGGTGTGAAGGGCAGAGGAGACATTGGGGTCTATTAGACCCCCTAATGTCTCCACAAAGAGTACCTGTCACCTACCCAATGCCATCACATAGGGGTTTATTTACCCTTTGTGATAGCAATCAAGTAAAAGAAATGTAAATAATAAAATATAAAAAAATAAAAAAATTGCAGAAACCCCCCTTGCCCTGCACAAACGCAAGCCTAGTGTTTGCAGGACCTCTCAAGCTCTATCAGGTTGGATGGGGAGCGTCTCCAGTTATGTTCAATCGGGTTCAAGTCTAGGCTCTGGCCCACATGTGACATATCGCCACGAACGCCAGAGTGAAAATAATAATTCTAGCACAAGAGCTCCTAGTTAACTCTAAACTGTCGAGCTGTAAAGGTTTTTAAAGCCGTCACCTATGGTGATTTTTGGGCACCATCATTTTTGGCGATATCGCAGGCGCACGCAATTTTAAGACATGAAATATTTGGTATATATTTACTCGATTCATCCTCAACTTTTACATTTTAACCAGAAACTGGTATTATATGGTGTGGTTTTGCACTAAAACATATTTTCTCTTACGTCCTCTGACAGTTGCCGCCTACTCATACAGTCTTCACCAATGGGTATTGACCTCTTATCCATAGGAGCAAGCTAGGCATAAGACTTGTTAAAAACAAAGTAATTTACATAGACACACCTATGGGGGCTGTCCCACTGGTCTAATACCCCCCTGCTATCAGCCATCCCAACTCAGTTTGTCTTCTGCCTAGTTAGGAGTGAGATAGGCTCTCCCTGTGCCGGGGCTACAGTCTCAGCCTTCTTCTATTTCTTATGATTTTATTTCTGCAAATGTGTTTTTTTCTTTGCATTACTAGCTGTTTATTTATCAGCGTTTAGTTAGTCACTTCTTCAAGATGATGACAGCGTCGCGGAGCTGGGAGTCGCACTGGTCATCCTGGTTTCCCAGGACAGAGGGCCTTATGAAATCCCAGCCTGCCATCGAGCGTTTAGCAGGCTATGCGTACGCCCTGGCCGCGCAAACGACCCATCCCTGTCCTCAGGGATGACAGCCCGCAAGGTGGCCACCTCGCCTGGACGTCTCTCCACGGTTCCGTGCATTGCTAGCGTCCTGCGTTTTTGGCTGACGGAACCTTTGCCATCTGGGGTGGGAGGTTTCCCATCGATGTGAGGCACCCAGGCCATCGGGTACGGTAAGTACATTCTCTGTGGGGCCTTTGTCTGGGGCTGGCAGTCCTGTGTGTCTGTGGTATCCCCTAATGTCTGTGCGTTTATTGGGGCTCCCTTTCTCCCGGTCCCTGCGGGGACTTTCACTCAGCTAGTTCGCTGTGTGGGTTGTGGGGGTCCCTCTCTTATGTGACACTTTATGGTGTGTGTGGAGGTGCAGACACGTGCGGCGACCGCTGCGGGGTTAAAAACCGCCGGTCCGCCATTTTAGGTGTGGGCAGCATGCTGGCCTCACTGTGGGCGCTTCTGCAGCGATGTATGTAGTGTATTATGGCGGCTTACGGCGCCATCTTGTGTGTGGCAATGTGTTCTCCTGAGCACATGTCAGCGGCCATTTTCCCGGAGCCTCCCATTGCTTTCTATGGGCAACCATGTTTCCTTAGTCTGAAGTCCTAGTTCAGCCTCCTGCGGGGACATCACTTCCTCTTTCGGTACAGAGGAGATCGACAGGCGTGTGGTAACACTTGTGGTGTCTGTCTTTGCTGTTTTTTTGTGGGAATATCTCTGGCTATCAGCTTATTCCTGTTTGGGGGTCTGCTTGCAGAATCCTTCATAGCGGTGTACTGCGGGGGATCGCGGTGTGCTTAGAGGGCCAGTACCTTGAAAAAAAAAAAAAGTTTTTTATTATGGAGTTCCAGGACAACAAATTTCCCTCAGCTTTGGTGGATGATTCAGGTTCCTCTGAATCTTCTGCTCTGCCTGCTTTGACTGCCGCACTTGCGACTTTAGCGTCCAAAGTGGATCTTTTGATGACTGAACGTGATGCTAGAAAAAGGCCTAGGCTTTCTCTATGTTGTCCACGATTAAGGGCCAGTTATCTGCACTGGCCGTCTTTTTCCAGTGCCCATTGGCGTCTAACTCTTTGATTCACACCTTTATTCAAGGTGTGCATCACTTGGCCCCTCCTTGGAGGGCGCCCCTACCTCCTTGGGACTTGAACTTGGTTCTGTCCGTTTTGCAACGTTCTCCCTTTGAAAATATCAGGGAGATTTCTTTGCCTCTGCTGTTGCAAAAGGTTGCTTTTCTGGCACGCAGAGTGTCGGAGTTGGCAGCCTTGTCTTGCCGCTCCCCTTACCTGGTGGTTCATAGGGATAAGGTGGTCTTGCGACCCAACCAGTCCTTCCTTCCAAAGGTGGTTTCTGATTTTCACCTTAATGAGGACATTGTTTTGCCTTCGCTTTGTGCGAATCCTAAACATCCGAAGGAGTTTGCCTTACATTCCTTGGATGCTGTCTGGGCGATCAGGGTTTATCTGTCGTCCACTGAATCCTTTCGGAACTCGGATTCTCTTTTTGTCCTTCCTGAGGGACCTCGGAAGGGTATGGCTTCGTCTGCGGCGACCATTTCAAAATGGATCAGACAGACGATTGTGCAGGCCTATTAGATTAAGGAATGGGTACCACCCTTCCCTGTCAAGGCGCACTCTACCAGAGTGGTGAGTGCATCCTGGGCCTTCGGCATCAGGCTTCGGTGGTCCAGGTGTGCAAGGCTGCGACTTTGTCGTCTGTGCACACCTTTTCAAAATTCTACAAACTTGGATGTTCTGGCATCGGCAGATGCCTCCTTTGGCTGCAAAGTTCTGTGTGCGGCAGTGCCTTAAGGGTACCCTAGTTTTGCAGGGCCCTGGCTGTTGGGGTTGTTTTCCCCCTTGTTTATTTGCTTTCCTGGGTTGTTGCTCCAGTTGAGCTTTTCTGTTGCCCAGAGGATACCTTTCTGCTCACGTAAGGTTCCTTTCTCTGCGGTGGGTGCTGCGTTGCCTTTCTGACATTTGCGTTTCCCACCCCTCATGTCTACACTGCTTCTGGACATCCCATTGGGGAAGACTGTATGAGTGGGCGGCGACTGTCAGAGGACGTAAGAGAAAAGTGAATTTTTGTAAAATTTTACCGTAAAATTCCTTTCTCTGAGTCCTCTGACAGTCCCCGCCCCTCTATTTGGGGTTCTTTGGACTTTAACTACTTGCTACCAAACTGAGTTGGGAAGGCTAATAGCAGGGGGGTATTGGACCAGTGGGACAGCCCCCATAGGTGTGTCTATGTAAATTACTTTGTTTTTAACAAGTCTTATGCCTAGCTTGCTCCTATGGATGAGAGGTCAATACCCATTGGTAAAGACTGTATGAGTGGGCGGCGACTGTCAGAGGACGTAAGAGAAAATATGTTTTAGTGCAAAACCACACCATATAATACCAGTTTCTGGTTAAAATGTAAAAGTTGAGGATGAATCGAGTAAATATATACCAAGGGATAGGAAGGAATCAGAGGAATTTTACGGTAAGATTTTACAAAAATTCAGTTTTATTATATTTTTTCTGGAAAATTTGCATTTAATAAACAGTTGCACAAATACCATTTGAAACAAAAATTAGCAATTATCACTTTTTTTTATTCTATAGGGCCTCTGCTTTCAGAAAATATATATTGTCCAGAGAGTTTAAGTAATTTTATTGCCAAAATTTAAGGTTTTTACATGTATGCAACAAATAAAAGAAATTGCTCTGGAGCCCAAATGGTTAAGTGTCATAAGCTACATACATCAGTGTCAGTCAGCATTCCTCCAAGCCAGTGTCAGTTAGCTTTAGATTGTCCGCCACACTATCACAGTCACACTATAGATTGCTGATAACCACCATTACCAGTATAGTGTTTGTACAGACCAAGCTCTTGATCATAATCAAAGCTATGCTACTGCCCCCGAAAATGCAATTTGGTTTTTACCAAAGACGTGTAGCAGAATACAGTTGGCCTAAATTTATGAAGACATTTTTTTTTTCACTGGATATGTTGTAGAACAGAAATTAGAAAATGTTTTTTTTTTTTTCAAAATGTAATAAAAAGATAAAAAACTCAATGGCGATCAAATACCACTAAGCTCTGTTTGTGATATAAATTACATCTGCATATACAGCGTTGCATGACCGTGCCATTGCTAGTTAAAGTAGCACAGTGCTAAATAGCAAACAATGCCCTGGTCACGAAGGAGATGAAACCTTACCTGCATTATGGTAAAAAGACATTCCAATACCTATCCCCCCAACCCTTACCTGAGTCTGGCTAAATATCTATTATTGCAATATTTTAGTAAGCCTAATGGTGGCCATACACTATACAAACAAATCATCTGAAATTCTTTTGTTTTTCGGCCAGTTAATGGGCATCAATCGGTAATCGTCGTGATATTTCTTAGCTGAAAAAATGGACAAGTTTGGAAATTTTCTGCCGAACGAACAGTAAATTGAAAGGTTAATGTGTTTCTTGTCTAAACTGTTTGCACTAGGCATGTGTGAAAAAACGGATTCATTTATGTCCATTGAACGATGTATCGGTCATGATGATGACACGTTCGTTTGCTCTCACAGCCGAATGTTCGTTTTTCTAAAATGTTTGAATGATTTTTATATAGTGTATGGCCAGCAGAAGGAACCTTGGTTTGTGGAAATTAGAATTATCACAGTCTAATTATATTTTATGTAATGTGTTCTCTTTTGTTTATTGTAGTCTTATCCAATGGTATTGCAATATCGACCGAGAATTGACTTTGGTTAATTGGTCAGAACACACTGAGAAAAAAAAAACTGCACTGTGTTTACTCATCGACAGATTGCACAATGAATGGATGTGCCTAATTACATGGACTATAAGGACACCATCTATTTTCAGCATGCAAATATGGATGTGGTCTCTTTCTCTCCAGTTTGCCAGTAGTTTCTTCCTAGTTTATTGTTCAGAAATGAAGTGCCAGTCTGCTCCACAGCCTCTGACTTCTAGGTGTACTACCAACATGATGCAAACCCCAGATTGTCAAAGTGGCTGTATTACTGTTCTGCTGTGTTATTGCTTAACAGCAGTGTTCGTTTGTTCATTACATGTACTTTTTGGTAAAATAGTATCTGGTCTGCACTGTATAGGTTTTCCTGCAAACATTTAACTGACAAAGTAACAAACACTTGCATTGGGAAGACAACATTTATTTGTGCTGAATGTCCTAAAGACTGTTATATTATTGGATGTGATTTGCCAGCTGCTTCATTGCCGCTTCCCCTGCTTTTCTTTCTAGGTGTTTTCAATTTAGAAAATGGCAATAAGTACTTGCTGGTCCCCATTTATAAAAAAACCTTAAGTAATATTAAACCCAAAAGCAACCATTATATTGCAGCTTACCAATTCTTCGATGTGATTGCTGCATTCGTTTTCTTTCCTTTTTGTTCCTGGTGATCTAGCCTGTACATCTGTTGTTTTTCATCAGAACAGGCTGTCCTGCAGATGTAGCAGTTAGATGGTTGAAATAAACCAGTTAACAAGTGTGCCTAAAATGATCAGCTTTTATTTAATTATATAAAACCTTTATCCCAAAGGAAAAATAAACTGTTGCTGTAACTGCTTAAAGAGGTTGTAAACCCTGGAGGAAACAACAAAAAAAAGAAAAACCTGTAAGACAAAGGCACAATGAGCTAGTATGCATCACATACTTAGCTCTCATTATGTAAAACTTACCTTAGAACGAAGCTGTCTCAGCAACGCCCACACGCCGCTGAGATGGCTGACATCTTCCCTGGTGTTTCTTCTGTGTTCGCGGGCTCCGGCGCTGTGAGTGGCTGGAGCCGCGATGGCGTCATGCCCGCGCAAGTCGCCATTTACGGCACGGGCTCTGAAGGTCTGGCATGGTAAGCATCATCAGGTATATGCACTTTAAATATCTCCTAAACTGTGCAAGTTTAGGAGACATTCACAATACCTACAGGTGAGCCTTTTGACATTACAGTCAATGTGTTTGTCAGGTATGTCAGATGGGTAACTTCTGGGCTTCATGAAGCCCTCTTGCTATTGCTTTGTGGCCCCCAAGGATTTTAAAATTTTAATCCAAACTCCAGGAAAATAAAATACAACATCCACCCTTGCAGTGGGCCCTTACCCACCTTCCCCCAGTGCAAGGGTTTTTGCACTATAGTCCTCACTCCTGAAGCTCTGGTCTGTGGTTGGAGCACCAGTGTCATCACACTCTATACAGGGACATTAAAGTGGAAGTAAAGTCTGCTTTTTAAGTTGTACATACAGGTAAGCATATCTGTAGGTACCGTAAATATCTCCTAAACTTGCACTGTTTAGGAGATATTCACACGGGATGCAGCCGGTGACGTCACCGGCACATGCACTCTGAAGGGATGGCATACTGGTTCCTTACCTTCAGAGCTCCGGCCCGGGGCTCCCGCATGGCAGTGATGTAATCACAGCCCCAGCCGTTCATGCAGCCAGGGCCTGTAAACCCAGAAGGAAGACTGGGTGAAGATGGGAGCACCAGGGAGCCGTGACAGTGCTGTGCAGGAGGGCTCCATGTGCAGGTAAGTCTGTCATAATGTGCTAGTATGCGGTGCATATTAGTACATTATGACTTACACCTGCAGGGGGCCCAATTTTATTTTATTTTTGTAGCGGTTTACTACCACTTTAACCCTGTATGGTACTCTGAGGAGATTGAAGTGCGAGTCAGTTGCAGGTTAGAGAGCAGCTACGATGGGACTGATTTGCAGCACAAGATGAGCCTACAGGAATGAGAAGTAGGGTAAGTATTTACTCCCTAATCCTTTGACCCTGAACCAAACAAACATATGTGACAGTGGGAGGGGGTTCTCGCTGTAAGGGTGTTTTTTTTTTTTTTTTTCGTTTATTTTCCTGGAGTTGGGCTTTAAAATCGAGCGAGGCCCAAGCTGTGCCCCGGCTGATAAAACTTCCAGAAATATTTTAGTGCCCCTTTTTTTTGGGAAACAGTTTGGAAATTGTACCCAAGTGCTACAATTTGTTTTCTGGATGACCCTCAGCATACAAAATGTGGCCACTTGAATATTATTTCTGCACAATCTAACTCATAGTTGCACTTGCGTTTGACATGCCTAGTGTAAGTAGCTTTACTAAAAGTGAAAACAGTCCAATTTCCTGAACTTCTTGGAATGGACAGTTTGGTATTCTTGTTAGGAAAGTTGACAATGAGCCAGTCAGTACGTGCAGTACAATCATTTTGGGCATGGCAACTTCAATGCAGTACTTTTGGGTAAAATCTTTTTAGCACTAAGTACTTTGAGAGCAGAATAATTTTTGTTACACTCAAAAATTTACTAGAAAAAAGAATGCAAACTAATTCTACTCACTTCTAGTCCTAGTCATGTATTCAGGAATTTGGTGGCAATGGCAATAGAATGCGTACAGAAGTTCTAAACCTTCTCCAGAACTATATATAAAAAAAAAGATTGCACACTCTTTTGGAGACGGTCTGGAACATCTGTTCGCTTTAAATTGCTGCCTGTGCTTTTGCTGGGGAGATTTACTTTTTTTCTTGTCATAGTAATTACTGTCTCTGTGAGGGGAAAGGGGCACAAATCTTTAAGAACCTGACAAAGGTTCTACCCTGCCCCTCTCCACCATTACAAAGTGTTTTTTGATGCTGTGTTCCCTTTTGGAAAGATTTCACTTCCTATTTTAGGAACGGTCATCACTGGGACAAGCAGTGAGAGAAAATATGCATAATGGGGACACACCAGGAAAATCATGACCCTTCCCGGGTATTGAAAAAAAAAAAAAACCTGTTTTGGAGTTACTCATTCAACCCAGTCCAGTCCGCAGTGTTGCGGTAACTGCCTTAGGGCAGTCCATTAGAAAGCAGGTTTGTTGAGTTGTGCATTGAGAAGGTGTGTAGGGGGCGCCAGTCACAATAAATGGCACTGCAGCACACCGAAACACGTGACTGCGTTGTCATATCGAGTGCATTATCCTAGTGCACTGGTGTGAATCTTCAGTGTTCTCACTGAACATATCCTGTAAAGCTGGGAATACACCAGACGGTTGAATTAAAAAACAACCTCACAGATTCTTGCATCCACACAAGTGATGTGGATGCAGGGATCTCCCCTACTGCGCTATTGTATTCTGACCCCCCCCAGTCAGATTACCCTGATCAGTGCCGGGACAAGGTCATCCAGGGCACAGTAGCCAAACTGCGCCCCCCTCCCTTCATTATGTGCCAGCTTAGGGGATGCTACCCTAGCAGTCATCCACTTGTCAAAATGCCTTGTAACAGAATGAGCTCACTGGGGCCCCCATCCATACAGTAAACCGCTGCGCCCAGGGCATCCGCCCTCCTGCCTACCCCTTGTCCCAGCCCTAATCAGCACTGCAGTAGCTAATCGGTTACTGGTTTTCCAGCAGGATCATTTGACAGAAGCCAGTCTAATAATCGCCTTTTGTTGAACAGGGCTACACACAGATCGAAATTCAGCCAGGTCCTGCTGAACCAACAATATTTCAATATGTGTATACCCAGCTGGCTTTGCCACTCAGCAAATGTAGTTGAAGGGCTAGAGAAGAGAACTGGTCTGAATAAATGTGTTCTTATTTGCACTTATATGAAGGTAAAATATACAGTATATCTGTATCTGAAATTTATATACATACAGTATACAGTACGCCCATATTCATCCACCACCCACCATATCTCAATGCTTTTTTTTCTATTATTCTCTGCCAAATGTTTAATACTCATTAGTCTTCCATTTTGTTTTCAGATAATTTATTGGATAATACAGATAGAATGCAAATATTTTAAGCTGCATGTAAAATTATTTGGGCAATTTGTGAGTCTGTAATACGAGGTCTATAATGTTTCTTTTACCTTAATAATGTATCGCATAAGTATTTTATTTATGCATTTACAGTTGTGTTTTTTTTATTTCTTTGTCTCCATAATTTTATGTAAACATTTTAAAACAGTAGACTGGTAGCACTTAATAGTATTGTTCTAGAGAAATGTGTGCCTCATTATAGAATTATACAATATATTGTTTATATAAGAAATCTATAGTAATGTGTACAGTATATGCACTGTGACTAGTTAGGAAGAATATGGTTATTAATACTTGTCTATTGATGTGGATATATTTTCTTACCTATGTTTCTTTGAACAGAAAAAAAAAAAAATTAGAACATGCTGACAAATATAATTTAATGAACGTTAAAATGTTGAAGATGCCTTTACATTATAATTAAAAAAAAAAATAACCAAAATTGAGGTATAACTACAGAGGAGGATCTCTAATAACTATATACATAGTAAAATGACCAAATTCCTTGCACTACCATATTTGAAGAAGGGACTTGATGTCAAGAAGTATATTTTTATAAGTTATTTTCAGTTTAAATCTATTTTGTACCTGTTGAAGAGTAAGTGAGCTTCTTGCATTGTGCCGGTTCCTTTTAAATCTAAAATTTTTTAACAATGCTGAAGGTGAAATGTGTTTTTTACGAAGTGGCTCGTTTTTGTAAATAAATAGTCAAGAGTTTAACATGTATTAAAAAAAAGTTTACTCTAATTTTAAAACTGGATTGTTGGTGTATTTTCCATTCCTTGAAAGGGAAGCCAAATGACCATAATAAAAAGACTGATCACTAAAGGTTGAACGTGTTCTGTGCTCCCTTTTTATAGGGAATTATGTCATTTTCTGAGCAATATTTTCCCTCATGTTCATCTCAAACTGTTGTTTCCATTTCTAGCCTGTCAAATAGTATTTGTATTGGTAAAGATAGATGAATGTGTTCTCACTTCTGTTTTCATCAATAAAAAGCTTCCTGGTGTACCATTTCTACATCAACCAATCTCTTTGCAGTTCATTTACTCTTTGCATGTCGTTTTTAACAGGATGTTCCAATGAAAAGTGAAATGGCCTCTAGAGGGGGCTGGTTAGTTATCGCCCACTAGCACCTCCCACATCCACCCTGACTGATCAGCATATTTGTGCTGGTTCCAGAGTGGTTGTAGCCATTCACCATTCTAAAGCCTGGTACGCACTATTAGTCTTTTGTCATTCCACCCAGCAGGGCTGAACAAAATAAAAATGTTAGCTATGCCATGTTAGAACACAACAGCACACAGCAGGAAGATCGCTGTACTGACAGGGGGACACGCGCCAGAACACACCCCCTGGTCAGCACTCTCAGCCATTGGAGTACGGAACTAAATTCTGCTGCATGTGGGTGAGCCTGGGCCATAAAATGCAACACAACATACTTACACATGTAGCAATATTTCCAGGCATTGAGCCTGATATGGGTCTGCCATTGTTACCGGTAACACTTCCAACACATTTAAGTTGAATACCCAAGTGTGAGATTGGAGACAATGACCATTCCGGCATTTTTGGTTTGTTTTGTCTATTTTATATTGGGGATGGGAGAAGGGAATGAGTGGTATACTCCTCTGGCTCAACTAGTTTTAACTGGGACACTTGATAGAAAAATGCCTGTTGGCACTGTTTTGACGCCAGCTAAATGCCGACCAATGCTTCCTGGCGCTTGGAGATACTGTTTTGCTGAACTGTGCTAGAACTTCGACTTTAACACTCTGGTTAACTCCGAAGATCCAGGATTGTATGACACTTGACTCCTGACACTCTGTTTAGCTCAAAAGTCAGATGAACTGTTTTAACCAAAGTCCTCTGCCCAGCAGCTCCACTGGTCAGCACACTGGATCCTCTGCAGCCCAGCTCCACTCCTGGTCCCTAGGCTGACCACCTGGACCACTTTCCTCACTCTGCAGGAGGAGAGACAGCCGTCCACCACCTCCTGGGACTTTGCTCCTGCCAAAAGATGCCCTGTCACATGCTCCCGCCCCATTTATGGCCAATCCCCGGATGCATTGCCACATGCCCTCCCACTGGGACTGCCATGAAACAGGATGTGTCACTGGCTGGGTTTTCTCCACTGTCCACCAAGCTCCCTCATTGGATACAGTGGGGACATTCCCTCAGACGCAGTGAATCACACCTGGAAACATGTGACAGGCAAAACTAACAGATCAGCTCCCCTGATAAGCAGCAGGAGCAAAATAGATGCTTTTACCTAGCACCTGTCTAGGAGGGTGCTACATTAGTGTAACTCTTAGTGTGCTCACCCCCATTGGTGGCAAGTCTAGCCTCCAGTCATATGTCAATGCGATTCCAATGTCCTCTCCCCCACCATTTCTTCCAGGTCCCCTAGTGCTCCTCTTCAGCCATTGTGCATCCCCTGATGATTGCTGTAAATATACACTATATTGTTATTCCTCCAGAAGTACATTTGTGAGGCCAGGCACCGATGTTGGACGAGAAGGCCTGGCTCATAGTCTCTGCTCTAATTTATCCCAAAAGTGTTCTATTGGGTTGTGCAGGCCAGTCAAGTTCCTCCACCCCAACTTGCTCATCCATGTCTTTATAGACCTTGCTTTGTTCACTGGTGCAAATCATTTGGTGGAGGGGGGATTATGATGTGGGGTTGTTTTTCAGGGGTTGGGCTTGGCCCCTTAGTTCCAGTGAAGGGGACTCTTAAGGTGTCAGCATACCAAGATATTTTGGACAATTTTATGCTCCCAACTTTGTGCGAACGGCCCCTTCCTGTTCCAACATGACAAGCAAGGTCCATAAAGACATGGGTGAGTTAATTTGGAATGGAGGAACTTGATTGGTCTGCACAGAGTCCTGACCTCAACCCGATAGAACACCTTTGGGAGTGGAGACTGCGAGCCAAGCCTTTTCTCCAACATCGGTGCCTGACCTCACAAATGCGCTTCTGGAAGAATGGTCAAACATTCCCATAGACACATTCTTAAACCTTGTGGTCTTCTCAGAAGAGTTGTAGCTGTTATAGCTGCAAAGGGTGGGCCAACTCAATATTGAACTCTATGCAACTTGTTTCTCCTGACAAAGTCACAGCAGACAGTAACTTCCATGTATACAATGATGTGTTTTATAATCTAGGCTGTGCTTCTAATAATGATTTATTAGATCACGATCCTGGGGTGGTTGCAACTTTATTATACTCGGGCACTTCCCTTGAAACCTGGTTTGCTGGGGATCCTTCACCTGTGTCCAGTGTATACCAAGATTTGGAATTTATAGGTAAGCCCAAATTCCTTTTTTTTTGCAAAAGAGAATTTGCAATCACCTTGTACTTTTAAAACATTAAGCTCCCATTGCTACCCACGTCTTAAAACATAAATTTTACTGTGTGCTGCAATACTAGTTTTGACCCTAACACTCCTTGCCACTACAATGCACACATGAATTTTCTGTGCACATTGTGGTGTGGTTTGTTGAGGTGCAGTGCCAGCCCTTTCGAAATAAATGAGCTGCCTTAACTACCAGCGCCCCCCCATGTGGGTCTCTGGAACTCATGTGCCCTCTCCCTGCACTCAATACATGCTCTTGCCCGTCTCTCTACCTGCAGATTTTAACAAGACACTGGGCCTGTTGGCTCCACTTTCAAACAACAGATGCTTATCATAGGTTAATGGGTGATGTTCCCCAACTGCACACACTGGCAGGCATGATGAATACTTGTTTGTCACTCTGTCCTTTTGAGTACCTATTACTTAACCTCTTGATTTAGCTTACAAACGCTCTCGCTTCTATAGCTCTATTCTTCACTGCCCTTCTACCATTTTGACTGGCTGAGCCACCCCGGAAGTAGGGGTAAGAAAGCTAAAGGGCCATTTTGACAGAGAGCCTTCTCCTCTTTACCTTATATGCCCTTGGTGGAATGCTCAACTTGGGTCACCCCTTTGTACTCTTATTTTGCCCACCACCTCACCCTTTTTCCTGCTTGCCTATCCCTCACCCCCCCCCTCCTTTTTTTTTTTTCCCTGGAGCTACTCATTTTTTCAGAATAACTCTAAAATAGGAGGGCTAAACTGGCTAGAGTAAATCCAGTAAATTACATGATGTAGAGGATCCCTCCACTCCCTACAACACATATCCTAATCCTGAAACAAGAAGCTGCCTGCCCTCCGGGTTCTTTTGGGACTTCTTATACTCCTTTTTATAGGCCGTCCCACAATACCACGTTATAAATGTGACCTCACGAATATGAATACATTTCTTTGATAGAGGCTTTTGGCCAGATGTTTGGGTTCCTCTATTCTGGTTTACTTAATCATATCCTGTCTTCTACGTATAAGATGTATCGGACATGAGCCATGACATTATATGTCGTGATCGCCTACAGCTTATTTGTTGTAAAACCTTCTATTGGATTGATGTTACACTGCAACTGTAATTGGTGTATATCCTCAGCCCAGCCAGTGGTACAGTTTGACCCACTATCAGAAAAGACATCATGCAGAAGCACATACAGTATTGGTTGTCATCATTGCATCAGCCCTCTCAAGTTCAGCGTTTCAGTTAACCTTTACATGGACATTGGTGCACCTATAAATGACTTTCTAGAAAAAAAATAATAAAAAAATGATATATATATATACACATACATACATACACACACTTTTTTTTTTCATTGGCCTCATGCTGAAATTCACTGTGCTTTAATTACAAATGTAACAGTACGCCTAAGAACATTACTGATTATTTCCTATATTCTTCTAAAGCTCTAACTGAATGTTGGGCAGGATCTAGTGTGTGTTGTAATAATATGTTATGTAACAGTTTTTATAAGGGTAATAGATTTTTCCTAACTTTTGCCTTAGAATGAGAAGTGATTTATTGGTCCAGTTTCCATTAAACAAACTGAAATCTGCTGGCACACTGTAATTTGAGCACCACCTTTCAATGGCAAATATCCAACAACCTCATTTGGAAGGCATGTTGCATTTATAATTCATAAAAGTGTTGGCTTTATTCCCAAACCGACATAGGAAGAGAAAATGTTCTCAAGGCATTTAAAAACACTGCATACTCAATTTTCCAAGCTACTAACTTTTACTACCATTTGTATCCTTTACGATGTTTTTCTAAAATCTCCCTTTTACGGGAATTAATTTCAGTCAAATTGGTTTCAGTGGCCTAGCTTAAACATGTTAAATGTGTTTGGTTTACCTGTATAACAAACTTAACTCAGAATAGAATTTTTTAAAGCAATATGATTTGGTCTGTCATGTCAAACTATGCAGTTTTATGTAGACCGAGAAGGTATTTGCTTTAAATAGGATCTCATGCTAACCTGCTTATGCTAATGGTATACAACTAGCGGTAATTCCCTGTCAATCAGTGGTGTGTGGCCTGTGGCATATTGTTACTATTTGGGCTCTGTGATGTTTTTAGCAATGCCACTATGCTAACTTAACATGCCCTTCTTGTTTGGCATAAAGTTAACCTTCACAGCATGGAAATAAGGCCCCTTTCAGACAAGCAGACCCTGGCAGTGGATCCGACTGCTCAGCAGGGAATCTGTCCACTGATTCCCCACTGAGCAGGCAGAGATGACAGGTCTGTGTCCGCTCTGATGATGCAGACACGGACACAGCCCACTTTTCTCCATGGGTGGTCAGATGGAAATGGACCGCCTGTCCACATCTCTCGTGACTGACCTCACAAATGCGCTTTAGGAACAATGGTCAAATATTTCCATAGACACACTCCTAAACCTTGTGGACAGCCTGCCCAGAAGAGTTGAAGCTGTTATAGCTTTAGAGGGGGTGGGCCAACACAATATTGATCCCTACAGACTAAGATTGGGATGCCGTTAAAGTTCATGTGCGTGTAAAGGCAGACGTCCCCATACTTTTGGTAATATAGTGTGTGTATATATATATATATATATATATATATATTGGTACAAGGACTGCTGCCTATCTTACTGTATACACAATGATTAGGCTTACATTTTAGGCCTCTCCCATTTTGTGTGCAATTTTGTCACAAAGTGAAAATTTACTGTAGTGCTCCGTACACATCACCTACTTTTTTTAACTCCCAGGGCTGATCCTCTTTCCCCCAAGGGAGACAAATTAATCTACAGCCTTGTAATGAGGCCCCCACTCTGCTTAGCACCGTGCACTGCCCAATACCCCTACTTGCATTAAAATCTTTTTTGGCACCTGGCTTTTCCCTATTTACGGATCCCTTTATCATTTGTGAAAATCTATTAATGCATACCTATTCATTTATTGCCAACATACTTCTGCTCTCTGGTGACGTACACGCCCCTCTTATTGTCACCCCTTTAACATTGATGGCTTTTAGACAGCACTCCCTTATAAATATCCCGTGTATACTGACCAGTGAAAAGGACATGCATCTAAATAAAGCAAATTTATACTGGTAATGTAAATTTCCTCGTTACAATAATAGTCAGGGAAGTGCCAATTTAAGGTGGTGGTCTTTGACAGACAATGTACCTTCCTACATTGGTGGTCAGAGTGAGAAAAGCCACATGTTTATAGATTAGTGGGTCTACATGAAAAAATGTCCCTTAAACTGGCCCTACATTGGTGGTCATTGGAAGAAGTGCCACCCTAAATTAGAATGCCAGCTAAAGCCTAACTAGTCTTAAACATGCTCCCTCCCTCCTTCTAAACTAAAGCTTATACTAAGTAACCTGTGTTAAAAAAAAAAAAAAATACTTTTTTTTAGTCTGGTCCAGTGATCCCGTATATTATTCAGTGGTAGCTGCAGGGGAACAGAGAGAGTACCCGACAACATCTGTGAAAGCTGGAAGCATTGATGTCACTCACAGGCTCCCATTGTGCAGCTGTTATCAGCAGCCCCTCTTCTCCCCTTGCAGCCGCCGCTGCCTGACACAGGGGAGCCATATCACTGGAGGGGGCTCAAAAAAGGTAAGTATATGCATATTTTTTTAAACGGGTTAGTTAGCTTTTGCTGGATATCTATTAACATTGGCGGTCAGTAGGAACAATCATTCCTTGTTACAATGACAGACAGTGGGAGATGGATGGAGTGTAACCTTTTCTTTGGGGATCAGTGGAAGAAGTCAGTAGGATAAAACAATGGCGCTGCTGTAGCCAGACCAGTGATGCAGCTGGATGGATGTGAGGGATGGAAAAGGGGATAGGGGACAGTTAAAAAGATCAACATTCGAGGGAAGAGATCGTTCCCCTACTTAGGTCCTGAGTAAACCTAGTGTGTAAAAACAGAAAAAAAGAAGGGGGTGTGGAGTATTGAAAACAGCGATTTAGTAGTAGCAAATAAATATAGCACTCACATTGGATAGAAGTATCGACCTGTCATCTGTGGAAGTCTTAACATCTCTAGCCGAGATCAGCGGGCAAGCAGCTGGTGTTTTGCAGAGATCGGCTGGGAAGCTGCTGGGTGGTGAGAAGAAAGCGCTGTAGAATGGAGAGGCCAGGGGCATGGTGTGCATCAGTGTCTGGGTGTCCTTGGTTTGCATGACACTCTTCTGCAATGCAGAGTTTAGCCAGGAAGTGGCTGGGCAGAAACAGACAGGAGCACTGTAGCTGGGGAAGCTAAACCACCTGCAATGCTGTAGAGTGGCGGCTTCTCTGTGTGCTCGGCTGGCTTGGCAATCTCCTTTGGGAAGCTGCTAACCATCTCTTATACAGCTGACAGCAGAGAGAATGTGATCACTTATTAAAAAGGGAAAAAAGGTATTTATGTTTTTTTTATATGCATACAAAATGTTTTGTCTTTCATTTCGATTTTAAACTGAATGGGTTGTTTTACAAGGTGATTGTTTACAATCACTTTAAGGGCTCACTTATACCCCTGCCAGGCCCACCTTCTGGGGATTGGCTGCGGTCCCCTGAATATGCAAAACAGCCCCTTGTAGCCTCCGCCCTCTAGCTTCCAGAACATTCTCTAACATTCTAGAACCGGGGGAAGCACCAGAGAGCTGCCTGTATAAGTCATGCGGCCCTGAACTCTAATAATCCTGACCCAATTACAGACTCATAGGACTAAAGTGATTGTAAATGATCACCTTATAAAACAACCCATTCAGTTTAAAATAGAAATGAAAGGCAAAATATTTTTGTATACATATAACAAAATACTATAAATACCCCTTTTCACTTTTTTTTTTATAAGTTATTACACTTCCTCTGCTTTCAGCTGCATAGGAGCTGGGGGGAGGGAAAGCAGCAGCACACTGAGCTTTTCAGTGAATCGCTGTGCAGCGGGGGCGTGTCAGGACAAGTCTGATCATTGGAGGAGAGTACACAGAGTTCCCAGCGGCACAGCTAGAGAACTAACCATGGTGTGTTCTCCTGCTTAGTGTGGTCAGTTTTTAATATGAAAACAAAGAAACATAAACACCAGTGATTTCATATAAATGAAGCAATACAAAGAGAACAGGATACTTTCTTAAACAAGTACATGGTACAGCAGGCACATATAAGAAATATGAAGTGTTGGGGGTAACAAACATTTTAAATGTGGAATGAGTCATCCTGGCAGGGAGTCGGGTGAAAGATGAAGTGCTGAGGAGATTGTCGGTGGCCCTTGATGGACGTCTGCCGGAGAGGGGCTCTACTTTGGGTCGGGGGTCAGATTCTGGCCTTGGAGGATCCTGGCAACAGAAGAGGTTTGGAAGGATTCTTCCCTGAGAGGCAGCGGGAGCATGTAGGACAGTGTGAGTACTACAGCACGGTGTAGGGACTTACAAGGGGAGAGCCTGACACATGTAGCAGGTTACTCTGGAAGACAGTGGTGTGCTTAAATCTTCTGTAACCTTGCTCTGGGACTGGGATATCTCCAGAGAGTTAGTCAGGTAGACTGGAGAAGCAGCCAGGTGGGCTAGCATTTCCTGCAAAAGTAGAGCTGGGACCAATGTCTGCAGGGGAGTTGGAGGTACTCCAGGATGCAGTTCACAACACATATGCTACTTTTGTAAGGGACTGAGAGTTTCTAGCCTATAAGGGGCTTTTGCTAAGCTAACAAGAGAATGTTAGTTACTAAAAGGACTAAATCCATTGGAGCTGTACAAAGGATCAAGGGAAGTTGTGCAGGAGGATCAAATGGAGCTGTATATGGGGAGGAAGTTGTCCCTGGGTTTTTTTTTTTGTCACTGTCAAGTTGGGCATCCCATAATTCCTATCCCCATCCAAGTTGGTATCCCCTCAATAAAAAACAAAAACATAGCTCAAGGATTGTTTTCTGTGTCTGGGTGAAAGTTGAAGGTGCTATGTGCCTGGCTGTGCAGCAGCGGGGAACCCTGTCACTTGCAGCCCCTGAGGGTAGTGCTACATAAATATTTACCACCCAATAGACAAATAGGGTTGTGAATACAACATGGTAGATGTGCTGTATGCATCAACACTTTTGATTTCTTAAAGTGTACCTGTGTCCAGATAATGCACAATTACGTATTTAATGTTCATACTCTGAACACAAAATAAAAGCAAATAAAAAAAACACATCAGTCATATTTGTATCTATAGGCATCATGGAGAAATGTATTTTCAAAGTTTAAATCACAGGCCCTCTAATGCAGTGTTTCTCAACCTTTTTTCAGTCAGCCCGGTTCACACTTATGCGATGCGGGAAGGCTGCGAATCCGCAGCCTGTTCCCGCATCGCACACGCACCCCCGGCAGTTCACACTGCCATATGCAATACGCTGGGGGTGTCAATGTAATCTTAAAGACACCCCCAGTTTGATCGCATATCGCAGTGCGATCATGCAGTTCGCACAGGATCGGATCGCACAAGTGTGAACCGCTGTGCGATCTGATCCTGATGCGGCTTCCAAAAAGGGTCCTGTGCGTGTTTGCTGCGGCTGCGGTGCGAATTTAGCCATACAAAGTGTATGGCTAAACTCGCACCGCACAGCCGATCGCATGTAATGAAGGAGCAGTGTGCTCCGACATTACATGCGAACCCGGCACTCGCACAAGTGTGAACGGGGGCTCAAGGCACCCTCTAAAATTATGGACAATCTCAATGCACCCTCTAATTTATAGACAGTCTTGAGGCACTTCAAGGCATTCTAAAAATGTAAAAATATATTCTAATAGTTTTACATAATACATCAACATCCACATACATAAGACACCCAACGTTGGCAGTGATTTATTCTTCCAAATCTAAAACACTTTTTCACACTTCTACTAACTAGTATTCCAATGTTTCTCTTCTCCCTCAGTTTTTCCCCATCACTCAGCTAATGTCACCCCACGTTGACAGAGAGGGGCAGAGGAGGGTCAAACAAGGATGCTGTGCAGACGACTAACATCCTCCTTATCAACTGGTGACATCATTAGTTGTTAGGGCGCCGGCGGCTAGAAGGTCATAATGGTGCACAATGAAAACCTGTGGCTTTGTGTAACTAGAAGGCAGGCTCCATCCATATCCTAGCTTGTATACAATTTTGCCAAGGCACCCCTGAAGAAACCTCAAGGTTTCCTGGTTGAAAAGGGCTGCTCTAATGTATACGACTAACAGCTATTCTAACCGGACATAAGCAGACTGAAACATGATTCTAAAGACACTTTGAGAATGCCACACAATAGCAGTGTGTTGAGTAGTGATGGGCTTCGAGTTTGAGCCGAACATAAGTTCGACTTGAGCATCAGGTGTTCGTGTGTTCACAGAACACACGAACATATGGGGCGCTTCGCCGGAAATTCGCCCACCGACGAGCGCCCCATAATGCACTGCGCAATTGCAGTGCATTAAGTGCTTGTCATTGGCCAAAGCATATCCTGTCATTGCCATGATTGGACAAAGGCAGGGTGCCTTTAGCCGAACATGGCACAGGGGTAAAGTCCACACCCCACACGGTAGAAGGCTGCTGCTGACATGGCTAGGTTAGGGCGAGACAGCAAGGAGATTAGGCAGGTAGTGAATTGTTTGAGTTATATAGTAATTTATCAGCCTGTGCAGTATATATCAGCCAGTGGAGAATATATAAGCCCGTGCAGTATAGATATATCAGCAGCAGCACCATAGATACATTTTTGTTCTGGGGGGGTTTCAGCAGTAGGTACTAAGTAAAAGTCTTTTTTAAAAAAAAAAAAAAAACAAATTGCGCCAAATTAAAAAAAGCTGGAAAAAGGAAAAAACTGTGTTGCTCATAGTAAACAATCACATTCTTAATTCTATTTTCTCAGATCCTCTTGAAAATTGAGCCTGATTTCAGTTTTGATTCCAGTTCTTATGAAAATTGCCCAGTTTGGTTGTCCATTGTCCAGCTTAAAGCTGGGTATTGACTGAAGGGAAAAAACTGACAGATCTCTGTAATAAAACTCGCTGTTAGTACAGCGATCTCCCCAGCTGTGCTATTGTGTCCCCCCACCACCAGAACACAGTGTACAGTGCCCTCAGCCATCGGACTGCCCACAGGGTGGTGCACTGTAACATACCTGACAACTTCCGAGCTTCGGAGAATGAGGACATGACAGGGAGGAAGTGACTTGCGGCGCATGTAGCAGGGCGCAGCAAAAAAGTGGGTGTGGCAAAACATTCGAGTGGGAGGGTCTAAGAGACATGGTTAAACAAAACCTGAGCTTCCTTGTAGCTTTAAAATACATTGAGGCCGGGGCCTCCATAACTGCTGTTGTGTTAGCCTGTTAGGCCCTGACTTTTCACATGTAGCAAGTTCTATTTTGGTCTCATCAGACCAGAGAATCTTATTTCTCACCATCTTGGAGTCCTTCAGGTGTTTTTTTAGCAAACTCCATGCGGGCTTTCATGTGTCTTACACTGAGGAGAGGCTTCCGTCGGGCCACTCTGCCATAAAGCCCCGACTGGTGGAGAGCTGCAGTGATGGTTGACTTTCTACAACTTTCTCCCATCTCCTGACTGCATCTCTGGAGCTCAGCCACAGTGATCTTTGGGCTCTTCTTTACCTCTCTCACCAAGGCTCTTCTCCCCCGATAGCTCAGTTTGGCCGGAGGGCCAGCTCTAGGAAGGGTTCTGGTCGTCCCAAACGTCTTCCATTTGAGGATTATGGAGGCCACTGTGCTCTTAGGAACCTTAAGTGCAGCAGAAATCTTTTTGTAACCTTGGCCAGATCTGTGCCTTGCCACAATTCTGTCTCTGAGCTCTTCAGGCAGTTCCTTTGACCTCCTGATTCTCATTTGCTCTGACATGCATTGTGATCTGGAAGGTCTTATATAGACAGGTGTGTGGCTTTCCTAATCAAGTCCAATCAGTATAATTAAACACAGCTGGACTCAAATGAAGGTGTAGAACCATCTCAAGGATGATCAGAAGAAATGGAAAGCACCTGAGTTAAATATATGAGTGTCACAGCAAAGGGTCTGAATACTTAGGACCATGTGATATTTCAGTTTTTCTTTTTTAATAAATCTGCAACAATGTCAATAATTCTGTGTTTTTCTGTCAGTATGGGGTGCTATGTGTACATTCATGAGGAAGAAGAATGAACTTAAATGATTTTAGCAAATGGCTGCAATATAACAAAGAGTGAAAAATTTAAGGGGGTCTGAATACTTTCCGTACCCACTGTATATATATAGCCCAAAATTTGAAACGGCGCTTGGAAAACATCATTATTAAAACCACAACTAATTGGTGATATAAGCAGTGACTCTGCTCTACTGTGAGATAACATAAAAAACATTCAAATATGTAACAAAACAGCTGCACAAAAATAAAGTGATAATAATAATGTATGCGATGCATACTAGCACATTATGCTATTAACTTTCAGGGAGAAGATTTTTTTTTGTGGTTTACTACCACTTTAAGCTGAGACCAGTAGGCCTAGCATCGCATGGAAAGGGTCAACAACTTCCTCAGCAGGACTACAATGTAGCAGGCTAGCAGCATACATTTAAATAGGGATTAATGACCTTCAGAGCAGCATTCAAATGTAGTAGCACAGAACTCCACACAGCGAAGGGTAAATCTCAGAATGTTCCCACTGTTATGTGAATATGCAGATAGCACACACGTGGGGAGAGAGAGCCTGTTCATTTGTAGATCTCCTTCTTTTTTTTTTTTTTCAAAGCCAATCTTTGTCATTAAATAGATAACACAAGAGCAAAAAAAAAAAATCCATCCTGCCCACTGTGCTTATATTTAGAATGGCAGGATTGGCTTTTGTAAGAGATCATCAACCTAACACCTACTTTACACTCTAATGTTGAGACTGAGGTATGCATTGCAAGCATTAAATAAAAGGAGGATAAGAAGAGATATTATGAAAGAGTTTATAAAAACAGAAGAAAAAAAACTGAACTCCAACTGTTCTAGCAGCCCTGAACTTGATCCATGGTTGAAGTTCAGATCTAGAACACAGCACAGAGAGAGAGAGACATCTGGTGGTTGTTGTTAACCTGTCCTCCTGGAGTTAAGGTTAAGGTTCAGACTCCAGTACAGCAGCACTTCAGAGAAAATTGAGATGATCCTTCCAGGTGGTACTGGCAAGCAGGCAGGCAGGCTCAGCTGAGCTAACAGCACTCAGACTCAGGCAGCTCTTTCCCTAATGGCAGCCAAAGGCAGCAAGTGGCAGCTCGAATAGAGGAGGAGCTTTATATATGTGTCAGTGGGTGGGATAGGTGCTGCCCGCTCCCCTCTCAGTGCTGCTGTCCTCCTGGAAGCTTCTGTAAATGGCTGGACAAGTCAAGACATGTCTCTGGAGTCTCAGTCTGGACTAGAGAGAAGGTGTGGAGGTGGAGCAGACAGACTATAGCACTGTCAGCAGAGATGTATAGTAACGGAGTAGAACTACTTAAGTACTGTACTTAAGTACCGAAATGCGGTATCTGTACTTTCCTAGAGTAGAATTTTTTTCTCCTACTTCTACTTTTACTTCACTACATTTTTTCGATGATTTCGATACTTCTACTCAAATATTTTTTTTTTGTGCTGCATAGTTACTCGTTACTTTTAAAAAAATTACCACTGCCAGAACAGTAGATGGCAGGTTGCATAAAGCTCAAAAAAATGTGTATAATGTCATTTGTAAATCAGCGCATACGAAAATAAAGGCTGTGTATAATAAAAGCTGCTATACCAAATCTTTCCAATAAAAAGAAAATATGAAACAAACAAATAAATGGTGCTACAGCGCTTAAAGTGCATCAAGAAACTACTAACAAACACAGGTTAATCATTTGAATAAATCATTTGAAATAATAAAAAACAATATGATGTTCAAACTTTTGACTTCTTTCTTTAATAACTACATAACACAGTACTTGTACTTCTACTTTCAGTACTTGAGTAGAAATTTTTTTTCAAAACTACTGGTACTTTTTACTTTTAGTACTTAAGTAGCAAATTTTTTGAAAAAACTACTTGCAATACTTAAGTAAAAAAAAATGTTGAATACTTTAGTACTTCTACTTAAGTAACTTTTTCTGCGAGCACTTCCACTTCTACTCAAGTCCCTTTTTGATCGAGCACTTGTACTTTTACTCAAGTAGAAATTTCGAGTACTTTATACAAGTCTGACTGTCAGCCAGAGCCTCCCTCATCCCATGCTAAGCCTACAGCCCGGGGGGCGCGCCAGGTGGCCAGGTGGAGTAACAGCAGACAGCAGCATTAAAATAACAATGCATTAGAGCCTAGTGCGGCACAAAAAAAAAATAAAAATGTTTTCAATGTATATTGTACACTGATGCTCTGGTGGGGGGGGGGGGGGTTCAACCCCACCTTATCTACATCCCTGATCATCAGTGTATTATATAACAGCAGTGCGGTATATATCAGCAGTGTAGTATATATCCGCCTATGCAGTATATATCCGCCTGTGCAGTATAGATCAGCCAGTGCAGTATATATCAGACAGTGTAATATATATCAGACAGCGTAGTATATATCAGCACATGCAGTATATATATATATCAACCAGTATAGTATAGATATATCAGCAGTAGAGTATATATTAGCCCGTGCAGTATATATCAGCAGTGAAGTATATGTCAGCCAGTGCAGTATATATCACCCATCAAGTATATATCAGCCCATGCAGTATAAATATATCAGCAGTGCAGTATATATCAGACAGTGCAGAATAGATATATCAGCCAGTGCAGTATATATCAGATAGTGTAGTATAGAACAGCAGTGCAGTATATACCAGACAGTGCAGTACATATAAGCAGAGTAGTATACTGTATATCAGCCAGAGTAGTATATATCAGCCAGAGCAGTATATATCAGATAGAGCAGTATATATCAGACAGATAAGTATATATCAGACAGAGCAGTATATATGAGCAGTGCAGTATATAACAGCCCATACAGTATGTATCAGCAGTGTAGTATACAGTATATCAGCCCGTTTAGTATGTATCAGACAGTTTGGTATATAATAGCATTGCAGTATATGTCAGCAGTGTAGTATATATCAGCCCGTGCAGTATATATCAGCAGTGGAGTATATATTAGCCCGTGCGGTATATATCAGCAGTGAAGTATATATCAGCCCGTGCAGTATAGCTATATCAGCAGTTGAGTACATATCAGCCCATGCATTACATATCAGCCAGTGCAGTATATATCAATCAGTGCAGTATAGATATATCAGACAGTGGAGTATATATCAGCCAGTTCAGTATATATCAACCAGTGCAGTATAAGGTAGCTATATCAGCTGTGCAGTATAGATATATCAGCCCATGCAGAATGTATCAGACCATGCAGTATAGATATGTCAGCAGTGCAGTATATATAAGCCAGTCAGTATAGATATTTTTTGCCTTCCTCTGGATCAACTGCGGGTATAGGATTGTGTATATGGGATTGTATGGTTGTGTTTTCTTTACTGTTTTTTTTTTTTGCAGTATATATCACCAGTGTAGTATATATCATACCATATACCATTTCCATTCTGTTGTACCTTCTATCCATATTTGTACAATAAATCTTTGGTACTATCAAGTCATCGTCTTGGCATTCGGCCACTTTCTCTTCATATTCTTGTTATCGGGTGGTGATCCGAGGTCCAGCACCCACGGCTGATTGTGGATATAGATCCACCTGAGTGGGGTACATCTTCCTTTCAGTAGTATATATCAGCCCGCGCAGTATATATCAGAAAGTTCAGTATATATCAGATAATGTAGTATATATCAGCCCGTGGAGTATACTGTATATCAGCATTGCAGTATAAATCATCAGTGCCGTATAAATCATCAGTGCAGTATATATCAGACAGTGTAGTATATATCAACAGTGTAGTGTATATTTGCCCGTGCAATATATATCAGACAGTGCAGTATATATCAGCCAGTGCCATATAGATATATCAACCAGTGCCGTATAGATATATCAACCAGTGCAGTATAGATATATCAACCCAGTGCAGTATGAATTTATTAGCAGTGCAGTATATATCAGCCCATGCAGTATACATCAGCCAATGCAGTATAGATATATCAACAAAAGCAGTGTATATATATATATATGTGTATATATATATATATATATATCAGCCTGCGCAGTTTATATCACCTGATGCAGTATAGATATATCAGCCAGTGCAGTATACATCAGCCCGTGCAGGATACATCAGCCAGTGCAGTATAGATATATCAGAAAGCCAGTGCAGTATAGATACAGTGCCTTGCAAAAGTATTCGACCCCCTTGAACTTTTTGACCTTTTGCCACATTTCAGGCTTCAAACATAAAGATATAAAACTGTAATTTTTTGTGAAGAATCAACAACAAGTAGGACACAATCAAGTGGAACGAAATTTTTTGGATATTTCAAACTTTTTTAACAAATAAAAAACTGAAAATTGGGCGTGCAACATTATTCAGCCCCCTTAAGTTAATACTTTGTAGCGCCACCTTTTGCTGCGATTACAGCTGTAAGTCGCTTGGGGTATGTCTCTATCAGTTTTGCACATCGAGAGACTGAAATTTTTGCCCATTCCTCCTTGCAAAACAGCTCAAGCTCAGTGAGGTTGGATGGAGAGCGTTTTCAGTTCTTTCCACAGATTCTCGATTGGATTCAGGTCTGGACTTTGACATGGCCATTCTAACACCTGAATATGTCTATTTGTGAACCATTCCATTGTAGATTTTGCTTTATGTTTTGGATCATTGTCTTGTTGGAAGATAAATCTCCGTCCCAGTCTCAGGTCTTTTGCAGACTCCATCAGGTTTTCTTCCAGAATGGTCCTGTATTTGGCTCCATCCATCTTCCCATTAATTTTAACCATCTTCCCTGTCCCTGCTGAAGAAAAGCAGGCCCAAACCATGATGCTGCCACCACCATGTTTGACAGTGGGGATGGTGTGTTCAGGGTGATGAGCTGTGTTGCTTTTACGCCAAACATAACGTTTTGCATTGTTGCCAAAAGGTTTGATTTAGGTTTCATCTGACCAGAGCACCTTCTTCCACATGTTTGGTGGGTCTCCCAGGTGGCTTGTGGCAAACTTTAAATTACACTTTTTATGGATATCTTTAAGAAATGGCTTTCTTCTTGCCACTCTTCCATAAAGGCCAGATTTGTGCAGTATATGACTGATTGTTGTCCTATGGACAGAGTCTCCCACCTCAGCTGTAGATCTCTGCAGTTCATCCAGAGTGATCATGGGCCTCTTGGCTGCATCTCTGATCAGTCTTCTCCTTGTATGAGCTGAAAGTTTAGAGGGACGGCCAGGTCTTCGTAGATTTGCAGTGGTCTGATACTCCTTCCATTTCAATATTATCGCTTGCACAGTGCTCCTTGGGATGTTTAAAGCTTGGTAAATCTTTTTGTATCCAAATCCGGTTTTAAACTTCTCCACAACAGTATCTCGGACCTGCCTGGTGTGTTCCTTGTTCTTCATGATGCGCTTTAAACGGACCTCTGAGACTATCACAGTGCAGGTGCATTTATACAGAGACTTGATTACACACAGGTGGATTCTATTTATCATCATTAGTCATTTAGGTCAATATTGGATCATTCAGAGATCCTCACTGAACTTCTGGAGAGAGTTTGCTGCACTGAAAGTAAAGGGGCTGAATAATTTTGCACGCCCAATTTTTCAGTTTTTTATTTGTTAACAAAGTTTGAAATATCCAATAAATTTCGTTTCACTTCATGATTGTGTCCCACTTGTTGTTGATTCTTCACAAAAAATTACAGTTTTATATCTTTATGTTTGAAGCCTGAAATGTGGCAAAAGGTCGAAAAGTTCAAGGGGGCCGAATACTTTCGCAAGGCCCTTTATATCAGCCTGTGCCATAGAGATATATCAGCCCATGCAGTAGAGAGATATCAGCCAGTGCAGTATATATCAGCCAGTGCAGTATATATCAGCCAGTGCAGCATAAATATATCAGCCAGTGCAGTATAGATATATCAACCAGTGCAGTATAGGTATATCAGCCAGTGCAGTATAGACATATCAGCCAGTGCAGTGTATATATCAGCCAGTTTTCCTTCTGCTTCAGAAGTGGGTGTTTCTTTTTTGGTGGCGCACCAGCACTAATTTTATTTAGGCCATAATTGCCTTCCCCCTTGTGCATCTGGGGCGCTATTCCTTTTGCCTCAGCACTTGTTCTTTATTTTTGGTTTTTGTAATTATTTCTTTATATATAAAAAAAAAAAACCTATATGTAGCAGTATTTCCAGGCATTGGGCCTGATGTGGGTCCGCCGTGGTTACCGTTAACACCAACAACACGCATCCAAGCCTGTTGCCCAAGTGTGAGATGTAAGGCAATAAACAGTTCGGCATCTTTGGTTTTTAGTTTTATTGTAGGAACCTGGATGGGAGAAAGGAATGAGTGGGATACTCCTCTGGCCCAACTAGGTACAAATTTGGGACACTTGAGAAAAATGCCGCCTAGCGCTGTCTTGGCACCAAGTGAAGGCCGACCAACGCTTACCGGCGCTTGTGAATCTGACTTGCGGTCTGTGAACTGAAACTTGACTTTTGCTACTTCCTCACAGCTCAAAAGTTCTTTACACTGCTCCTGTAGTCTTCACTGACTGAGGTAGCTACCTGCAATGCTGCTGCAACACTTAACACTTTACACTTCAGGGCCCAACCGCTGGCACCCCCTTTTCTCTCAGGGTTATCACTGGCACCCCCTTTACTCTTATTTCTGCACCGGCTAGCTAGCTCTGGATCCCTCTGACCTTCTCCGGAGTGGTACCCTCTGCGAGGCAGACCCTCAGGGGCAGTTTGCAGTACTCATGACTCAGAATGCTTTCCTAAAACTCGACCCTAATGCTCCGCTGGTCCTCAGCACACCTGGATCCTTACTGCAGCTCAGCTCAGCCCTGTGTCCACTCAGGCCAGCCGCCTGGGACACCCGATTCTTCCTGACAGGAGGAGAGACAGCCGTCACCTCCCTCCTGGGACTCTGCTTCCTGCCAAAGACAATCTGACATGCGCGCCCCACGGACCCATACCCCCTACCAGAATGCTGTGCGGCAGAATCTGCCCTTCTAGGATGAATACAAGCCCTCATTGGGACACAGTGGGGAGACTCCCTAACACAACAGGCACACCTGGGAACACATGCCAGCCTAGCGGAAAACATGGCCCTGCTGATAAGCAGACAAGGCCCACTATACTTTACCTAGCACCTACATTGGAGGGTGCTACATATAATAAAACAGTTTATAGTGCACTAAGCACAAAAGTATGGCACCCAAGCACCATATTCCCTTCCCAAACTCTATACTAAAAAGTTATAAAAATCCCCCCCCAAAAATAAAACACAATAAAATAGTTTATAGTGCACCAAGCATAAAAGTATTGCACCCAAGCTTCACATTTCCATCCCACGTTCTATAATAAATAGTTATAAACCCCCACCCCCCCTAAAATCCACATCATGTCTGAAAAGCCAACAAGGAGAGGCAGATGCTCACAGGCCACTAAAAGAGGGCAAGCAGCCTCTGTGTCCACAGTAAAAATGGCAGTCACGGACATGGTGCATCCTCTGTAGGCGAGGCACCCTTGCCTTTTTTTTCCAGTGCTGGCTGTGTTATTGAGCCACAACATCCAGAAGAGTTGGTGGAGTGGATAACTAAGCTGTCCTCATCCTCCTCGTTCTCTGTCACCCAGGCTCATACTAGTTTGCCTTCCACCGCAGCTGCCAAAGCGGCTCAATCCACAGGTTCCTTGGTTGAGGAAGGGAATGTGTTCCAGGGGCCGCCTTAAGGGAAGTCACCCTATTGCATCACACCACAGAGCTCCAAAGGTGCAGGGCACTGCCAACTCCCCGCTGACTTGCACAAGTTCATTGGTGTGAGCTTTTTTCAACACATGTGCAGTAGACCGCAGCATTGCTGTTTGCAATCTCTGTCTGAAGAGGATCAGGCGTGGCCAATACACCAGCTGCTTGGGCACCACATGCTTAACAAGACATATGACGACCTGCCATGCGGTTAGTTGGCAACAGCACATGAAAGACCAACATCAAAAAAAATGCAGACTTCTCCTTGCTCCTCATCTGGGATCTTGACCCCTACTATATCTCATGTCTTCTCAAAAACATGCACTAAGAGGGATGATGGTATAACATTGGGTGCCACAGATACTTGCACCCAATCTGCTAGCAGTACACCACCTGTTGATTTCACTACCAGGCAAATTTTGCTACTCCAGTTGCTGAACCGTAAAAAAAAATACTGCCCCAGCTATCCACATGCTCAGTGGCTAAATGCTAGCTTGGCCAAATTGCTATCACTACAACTGCTACCTTTTATTTTTGCAGACTCTGCCCCCTTTAGTGAATTTGCAGAATGTGTTGTACCACAGTGGCAGGTTCCAAAAAGACATTTCTTTTCACGTAAGGCCATTCCAGCTCTATACCATCATGTGGAAGGTAGTATTATGGCCTCTTTGGACAGAGCAGTCAGCAGGAAGGTTCACATTACTGCTGACTCTTGATCTAGCAGGCATGGACAGGGATGTTACTTTCCCTTCACGGCGCACCGGGTAAATCTGCTGGCAGCTGGGAAGGATGCAGGACATGGTTCAGTGCTGGAGCTTGTTCTGCCACCACACCTACAAAAAGCTGGTGCTTGTTCTGCCACATCCGTTTTCTCCACCCCTCCTCTTCTTCTTCCTCTATGTCCTCTTCTGCTGAATTGTGCTCTGAACCAGCAATGCTCCCTAAGTGTTCAAGGGGCTATGCAAGCAGTCAGGCTAAAAGATGCCATGCAGTGCTTCAGTTGGTCTGTCTAGGGGACAGGAGCCACACCAGGCCAGAGATTCTGTTAGCTCTGCAGGGGCAGGCTCTGAGGTGGTTGATGCCACGGCAGCTTGAACCAGGAATGGTTGTATGCGACAATGGCACCAACCTTCTATCCGCCCTCCGACAGGGACACTTGAAACATGTTCCATCCTTGGCACATGTCCTGAATTTGGTGGTGCAGTTTTTCTTGAACAGGTACCCGGGCTTACAAGATCTTCTGAGGCAGGCCAGAAAAGTCTGTGGCCATTTCTGGTGGTCATACAATGCCAGTGCTCAGCTATCTGACATTCAATGGGAATTCAGCCTGCCCACTAACTGCCTCATTTGTGCAATGCCAACCAGGTGGAACTCAACATTGGCAATGCTGCAGTGGCTGCACACGCAGCAGAGGGCCATCAAGGAGTACCTGTGTGAGTATGGCACAAGGACAGGCTCAGGGGAGCTTGGCTTCTTTTTGCCACATCAGTGGCCGCTGATAAAGGATGCATGCACTGTCCTGTCATCATTTGAGGAGGCCACAAGGATGGTGAGCCGGGATGATGCATGCATGTGACACTATCCCTCTAGTCTTTGTGCACTTAAGGCAGAACAGCGGGAGGAAGAGGAGGACTTCCTTTCCTCATAAGGCCCCCTTTATGCAGATATCATTCCTGTTGGGCCACAAAACACACAGGAGAAAGAGGAGGAGGATTGTGGCAGCATGGATGTAGAGGATAACATACAGCAGTCTTCAGGGGGTGGTTTTCATTCCCCAGAAACCCCAGGAGTTGTACGTGGCTGGGGAAAGGTTGCTTCTGACAATGTCATCCTTAGTGACCCAGATGACTCAGAATCTCATGCCTCCTCAAACTTATGCTGCATGGGCTCCCTGGTTCTGCAAAGCCTGCAAAAGGACCAGAGGATTTGTGGTATTAAGGAGAGGCATTATTACTGGTTGGCAACCCTTCTTGATCCAAGTTACAAGGGTAAAGTTGCAGAGCTCATTCTGCCTTCGGAGAGGGAGCAGAGGATGAAACATCTTGAGGATGCCTTGAAGAAAAATTTGTGTAACACCTTTTCAGACACTGGAAGGTTACCATTTTCTGGACGTGTTTCTGAGGCTTTGTTCAGCCAAAGGAGGAGCCGTGGAGAAGGCATCCAGCTGACCGATACCTTTAAACAATTCTTTAGTCCTCAGCGCTCAGGGCTGTTAGGTTTAAGCAACCATCGGCAGCATTTCCATCATATGGTGCAGGATTATCTAGGGGCAAGAGCAGACTTGGAGACCTTTCCAACTGAGCATCCACTGAGTTACTGAGTTTTGTGGATGGACCACTGGCCAGAGCTTGCTCAATATGCAATCGAGCTATTCGCCTGTCCTGCTTCCAGTGTGCTTTCCAAACGGACATTCAGTGCTGCTGGAGGTTTTGTGGCAGACAAAAGAGTGCATCTGTCCACAGACTCCGTTGACCAGCTGATTTATCAAAATGAACCAGTCCTGGATCAACAACAGCTATCAAGCCCCTGATGCTGATGTAACTGATTGAATTTGCTAGGGGTCTGCCATCCCTTGAAGACTGCATATGCTGCCTATCCTATTCCTCAATCTTGATTATGCTAGCTTCCAACAATGTTTTTGGTTTAGGGCACCACCAACACCCAAGGCCTAATTTTTCTGCACTTGTATGATAAGTGCATGCAATTTTAATTTTGTATCTAATTTTTTACAACAGGGCTCATACCTGCGCCCATCAAGAGTAACTGCGAGGGGTTGCGGTGTTCAGGCACCAACACCCAAGGCCCAATTTTTCTGCACCTGTATGACAAGTACATGCAATTTCAAATCAAATTTTTTAACCGCAGGGCCAGTTCCTGCGCCCAGCAAGAGTAACTGCAAGGGGTTATGGTGTTCAGGCACCACAACACCCAAGGCCCAATTTTTCTGCACCTGTATGACAAGTACATGCAATTTCAAATCTAATTTTTAACAGCAGGGCCAGTTCCTGCGCCCAGCAAGAGTAACTTTGAGGGGTTGTGGTGTTCTGACACCACCAACTACCAAGGCCCAATTTTTGTGCACCTGTATGACAAGTACATGCGATTTGAATTTTGTATCGAATTTTCAACATCAGGGCCCGTTCCTGCGCCCAGTAAGAGTAACTGCAGGGAGTTGCAGTGTTCAAGCACCACCAACAACCAAAAGGCCCAATTTTTCTGCATCTGTATAACAAGTACATGCAATTTGAATTTTGGATCTAATTTTTTACAGCAGGGCTTGTTCCTGCTCCCTGCACCTTTTTTTTTAATAATTTTGGCATACCAGATCCTAATCCATACCAGGCCAGAAGGGACTGGGGGGGCCCTACGCTGTTTTTTTCTATTTTTTTTATCTCTCGTGCCAGACACGCAGGACTTTTCAGGCTCCAATGCCTCTTGGGATTATTACATCAACTGCCGAGGTTAGAGCAGATTAGCTGTGACTGCAGGTTTCAGCTGCTCCCACCTAGCCTCTGTTTGAGACTAGTCAGCGTGCAATCTCTGACACCCTGCATCCAGGAATCTAAGATCTCTAGATTTTCTAGGATAACCAGACGGCACCCCCAGTGGACAACATTGGTATGCTGACCATTTGCTTTTAATTATCAGGCAGGCTATCCATGCTCCTCACTACAGTGAACTATACCACCCTCCAAGGGCACCCCTGAGGAAGGAGTTGAGTTTATACTCCGAAACGCGTCGGGTCACAACCCGGGGGCCAAGTGGTCTAAGTTTCACTGTTTTGTGTGTAGTAATTCACAGCTTGCCTAACTGTTTTTATTCTTTTGTATAATTTAATAAAGATTCTAAATTTTACCTATCCTTTTCTGTGCAATAATTTGGTGCCTAAAAAGTCCCACCCAAGGGGAACCTCTTTTGGTTTTGTATTAAGGGGACCCCCAAGCACGATATTTAAAGGAATTTTTCATTTTTATTCTTTCACTTTAAGCATCATTAAAATCACTGCTCCTGTAAAAACAGTTCTGGTGCGAACCAAACAGGGGGGTGTTTGGTCCATCCCTAGTGTTGAGGTTCACTGCATGTATTTAGGCAGTCCATTCAAAATAAATGGGGTATAACACACCCCAAAATGTCAGTCCTGCTGCATATTTTGCAGCATTTTGCAATGCACATTGAGAAGTGGGATTAAAAGAAGTCCCGTCATTTGTGTCAGTGGCAGCAATCAAAACCCCCACCATTGGGGTAGGGTAAGAAATTCATGATGTAATAGAGCATTTAACCCTTACAGTTCAGGGGCGGGAGGGCAAAGCAAAGTTTTTTTTTACTTTTGCTTCCAGCCTGGCACTTCAACCAGTGACATCATGTAATGCAGAAATCTAATATTTTATAAAAAGAAATAAGTGATTTATGTGGTTGTGTAGATAATTTAGCAGACTGTATCAGAGTGACTTCTTATTAAGCCAGCTGTCACACAGCATAAGTCTGCTCTGTTTCACATACAATGTGCGTTACATAACCAAAACTGAAAATACATTTTAAATAGCCAATTACAAAAATGTTTGCCTTAGACTCAGTAGAGGATTTAAATTATATTGCACGCACTAAATTAGACCTGTTTAGTGTATTAAAGCTAAAATCCAGACAGATAATAGAACACAATTAAACCCATTTATAGTAATTACTAACTCATATCTGGAGTTTGCATGTTCTCCCTGTCCCACACTTCAAAGACATGCTAGTAGTTTAATTGGCTTCTGTTTAAATTGGCCTTAGTATGTGTACAGTATGTATGAATGTGGGTAAGGGACCTTAGATTGTAAGCTCCTTCAGGGCAGGGACTGGTGTGAATGTAGAATATGCTGTGATCAGCCATTACATTATGGCCACTCACCTAATATAGTATGGACCCCTTTTGCTAAAACAGCCCTGACTCTTTGAGGCATGGACTCAAGGTTTCCCAGCAGAACATTGCCCAAAGCATCATACTGCCTCTGCTGACTTGCCTTCTTATACCACATCCTGGTGCCATCTCTTCCCAAGTTAAGTGATGCACACGCTCCGGGCCATCCACATGATGTAAAAAAAAACATCAGACCAGGCCACCTTCTTCCATAGCTCCATAGTCCAGTACTGATGTTCATGTGACCATTGTAGAAGCTTTTGGCTGTGGACAGGGGTCACCATGTGATTCACTGCCCCACACAACAAACTGTGATGCCCATTTGTTTTCTGCTTTCACCACATCACCTTCATGGACAACATGTTCACTCACTGCCCCACACAACAAACTGTGATGCCCATTTGTTTTCTGCTTTCACCACATCACCTTCATGGACAACATGTTCACTTGCTGCCTAATACCGTATATCTCACCAATTTTCAGATGTCATTGTAACGAGATGGGTATACTGTTCTAAACCTAACATCCAACCAGAGCTCTCATTGAGTTTAAAGACTGTAGTCCACAACTGCTTTAAAAAGAAGCCTTCTATAGGAATCCTTCTAGACAGTCCATTTAGCTGAACCCTGCACGATCTTGCATCCTAGACTTATGGTAGCAAACACCCACCATGATGGGGTTGTGGTTTTCCAAAATCAATGAGATAAGGTCAATGGAAGAGTTAACAGCAACACTACACAACAGAGAGGCTAAATTTAGAGACATCTGCCTTCCATGGATGGCGTTTACCAGTTCTGTTCAATACACTACAATTCTGCATCTAACAACAACCACCTGATAACCTTTATGCCCCATACACACGTGCAGATTATCTGCAGACTTTTGTCTGCAGACTTACCAAAACCATATAATATGAGGTCAAACCTAAACACTTTCAATTTGTATGCAATCCGGCAGGCCCTTGCACTACATAGAAAAGGTAAGTCTGCAGACAAAAGTCTGCAGATAATCTGCACGTGTGTACGGGGCATTAGGGGCAGCAATCTGTTTATCTACCCTAACTTCAGTGTAGGAGTGTCAAGCCCCATACACACACGCAGATCGTCGTCATACAAATGTTCGTCTTTTCTCCCCGGGATGTCGGTGTCTGTTGAAAAGTGCAAAGACAGCACAAGGACAGCACAAGAATTTTGTCCGCAGACTTCAGCTGACTGCAGAAGTGATGTCATGTAATGGTTAACTTTCCCTGTGTTTTTTATTTTCTGAGCATGCCCAGTCTTGCAAATCTGCGGTCTGTCGGCTGATTTCTGTACTGACAGGCAAACAATTGTCCGTTCTGGTGTCTGCAGACAAAAATTTTCATGTTTGCAAGAAAGACTCTTGTCCGCAGATTGTGTGCAGACATCTGTCGGAGGCACCATACTAACACGCATACAATCGGCAGATCTTTCGTCCGCCGACGTTTGTATGACGACGATCTGCGTGTGTGTACAGGCCTTCAGAAAAGGAACATTCCTGCATGCAGATGCACTGACCTAAGAAACCCTGCCCATGGCGGATGCGCGAGCACACATTGGCGCCAGAAGGCCTATTTAAACTGCACTAGTGCACTGTGCCAGTGCCGTTTAGTCTAATACATTTCCGTGTTCCTGTTACTTCTTTTTGTTGATATTCTGTTGTGGACCTGACCTGCATCTGACTTTACCTGAACACTTCCTGTACCAACCCCTGCCTTGTCCTTGGATTAAGCTTCTGTCTGCTCCTTCTGCTCATCCGTATTGCTGTTACCGACCTTGGCCTGCTTTTTACCTTTCTGCCTGCTGCTTGAACCTGATCTGCTCGCTAGTTCCTGACCTTGTCTGTGTGACTCTGTCTCGTGCCTACCTTGCACCTGCGCCTGTCTCCCTGCACTCTTCTCTGGTTCCAGTCCTTCCACCAGTGTGTCCAGTCCTGCTGTTCCTGCGTTCCAGGTGCACCCCAGCACCTACCTAGTGCATTACCATAAAACCATTTATTAAAATATTAAAAAGTGTACAAAGTACTCACAAGACTGGTGTGATACAACACACATCAAAATTGCATATACAGTCTCCAAGGTAGCCAGGTCCCAATTGTGACGAATGGACATGCAGATGGTCGCATGGGGCTGCTGTGGCTAGGCTGACGCGTTTCAGGGGCGAGCCCCCTTCCTCAGAGCCAGAAAAAATGAGCAGCATATCACAATATCACACCAGTCTTGTGAGTACTTTGTACACTTTTTAATATTTTAATAAATGGTTTTATGGTAATGCACTAGGTCGGTGCGCCCCTCTTTTTCTTTTTTGTCTTTTCTACCAGTGGTTCTGGATACCCTTGATCCTGAAGGGGGCAGCAAGACCAAACAGCTCTCTCTACATCTGAGTTTGTAGTGCACCTCTTTCTACTCCATCAGACAGCACTTGAGCGCAGGAGGTTTTGTTTTACATTTTGTTGCACCCCAGCACCTACCAGTAAGAGACTTACCAGACACTAGTGCCATTCTGCACTCTGGCATTCCCTGTCACCTTTCCCGGGGACTCCAGAGCCAGGACTGTAAGAGAGACATGCCTCAATGCTTTACACTCCACCACCAGGTACATTACAAAGAGCTTTCATGTGTAGAGGGGTGGCGATGGCTCTGGGACACTAGATGTGTATACCGCCTGACCACCAACATTCCCCAGGGTCCACCCACTGGCCCTTCCACTGAATCCACTGTGAATGGAGAGGAATGCAATTTACAGCTTACCAATATTCAGATGTGGTGGCTGCATTTGGCTTTTTATTTTCTGTTTTCCCCTGGTGATCTGGTCAGTAGCATGCCTCCAGTATTAGAGTGCCTCCACTCTGGATGAAGGAGCAACAGAGACACCTTTAGACAAAAGTCTCCAAGACAGCTCGTTCTTTTGAAAAACAACAGACTTACTAGCAGGATCACCAGGCGAAAACAAATTTAAGAAAACCTAAAAAAGAAAACTAATGCAGACACCATATCTAAGAATTGGTAAGCTGCATAATAATAAATGTTTGCTTTGGGGTTTAATATCCCTTTAAATGTATAAAGTTAATAAAGTAATTCTGCTATACTATTATACATCACATCTGTAGGTAGATGATGGGAAGGAAGGAAGGGGTTTAATATACAGACTGGGCTAAAGCTATTTCCAGTACTGGCAGAGAAAGAGGGGGGGGGGCAGGGGGAAAGAGGGGGGGGCAGAGAGAAAGAGAGAGGGCAATGAGAGAGGAGAGTGTGGGGCAGGGAGAGAGAGAGGGGGGCAGGGAGAGAGAGGGGGGCAGGAAGAGAGAGAGGGTAGCAGGGAGAGAGAGAGATGAGAGAGGGCAAGGAAAGAGAGGGGGTGAGGGACACAGAGAAAGGTGAGAGGGCAGAGAGAGAGGGGGGAGCAGAGCCAAAGAAAGGGAGAGCCAGGAGAGAGAGGGGGGAGCAGGGAGAGAGAGGGGGGAGCAGGGAGAGAGAGGGGAGCAGGGAGAGAGGGGGGAGCAGGGAGAGGGCAGGGAGAGAGGGGGGGCAGGAAGAGAGGGAGAGCAGGGAAAGAGGGAGAGCAGGGAAAGAGGGAGAGCAGGGTCTGATCACAGTGCTCACTCACTCCAATGGTCCCCAGGGGCTCTCATTCAGTGGCTTCTCTCAATGTGGCTGTCAGCTCCTTAATCTTCTCTCCCCACACCCCATCCTTTTAGGACAGCTGCATCTCCCAAGCAGCCTGTCACTGTACACTGAGCCCAGGGATGGTCTGGAGGACAGAGCGGCTCATTAGCCATCAAAGGTGGGGGAGGAGAGGAGCAGGTGGATTGAACCATGGGTGTTCTGGGGGGCAGGCACTCATTTCTGTGTCTCCCGAGTGCACTGGCTGACACCCCTTTCCCGCTAAACCACCCCACTGGCTGGGAGTCAAGAGCCAGTGCAGCAGGGTGGACAGAACTAGTGGGGAAGGAAATGAACAAAGGTGAGGTGCCAACTTGGGCCCCGGGCGTCCGAGGAACCAGGCCCCTTACACTTGTATGGGCTCTACCCCCCTGATGGTGGTCCTGGAGGTGGAGAGCTGCTATTTTAACAGAAAAGGCGTTTTTATTAAAGTCTATGGGGCCAAAAATGCTTGCAATCTGCCAAAAAGCGACAGGTGTTTTTCTTAAGGCGACCAAATGCTCAGATAGGAACAGGGGTCATTGAAATGAATTGGATTTGGTTTGTTGAGCGTTTTAGAACTACAAGCTGCAAGCAGAAAGTCGCTCAGGTGTGAACGGGGGCCTCAAGATGTATTGTATACTTGTTCCTATGCTCCTTAACAGTGGCGGCCCATCCATTGGGGATGCAGGGCGCCGGACACATGGATTCCAATGGAATTTTTTTTTTAAGCACGTGATTAGAGCCAGAGGCTCTAACAGGCTTCAAAAAAGGGTGGGCTTGGGGCGCAGAGCACTGTGCCCTGGGCCCACCCAGTTGTGTGACAATAGCGAATGGTGTGGTCCGTCTGCCGCCCCCCCCGTTCCATGGAGCACCAGCCGCCACTGCTCCTTAACCTTTACAGGTCGATTAAGTTAGGCTTTATGAACACCTTTTTGAATGGTGTGGTCCGTCTGCCGCCCCCCCCCGTTCCATGGAGCACCAGCCGCCACTGCTCCTTAACCTTTACAGGTCGATTAAGTTAGGCTTTATGAACACCTTTTTGAATAATATATGTGTTTATACACAAAAACACTGATATTGTGTATACTTTGTGTTTTCATAATTGTATTGTATGTTATTATACCTGACTGGACTGTATTAGTACGGAATGTATAATGGCTGTGTATTTATCTTTATACACCTTGTCCAAAATAAACTTTTAATAAGCTATAAATAAAAAAAAAAAAACCTTCTTAAAATCCTCTGCAGCCTGTAATGGCTTTTTCCTAGGTTATTGTTGAGACAGTGCAGCCATTGAGACCAGTGCCCCCTAGTGCCATGAAAGGAAGTGCTGTTTTTTGAGGCCGCATATGCACTGTTTGTACTCTCTCCTATTGCCTATGATGAGCTCAGAGGCTGCTGTGATGGTAAAAAAACTGACAGGCTCTTCCCTGCTCTGTCCCAAAAGCAAGTAAAACTTATGGCTTTAATATCTGCCTGGAATTCAACTATAATGTGCTAAAATATATTCTGAGCATTTCTCGCTCCCATTAGGTTTGTCTTAGACAGATAGTTTTCCACTAAAATGAAAAGGACAAAATTGACACACGTACTGCATAAACAGGGGGTTTACAGTGACAAATGTATTCATAGCAATGGGGGCTTAAAATTCCTAAAGTGGTTGTAAAGTCAGAAGGTTTTTTTTTATCTTAATGCATTCTATGCATTAGGATAAAAAGCCTTCTGTGTGCAAAAGCTCCCCCCCCCCCCCCCAGTCCCCCTCATGCTTACCTGAGCTCATCTCTATTCAGCGATGTTACAGAAGAGACTCGGCTGCCCTCATTGGCCGAGACGGCACAGCGACGCCATTGGCTCCCGCTGCTTTCAATCAACTTCAGTGATCCAATAAGGAGAGAGAGGAGGCGGGCTGGGGCCATGGCTCCATGTCTAAATGTGAATCAGCTTGGGTGTCACCATAGCAAACTGCTTGCTATGGGGACACTCGGCAGGAGGAAATGGTCAGGAGAGCCGAAGAGGGACCCAAGAAAACGATGATTGGGGCTGCTCTGTGCAAAACCAACTGCACAGAGCAGGTAAGTATATAGTTACATAGTTAGTCAGGTTGAAAAAAGACCAGTCCATCTAGCTCAACGAATAAAAATAAAAAAAACACAATACAATCCCATATACACAATCCTACAATCCTATACCCACAGTTGATCCAGAGGAGGGCGAAAAAACCCCAGCAAAGCATGATCCAATTTTCTACAGCAGGGGAAAAATTCCTTCCTGATCCCCCCCGAGAGGCAATTAGGTATTCCCTGGATCAATTTAAACTATAAATGTTAGTACCTAGTTAGATTATGTACACCTGGGAAATAATCCAGGCTTTTTTTTAAAGTAATCCACTGAGCTGGCCAGAACCACCTCTGGAGGGACTCTTTTCCACATTTTCACAGCTCTTACTGTGAAGAAACCTTTCCGCATTTGGAGACAAAATCTCTTTTCCTCTAGACGTAAGGAGTGCCCCCCCCCCCCCCCCGTCCGTCCTCTGTGATGACCCTAAAGTGAATAACTCAACCCCAAGTTCACTATATGGACCACCAATTATGTATTTGTACATGTTGATCATATCCCCCCTTAATCTCCTATTCTCAAGAGAGAATTCAGTTCCCCGAATCTTTCCTCATAGCTGAGCTCCTCCATTCCTCTTATCAGCTTGCCCTTCTCTGCACTTTCTCCAGTTCCCCTGATATCCTTTTTGAGAACTGGTGCCCAAAACTGAACTGCATATTCCAGATGAGGTCTTAATAATGATTTGTACAGGGGCAAAATGATATCTCTCTCTCTGGAGTCCATGCCTCTGTTAATACAAGAAAGGACTTTGCTCCCTTTGGAAACCAGAGCTTGGAATTGCAAGCAATTAATAAGCTTATGATCTAACGAAACCCCCAGATTCTTCTCCACCATTGATTCCCCCAGTTCTACTTCCCCCTAGTATGTGTGATGCATGCATATTCTTAGCCCCCAAGTGCATGTCTTTACATTTATCAACATTAAACCTCATTTGCCACAGTCGACCAATTAAACAGTGCATTGAGGTCGGCTTGTAAGTTGGAGACATCCTGTAAGAAATTTTTTCCACTGCATAGCTTGGTGTCATCTGAAAAAGCCTGAAATTGTACTTTTATTTCCAGACCCTATATTATTTATAAAAGATACTAAAAAGTTAGGGTCCCAACCCTGAACCTTGGGGTACACCACTGATAACCTTAGACCATTCAGAGTAAGAATTATTAACCACTACTCTCTGAATTCTATCTTTTAGCCAGTTTTCTATCTATTTACAAACTGATCTTTCCAAGCTTGTAGACTTTACCTTGCATATTAGCCGTGTGTGGGAAACTATGTCGAACGCTTAAGAAAAAAAAAAAACTAGACTTTACATTCACTTTAAGCTTGGTACACACTGCTAGCTTGGGTTGAACGAAAAAAAAAAACTGACAGATTGCCATACCAACACAAGAGATGTTGGTGCGGTGATCTCCCCTGCCATGCTTTTATATTCTGACAGTGGGTCTTTCCTCTCTCTTCTGCCAGAACACACCAATCAGCTCTCGCAACCATTGGTTGCAAGCACTGATTGGATGCTGGTTTTTCAGTATGTCTATTCGACAAAAGCCAGTCAATAGACTAGCTTCTGTAAGAGAGACAGCTGTACACACTAGCCCAGTGTTGGCCAGTTCCTGCTGAACTAGTCAATTTTGGGCCTGTGTGCTACCCAGCATTACTCATGTATGCCTCAAACCTATTTTAATTAATATGTTTGCCTAGGATACATCAAGTGCGTTTAGATCTCACACATGGTTTCTAGCTTGGTAAATTCTATTTAGAAGATCCCAGTATCAAGGAACTGGTACTGTAGTACAAATTAGGCAAGAATAGCTATAGCCCCAATTTTATAAATAGCTTTTAAAGCAAGGTGCACAAGGAAGGGCTTTACACAGCACAAACAATACAAAAGATTTCCAAGCACATTTACCAGCTAACACTGCCAAATAATTTGCATAAAAAAAACTGACTTTTTAAAAGCACGACCTTTTCAAATATGTGTAAAAGCCACACTGCCTTGTCAAGGCCCCTCTGTACAGCCGTGGCCAAAAGTTTTGAGAGTGACACAAATTTTAATTTTCACAAAGTCTGTTGCTTAAGGGCTCTTTCACACATTCCGTCCGTTGGACGGAGTCCGTTTTTCTCAGCGGGGGATCGAGCCGCCGATCCCCCGCTGAGCAGAAGGATGACAGCTGTGTCTCCACGCTGTGTGCGGAGACACAGCTGACAGTTCCCCATGCATCTCTATGGGGGAAATCGGATGTCAACGGACCGTCAGTCCGTTCTCACCCGATCCGATCCGATCCGCTGGATGGATGGAAAATAGGGTTTCCATCCGTCCAGATTTGACGGATCGGATCGGATGTCAGCGGACATGTCTCCGCTGCCATCCGATGCCCCATAGGAATGCATGGGGGGACCGTTCAGATCCGCCAAAAAAACGGACAGGCGGATCTGAACGGTCCGCCTGTGTGAAAGGGGCCTTAGTGTTTTTAGATCTTTTGTCAGATGTTACTATTGTATACTGAAGTACAATTACATACATTTCATAAATGTCTAAGGTTTTTTTTGACAATCACATTAAGTTTATGCAAAGAGTCAATATTTGCAGTGTTGACCGTTCTTTTTCAAGACCTTTCCGATTCACCCTGGCATGGTGTCAATCAACTTCTAGGCCACATCCTGACTGATGGCAGGCCATTCTTGCATAATCAATGCTTGAAGTTTGTTCGAATTTGTGGGTTTTTTTTTTTGTTTACCCGCCTTTTGAGGATTGACCACAAGTTCTCAATAGCATTAAGGTCTGGGAAGTTTCCTGGCCATGGACCCAAAATCTCAATGTTTTGTTCCCCAAGCCACTTAGTTATCACTTTTGCCTTATGGCAAGGTGCTCCATCATGCTGGAAAAGGCATTGTTCCTCACCAAACTGTTCTTGGATGGTTGGGAGAAGTTGCTCTCCCAATGTTTTCGTACCATTCTTTATTCATGGCTGTGTTCCAAGGCAAAATTATGAGTGAGCCCACTCCCTTGGCCAAGAAGCAACCCCAAACATGAATGGTCTCAGGATGCTTTACTGTTCACAATACATAGGACTGATTATAGCGCTCCCCTTTTCTTCTCCCGACAAGGTTTTTTTTTTTCCGGATGCCCCAAACAATCAGAAAGAAGACTCATCAGAGAAAATGACTTTACCCCAGTCCTCAGCAGTGCAATCCCTGTACCTTTTGCAGGATATCAGCATGTTCCTGATGTTTTTCCTGGAGAGAAGTGGCTTCTTTGCTGCGCTTCTTGACACCATACAATCATTCAAAAGTCTTCGCCTCACTGTGCATGCAGATGCACTCACACCTGCCTGTTGCCATTCCTGAGCAAGCTCTGCACTGATGGTGCCCTGATCCTGCAGCTGAATCAACTGTAAGAGATTGTCCTGGCGCTTGCTGGATTTTCTTGTTTCTTGGGGGGCCCTGAAGTGTTCTTCACAAATGCAGTGGAAATGATTTTTATGGGATTAAGTGTATTTTCATTGCAAAGAGGGACTTTGCAATTAATTGCAATTCATCTGATCACTCTTCATAACATTCTGGAGTATATGCAAATTGCCATCATAAAAGCCGAGGCAGCAGACTTTGTGAAAATGAATATTAGTGTAATTTTCAAAACTTTTGGCAACGGCTGTATAGTACAGTCCTAACTCTAGTCTATGAGAGTCTCCACGTTGGAGCATATACTGTATACTGTAGCAATGGATAACTTTGACTCACCAGAAGCCCAGCAAAACAAAATGGCAGCTTAAAGTATCCAATGTGTCCCCATGCCAATTTCAGGAATCTAAAAATGGCAACCAACCCAATTTAGAACTAGCTTTTAAAGTAGTGCAGCTTCCACATATATTTGCACATGTTGTGCAACTAAAACCTCTGTTTAAAATGCAAATTCTTAGACAGTGTCTTTTTTTTTTTTTTTTTTGCTGTCTAGTTGGTAAGTGTGCTGGGAAAACTTTTGTTTCATTTGTACTATGTAAAGTCTTTCCATGTGCATCTTAACCTCACTGGAGATCACACTTACCTTCCGCTATGATCCCCTGCCATCCTCCCCCGCCCTCCTCCTGCTGTCCTCGCTGTGTGATCCGGCCGATGCCGTCACCTGTCTTCCGGTTCCCTTATCTGCGGGCGCCGCAACGCAGGGGGGTGGAACCAGCGGGAGATTAAAAAAAAAAACAAAAAACAAATGACATGATACAGTTTAATCTGTTAGGATTACAGCTTTCTATAAAGCCATTTTACCACAGGTTTTCACCTTGTGACTTTTCCAGTACCTTGCCTGTATTTTTGCAGTACTTTGAGTGTGGAAAATTTTGAACGTCCATGGCGTCCAAAAAGCGTTCTTTTAGCTCAAATGCGCTCTTAGACAAACTGAAAAACAGCGACAATGAATTGGAATTATTTGAAGAACTGAGCAATAGTAATTAGTGGGAAAATTTGTCATCAGGTACTGAAAGTGACGACAGCGACGATTCTGCGACTGAGCTCAGCAATGTGAGAACTTGGTGCTCTATTGACTGCGGTATGGATCAGGCAGCGCCCCTATTTACTGGAGCACCTGGTATGAAAGTTGACGTTGACCATGACAATCCCTTGGCATACCTACAATTATTTCTGACCAATGAGGTTATTAAAAAAATAGTTACTGAGACAAACTGGTACAAAGAGCAACAATTGGCTACAAATCAGAAGTTTTCAAGATGTAGAGAGTGGGAACCAGTGACCAAAGATGACCTTTGGAAATTTCTGGGCCTAATAATTCTTCAGGGAGTGGTGGCGAAACCCCTGCAGAAGTGGTATTGGACAATCAATACATTACTTGCCACTCCATTCTTTGGCACGGTCATGTCAGAGTAAAAATTCTCCCTCGTAATAAAATATCTCCACTTTGGAAACAATGAAGAATTTGATGAAACTACTCATCCTGCACCAAAACGAAATAAAATTTGGGAAGTATATCAAATGATTCTACAGAATTTCCAACGGAGCTATGTGCCAGAAAGAGACATCAGCATAGATGAAAGTCTAATGGCCTAAGGGAAGGCTCAGCTGGGTACAATACATTGCATTAACCTCCCTGGCGGTATGATTATTTCGGATTTTAGGTGCTGAAAGCGGTACCATTATTTTGCATGTAATTCTTAAGGATGAGCAGCCCAAACCAACTATTTATATATGATTTTTTTTTACTGTGCGGTCTTCTTTATAACATCCCGGGTATGATACATTTTGAAACACAAAATCCTAAATTATAATATAATAAATAACTATAAAAAAATAACAAATAGTAATATAATAATAACCCTTTTTATTCAATAAATTATAGTAAATAACGTAATCAAAAACACTGACATTTTTTTTGGTCAAACAAGGATGCAATATTAGTGGTCATATTGCTTCAGTAAACGTCACGGGTGTGGAAAATTTTAAAACAGGGTACAGCGCAAAGTCCAACGTCACAGTCAGGATAGTAGTACCGCGTTTATTTTCGGATCTTCCTTCCAGTGTCATCACGTTTGGAACAGCAAACCACACAAATTCTTGTGGGAGCAAACTTCTTTTCCGTTGGTGGAATGTGGTCCCTACAGTGACGACCAGTCAGTCGTTCGGGGGTTCACAACACCAGTAGCACGGCGTCTGGATCTACTTACAGCCGTTGGTGTTTGGTGCCTGAGAAATATCAGTTCGGCGATTTTCCACACAAAGTCCGCATGAACCACAGGCCTGTCACTCTGATTTTTTAGGAGAATAAATGCGTTCCACAAACACTGTTCAAGGAGATGCCTGAATATTTTTTTATAATATTTTTTTTTGTTGTTTCCACATTGCCGGATAAAAAGTCATGGCCTGGTCAGCTCTGTCCACACCTCCCATGGTGTTGTTGTAATCCATCACCAGTTGTGGTTTCATTTCATCTTTTCCACCTTTTGTGTGTACCATGACAGTAGAGGTGTGTGGATGGTACTCATCAGGCAGACATCTTTTTTGTTGCGCCATCTCAGTGCCATAATTTTTCCTTTCTGCCAGGCAACTATTTCTCCGGGCTTGAGCTTTCTGTTGGCAAAGGTGGGGGGCATGTCACGCCGGTTAGATCTAACGGTCCCATACGCATCCGTCTTGTTGTGTAGAAGGAACTCATACAGTTCTGGGGATGTATAAAAATTGTCTGTGGCGACACAGTACCCCTGATTCAGCAATGGCTCAATCAGTCTAAGAACTGAAACGGTTGCAATTCCACAGCTGCTGAACCTTTCGTTGAATTTGGTTCCTTTCCCGGTGTGTAGGACCGAATGCCATATATATCCAGAGCTGGATTCACATAGCAAAAATGACTTTATGCCAAAGCGTGCTCTCTTGGACACAATATACTGTATCCAGCTGAGTCTTCCTTTATAGGCCATTAGACTTTCGTCTATACAAATGTCTCTTTCTGGCACATAGGACTGCTGGAAATTTTTCAAAATGATTTGATAAACGTCCCAAATCTTTTTTTGAGTTTTGGAGCTGGATGCGAAGTCTCGTCAAATTCGTCATTATTTGCAAAGTGCAAATACTTCATAATGAGCGAAAATTTGTTTTCCGACATAACCGTGCCAAAAAAAGAAGTGGCCAGTAATTTGTTGGTGGTCCAATACCACTTCTGTAGGGGTTTCCCCACCACTCCCTGCAGAATAATTAGGCCCAGAAATTTCCAGATGTCCGCTTTGGTCACAGGTTCCCACATCCTGCTCCTTGAAAACTGCTGATGCGCTGCAGCTTGTTGCTCCTGGTACCAATTGGTTTCCACAACAAACTTTTCAATAACCTCATCGGTCAAAAAGAGTTGCAGGTATGCCAAGGGGTTGTCATCCTCAACATCCACTTTGATACCAGGTGCTCCGGTAAATGGGAACCTTGGTGGCGCTACGTGCTCTGTACCGCAGTCGATCGAGCACTGAAATCGCTTTCTGCGTCCGATGACGGAACTTCCCCACGAATCGCTATCACTCCATTCTGCAAGCGATTCTGTATCGCTGTCGCTGTTCTCCAGCAGATCATATGCCGCTTTTGAGGTGGCAGCGCGCTTTTTTGATGCCATGGTCGCTCTGCAGTAACCAGACACAAGGTACACAAGGTACAGGAAAAATGACACAAGGTACAGGAAAAATGCAGGAAGGGCAATGGAGAAAGCACTGGGGGGCAATCAAAGGTCAATTTATTTTAGTAATGTAATCCAATAGGATTACAGTGTATCAGTGTGTTTGTGCTTTTAACTTTTTGAATTTGCCGCCGGTTCTACCCCCCCCCCCCCCCCGCGCGCGAATGTCACGTCGCAGGAGACAGAAGCCGGGGCACAGAGAGCATCGGGAGGAAGATCCGCCGCCGCACACTGCCCGCATACATCGCTGGATCCTGGTGACAAGGTAAGTAACCCCTCTACCAGGATCCAGCAATCTTCCTAGCGGTACCCCGAGTGTGGCTTTTGCCACTGAAATTTAACCCAGAGCCACACTCGGGAATACCGCTAGGAAGGTTAAAGAAGGCACGATTTGGCGTAAAATCCTACATGCTATGCAAATCGTCAACTGGCAACATTTGGAATTCAGTGATATACACTGGAACAAAATCCAATCAAAAATACAGCAATTATGGAATGGCAACATCTTCTGTTCTTTCACTAATTGAGCCATTGCTAAATCAGGGCTATTGTGTAACAACTGACAACTTTTAAACATCTCCTGAACTTTATGACATTCTACTGCAAAATAAAGCGGATGCCTATGGAACCGTAAGGGCTAACCGGCACAACATGCCGCCAATGTTTGGCAAAATGAAGCTCAAGACAGGAGAAATGGTTGCCTGGCAGAAAGGCAAAATGAGGACACTGCAATGGCGGGACAAGAAAGATGTGTGCCTAATGAGTACAGTGTATAATACCTCCACTGTTATGGTACGCATGAAAGGTGGGAAAGAAGTCATCATGAAGCCACAAGTAGTGATAAACTACGACACCATGGGAGGTATCGACAGAGCCTACCAAGTAATGACATTCTACCCAGCTATGAGGAAACAGCAAAAGAAGTACTATATGAAGATCTTCAGACATCTTCTTGAGCAATGCTTGTGGAATGCCTACATCATGCTAAAAAACAAAAAGAGTGACAAGCCTTTGATTCATTCGGACTTCATTTGACCCTGAAACTGAGCTGCAGCACGGGGGCCAAGACCATACAGCGGTTTAACAGAACAGGTTCCACTCAGATCAGAGCAGGCCTCGCCATGGTTGACCAAAGAGGTTAAGTGCACATGCATAGTGTCATATCCAGAGGTTATCTTTGGGAAATAGACGTATGAGTGCTGCCAGCATTGCTGCAGAGGTTGAAGGGGTGGGGGGGAGGTCAGCCTGTCAGTGCTCAGACCGTACGCCGCACACTGCATAAAATTGGTCTGCATTGCTGTCATGTCAGAAGGAAGCCTCTTCTAAAGATGATGCACAAGAAAGCCCACAAACATTTTGCTGAAGACAAGCAGACTAAGGACATGGATTACTGGAACCATGTCCTGTGGTCTGATGAGAGCATGATAAACTTATTTGGTTCATATGGTGTCAAGCGTGTTTGACAGCAACCAGGTGAGGAGTACAAAGACAAGTGTGTCTTGCCTACAGTCAAGCATGGTGGTGACAGTGTCATGGTCTGGGACTGCATGAGTGCTGCCGACACTGGGGAGCTACAATTCATTGAGGGAACCATGAATGCCAACATGTACTGTGACATACTGAAACAAAGCATGATCCCCTCCCTTTGGAGACTGGGCCACAGGGCAGTATTCCAACATGATAACGACCCCAAACACACCTCCAAGATAACCACTGCCTTGCTAAAGAAGCTTAGGGTAAAGGCGATGGACTGGCCAAGCATGACATGTCTCCAGACATAAAACCCTATTGAGCATCTGTGGGTCATGCTCAAACGGAAGGTGGAAGAGCGCAAGGTCTCTAACATCCACCAGCTCTGTGATGTCATCATGGAGTGGAAGAGGACTCCAGTGGCAACCTGTGAAGCTCTGGTGAACTCCATGCCCAAGAGGGTTAAGGCAGTGCTGTAAAATAATGGTGGCCACACAAAATAATGACACTTTGGGCCCAATTTGGACATTGTCACTTAGGGGTGTACTCACTTTTGTTGTCAAAGGTTTAGACAATAATGGCGGTGTGTTGAGTTATTTTGAGGGGGACAGCAAATTTACACTGTTATACAAGCTGTACACTCACTACTTTACATTGTAGCAAAGTGTAATTTCTTCAGTGTTGTCACATGAAAAGATATAATAAAATACAGGCAGTCCCCGACTTAAGAACATCCGAGTTGCGAACGACTCCTACTTACGAACGGGGCCCCGTGACGAACGACTCCTACTTACGAACGGGGGCGTGACGAACGACTCCTACTTACGAACGGTGGCGGCGCCCGCGTGACGTCACTGCTGGCTTCTTCCGGCTTGTTCTCGTTCCTGTGCTGGATAGCATCCATCTTAGTGCCGGTCACAATGCACGCTGCATGTACTACATGTACTGATTGCCCCACACTGCCCAGAAGCATCCAACTGCACAGGCAGAAGCTGGTGGAACTGTCTGGAAACTGGTGAGATTACATTACTCTGTATTAGGAGCAGGACCACTGTATTGTACTTGTACTTCTAGCTATGTTGAATGTAACTATCCTTCTGGGTCTCTTTTAGCCTTTTAGTTTTGGCTAGTACAGTACTGTATGGTGTGGGGTTAGAGCCACAATGAGGTTTGTACTGCTGTCTGTATCCTTATGAATATTTTGGGCTGGAGATACACTTAAAAAAGTACATGTTCTGACTTACAAACAAATTTGACTTAAGAACAAACCTACAGTCCCTATTGTGTTCGTAACCCGGGGACCGCCTGTATTTACAAAAATGTGAGGGGGGGTGTACTCACTTTTGTGAGATACTGTACCACTTATCAATGGCTGTGTTTGATTGTAATTCATAAGTGGTCGTCCATTAATCACAATCATCAAAAGTATAAATAAGGATAAAATATGATTGGCTACTATATTTACTGTACTCTGCCTAGTTATAGAATTAGAAAAATTAAAACCAATGAATGACGCTTTCACTGATTTAGAATGCAGAGAGACTTACAGTGGAGCACAGCACTGGGCATGGGAGCAGGAGCTGCCAAAGTTAACTTTTCCTATTAGAAAGCTGGTGATTGCTTGCTAGGCAGTCCGAGCAACCAATCACCAGCTTGTTAATAGGAAAAGTTAACTTTGGCAGCTCCCGCCCAACCTCCCCGCTCCACCCCACCCCACCCCTACCTCATCTAGTTCTTTGCCGACTCTCACTGTATGCCAAGCCCTGCTAAGAGAATGACAGGGGGTGGAGGTTGGGAGGAGAATCGGCTCCCTTTAAACCCTGCCAGCGGTAGCCCAAACCTCCACCCCTCCGATGCAGATCCACATTCGACCTTTGCTTGTTTCCATTCGCCTAATGCAAGCAGGTGAGTGGAAAGTTTGAGGGCTGCTTTATCACGCTGGTATAAACCTAGATAAGGTATACATGTTTGCCCTTAACCACTTGCCAACCGCCCCACGTATATATATACTGCAGGGCGGTGGCTCTTCTGCATGAAATCACATACAGGTACGTGATTTCATTCTTCCGGGTCTCTGCGACCACCTTCTGCTGTGATTGGACAGTGGGAGCCAATCAGTGGGTCCCGCTGATCGTTCACGAGAGAGACAGAACCGTTCTGCTAGTAGGGGGAGACAGAGATCCTGTGTTTCTGCTAAGCAGGAGTACAGATCTCTGTCTTCTCACAGCCAAAACATACCCCACACAGTTAGAAAGCACTCCCTAGAAGCACATTTACCTTTTGATTGCCCCTGATGTTAACCCCTTCCCTGCCAGTTTCATTAGTACAGTAAAAGTGCATTTTTTTTAGTACTGGTCACTGTATTAGTGTCACTGGTCCCCAAAAAGTGTCACTTAGTGTCAGATTTGTCCACTGCAGTGTCGCAGTCCTGCTTAAAAATCGCGGATTGCCGCCATTACCAGTAAAAAAAGTAATATTTCCATTATTCAATCCCATAGTTTGTAGACGTTATAACTTTTGCGCAAACCAATCAATATACTATAGGCCATTACTAGTAAAAACATAAATAAATAAATAAAAATGGCATAAATCTTTCCCCTAGTTTGTGGACGTGATAACTTTTAAAAATACGCTTATCGGGATTTTTACCAAAAATATGTAGCAGAATGCCAAATGGCCTAAATGGAAGAAAAAAATCGATTTTTAATTTTTTTTCATATTGGGAATATTATATAGCAGAAAGTGAAAATATATATATATTTTTTTTTTCAGAATTGTCGCATTTTTGTTTATAGCACAAAAAATAAAAATCACACAGGAGATTAAATACCACCAGAAGAAAGCTCTATTTGTGGGAAAAAAGGACATTGCTTTTATTTGGGTACAGCGTCGCAGGACCGCGCAATTGTCCGTTAAAATAATGCAGTGCTGAATCGCAAAAAAATGGCCTGGAGGAAAATATTCTCCGGTCCAGAAGTGGTTAAACATGTTTGTTCACATGATGTAATCTTTATAGAAGTGTAGAAATCAGAGGAAGTAAGAGAGCAGGCTTGGCCTGGACTGACATCTGGCTGAGTATCACGGTTATTCTGGATGGATGCAGAAATCTGGGGGTGTTGTCTGTCCCAAATGAATAGCAGCTTAATTTTCATTTTGTTTAAGCCTTTGCTCTTCCCTCCACTGACAGCCCTCTCATCACACTCTCTGTGCACGGGTCGTCATACTAGTCATGTTCATATGCTCATCCATGGCTATTTTTAGCTGCATGTTCCAGTCTACATTATAAAAAGCCTACAAGGGAGCTCAATCTCCTCCCCACATCTACAGACCACTAGTACAGGGCTTGCTGTAAACACTGTGAACCCAAGGATGCCTATTTAAAGTAGAACTTCACTCTCTCATTCATCATTGACTATTTTAATCCTTATGCTGCTAGCATTTGTATGTAGATAGGAAAGTAGATCATATTTAATTGTTTTAAACCTTTTATTTTTATATTTCTTCAATTACTTCCTGGTTTCCAGGCCCAGAAAATGATGCCATACATTCCAGGAGTCTTCAGGAGTACTTTTCTCAGCCAGGCACACCCCTCTGCCAACATGCTTGAGCTAAGGGCAGATGGATCACCTGCCCTTACTCAAGATGGCCATGGCCAGAAATGCTAGGAGGCGTTTTTCAAAGTGATTCCTCAGCAAAATAAAGCATGGAAACATGGAAGGATGGGGGAGTTTGCTTTGAATATTAAAAATGAAATAAACTGCGTTTTTGATTTGTGGTGCTCAGATGCAGTGTAGTGCCGCATTAAAGAATATATTTCAAGGATTCCATGCAGATATATAAATCTCCATTTAGGCTGTAAATCTAGATATGTATTGTAGCCACCTGACCTCCAGAAGATGTACCCCCCCTTCATGTCAAGGCCATTTTTTGCGATACACTTTTACGTATTACTGCAATTGACAACTGCACAGTCATGCAATGCTGTACCCATAGAGCGTTTAAGTCATTTTTTTCCCACATACAGAGCTTTCTTTTGGTGGTATTTGATCACCTCTGCGTTTTTTCTTTTTTGCGCTAAAAACAGAAAAAGACCGACAATTTAAAAAAAATATATATATATGTATATATATATATATATATATATATATATATATATATATATATATATATATATATATTTTTTTTTTTTTTTTTTTTACTTTGTGCTATAAAACATATCCAGTAAAAAAAAAAAAAAATTAAATCTAATTTTTTCATAAATTTAGACCAATATGTATTCTGCTACATATTTTTGGTAAAGAAAAAAATCCCAATAAGCATATATTGATTGGTTTGCACAAAAGTTATAGCATCTACAAACTATAGGATACATACTGGAGTTTTTATTTATTTATTTTAATTTAGTAATGGCGGCAATTAGTGACTTATAGCGGGACTGCAATATTGCAGTGGACAATCTGACACCAACTGACACTTTGTGGGAACTAGTGACACTAATACAGTGATCAGTGCTAAAGATATGTACTATCACTGTACTAATGACACTGGCTTGGAAGGGGTTAAATATCTAGGGTGATCAAAAGGTTAAGCGTGTGCCTAGCCAGTATTTTGTGTACTGTCTGGTGCTTTTACTAATGGAAGACATGGATTTTATTCCCTTTGCAGGGAAACAAAATCCATCACTTCCCCTCTGTCAGGACAGAACTTTGCCTTGTTTATATAGGCAGAGCTCCGTCCAGCCTCTCTCCTTGAAAATCAGCAGGTCTTCCAGCATGACAATGATCCAAAACATGGCACCAAGGCAACAACGGCATAGCTCCCAACTGTCCCTGATTTCGAAGGACTGTCCCTGATTGGGGACAATGTCCCTCTGTCCCTCTTTTCTCCTCATTTGTCCCTCATTTTGGCCTGATCTATATAGTTGTATATAAAAAGGAACTATTTATCTTTCAAAACGTGTTTGCCAGTGCTAAACCTTTCATCCAATTTCTAAATTGCTGCATTTGTAAATTTCAAAAGCCAATATAAAGGAATAGTAGTGGTAGAAAAGGCACTTGTGGGTTTACCTAATCATTTTTTTTTATAATTCAGGGCATGGCAGGGGGTGTGTCCTATGCCTACATATTTTTGCTAATAGGTGTAACCACGTTCCCATGTCAAAAAGTTGGGAGGTATGACAACGGAGTGACTCAAGAAAAAGCACATTAAGGTCATGGAGTGTCCTATAGAAACTGTATGGAGGGAACTAAAACTTTGAGTTTCCAAGCAACAGCCAAGAAACCTTAAGGATTTAGAGAAGATCTGTAAAGAAGAGTGGACCAAAATCCCTCCCGAGATGTGTGCAAACCTGGTAACCCACTGCAAGAAACGTCTTACCTCTGTGCTTGCCAACAAGGATTTCCCCACCAAGTAATAAATCATGTTTTGTTTGGGGATCAAATTTACTCACTAAACTGGAATTCAATTTATAAACATTTGTATCGTGTGTTTTTTCTGGTTTGTTTGATATTCTAGGATAAAAATTATAGACCCTTCATTTTTTTGTAAATGGGCAAACTTACAAAATCTGCAGGGGATCAAATAAGTATTTTCCCCACTGTACGTGATTCTGCACAGAACTGCTACCCTGTAGCAGTAAATCTGCTATAGGGTGGTCGTTAAGTGGTTAAAATGTTGCTGTGCATGATCACCTGCATTGCTATTTAAAGCTCAACTCAAATTAAGATAACACACTTTACAGAGGTACCTTGGTATGGCATTGTGGCTTTCACATGTATTGGCCAATTTACAGTATCTCACGAAAGTGAGTACACCCCTCACATTTTTGTAAAAATGTTATTAAATCTTTGTGACAATACTGAAGAAATGACACTTTGCTACAATGTAAATTAGTGAGTTTACAGCTTGTATAACAGTGTAAATTTGCTGTCCTCTTAAAATAAATCAACACAGCTATTAATGTCTAAACTGCTGGCAACAAAAGTGAGTACACCCCTAAGTGAAAATGCCCAAACTGGGCCCAATTAGCCATTTCCCTATCCAGTGTCATGTGACTTTTAGTGTTACAAGGTTTCAGGTGTGGATGGGGAGCAGGTGTGTTAAATTTGGTGTTATCGCTCTCACTCTCTCATACTGGTCACTGGAAGTTCAACATGGCACCTCATGGCAAAGAACTCTCTGAGAATCTGAAAAAAAAGAAATGTTGCTCTACATAAAGATAGCCTAGGCTATAAAAAGATTGCCAAGACCCTGAAACTGAGCTGCAGCACGGTGGCCAAGACCATACAGCGGTTTAACAGGACAGGTTCCACTCAGAACAAGCCTCGCCATGGTCGACCAAGGAAGTTGAATGCACATGCTCAGCATCATGTCTATAGTTGTCTTTGGGAAATAGACGTATTAGTGCTGCCAGCATTGCTGCAGAGGTTGAAGGGGTGGGGGGGTCAGCCTGTCAGTACTCAGACCATACGCCGCACAATGCATCAAATTTGTCTGCATGGCTGTCATCCGTGAAAGAAGCCTCTTCTGAAGATGATGCACAAGAAAGCCCACAAACAGTTTGCTGAAGACAAGCAGACAAAGGACACGAATTACTGGAACCCTGTCCTGTGATCTCATGAGACCAAGATAAACTTATTTGGTTCAGATGGTGTCAAGCGTGTGTGCCGGCAACCAGGTGAAGAGTACAAAGACAAGAGTGTCTTGCCTATAGTCAAGCATGGTGGGAAGAGTGGTCAGGGGCTGCATAAGTGCCGCCGGCACTGGGGAGCTTCAGCTCATTGAGGGAACCATGATCTCCTCCCTTTGGATTTGGAGACTGGGCCGCAGGTCAGTATTCCAACACGATAGTGACCCCAAACACACCTCCAAGACGACCACTGCCTTGCTAAAGAAGCTGAGGGTAAAGGTGATGGACTGGTCAAGCATGTTCCCAGACCTAAACCCTATTGAACATCTGTGGGGCATCCTCAAACGGAAGGTTGAGGAGCGCAAGGTCTCTAACATCCACCAGCTCCGTGATGTCATCATGGAGGAGTGGAAGAGGACTCCAGTGGCAGCCTGTGAAGCTCTGGTGAACTTCATGTCCAGGAGGGTTGAGGCAGTGCTGGAAAATAATGGTGGCCACACAAAATATTGACACTTTGGGCCCAATTTGGACAATTTCACTTAGAGGTGTACTCACGTTTGTTGCCAGCTGTTTAGACATTAATGGCTGTGTGTTATTTTGAAAGGACAGCAAATTTACACTGTTAAGCCAAGCTGTACACTCACTACTTTACATTGTAGCAAAGTGTCATTTCAGTGTTGTCACATGAAAAGATATAAAAAAAAAAAAAACATTTACAAAATTGTGAGGGGTTTACTCACTTTTGTGAGATACTGTATGTGAGATATGTGTATGAGATCTCTGTTTTTAGTACCCAACAGTGGCGGCTGGTGAAGTTTTAAGATGGGGGGGCGCAAGACCCCGCCCTTCTATTTTGGCCCCTCCCATTTCTCAGAAGCCACACCCCTTATAGACCCCACCCATTTTGTCCCCTGTATTTTGCTTGCGTGAACCAATTCTCCCAATATATCACATATTAAGGGCTCCATCAGTACTAGTATATCCCATAATAGGGAGCAGGGGCCCTATTATGGGATACACTGACAGAGTGGCACAAACCCCACAGTACAGGCCCCTTGTACAAACCCCACAGTACAGACCCCCTAGCACAGACCACACAGTACATGCCCCCTTTCAATGCAGTGACCAGCGTACATGTCCCCTTTCAATGTAGTGACCAGCGTACATGCCCCTTTCAATGTAGTGACCAGCGTACATGCCCCCTTTCAATGCAGTGACCAGCGTACATGCCCCCTTTCAATGCAGTGACCAGCGTACATGCCCCCTTTCAATGCAGTGACCAGCGTACATGCCCCCTTTCAATGTAGTGACCAGCGTACATGCCCCCTTTCAATGCAGTGACCAGCGTACATGCCCCCTTTCAATGCAGTGACCAGCGTACATGCCCCCTTTCAATGTAGTGACCAGCATACAGGCCCCCTTTCAATGTAGTGACCAGTATACATGCCCCCTTTCAATGCAGTGACCAGCGTACATGCCCCCTTTCAATGCAGTGACCAGCGTACATGCCCCCTTTCAATGTAGTGACCAGCGTACATGCCCCCTTTCAATACAGTGACCAGCGTACATGCCCCCTTTCAATGCAGTGACCAGCGTACATGCCCCCTTTCAATGCAGTGACCAGCGTACATGCCCCCTTTCAATACAGTGACCAGCGTACATGCCCCCTTTCAATGCAGTGACCAGCGTACATGCCCCCTTTCAATGTAGTGACCAGCGTACATGCCCCCTTTCAATGTAGTGACCAGCGTACATGCCCCCTTTCAATGTAGTGACCAGCGTACATGCCCCCATTCAATGTAGTGACCAGTATACAGGCCCCCTTTCAATGTAGTGACCAGCATACATGCCCCCTTTCAATGTAGTGACCAGCGTACATGCCCCCATTCAATGTAGTGACCAGCGTACATGCCCCCTTTCAATGTAGTGACCAGCGTACATGCCCCCTTTCAATGTAGTGACCAGCGTACATGCCCCCATTCAATGTAGTGACCAGTATACAGGCCCCCTTTCAATGTAGTGACCAGCATACATGCCCCCTTTCAATGTAGTGACCAGCGTACATGCCCCCATTCAATGTAGTGACCAGCGTACATGCCCCCTTTCAATGTAGTGACCAGCGTACATGCCCCCATTCAATGTAGTGACCAGCGTACATGCCCCCTTTCAATGTAGTGACCAGCGTACATGCCCCCATTCAATGTAGTGACCAGCGTACATGCCCCCTTTCAATACAGTGACCAGCGTACATGCCCCCTTTCAATGTAGTGACCAGCGTACAGGCCCCCATTCAATGTAGTGACCAGTATACATGCCCCCTGCAGAGGTATGGCAGTGGGAGAGATGGGATCAGGCAAAGGGATGGCGGTGGGAGGGATGGTCATGGGATGAGGCAGAGCAGAGGGGGATGGCGGTGGAAAGGCTGGATGGATGGATGGATGGATGGTCATGGCCCATGATGACCATCCATCCAGCCTTTCCACCGCCATCCCCCTCTGCTCTGCCTCATCCCATGACTCATGGGATGAGGCAGAGCATAGGGGGATGGCGGTGGAAAAGCTGGATGGATGGTCATGGAGGACTGACAGGACAGGAGGACCACGAGGACTCACCGGTGGTGATGTCTTCTTCCAGCAGATGACCTCCGGTGGTCTGGTCTCCTCTCCGGTGCCGCCGTCACTCCCGTCCGGTGTCCACCCGACTCCATCGCCCGCGGTCCGGTCCACTGCTGCGAGTGACGTCAGCGGGGTCAGCGTTGGATGTCCTGGATGCTGTGATTGGTCCAGGCTGGAGGCTGGACCAATCACAGCCAGGAATCCACGAAGTGGGGGTTTCCAAGGAATCTGCCTTGCGCCCAGGTTACGCCCCCCACGCCCCCCAGAAGGCAGCCAATCGGCGCCTCTTCTGGGTGGTAACCCCACCCCCCCACCCCCTCCACATCGGCTGGCGGCGGCGGCGGCGAACGCAATTTTTTTTTTTTTTCAAACTTTATTGCTCGTTTTGCAATCTTTTTTTTTTTTTTATCTTTTTTTTTTTTCTTCCTTTTTTCAGGGGGGGCGGCGCCCTGGCGCCCCCTATGCACCGGCCGCCACTGGTACCCAATAACACACACACACAATTGTTAAAGTTGTTTTATTTTTTTATTTTTTGCTGACTAGCATTAAGGTTACATCATTTATCCGGTTGTAAAAAAAGTCCATCCAGTTCAACCAACAAAGAAAAAGAAAACCCTAACGCATTTAAATAGAAAACCTCCATATACACTATCCAATACCCAAAGTTAATCTAGAGGAAGGCAAAAAAACTCCAATAAAGCATGATCCAATTTGCTTCAGCAGGGTAAAAAAAATCCTTCCTGTTCCCCCAGGAGACAATTGGATATTCCCTGGATCAAGTTTACCTATAAATATTAGTATCCAGTTATATTATGTGCATTAAAGGAAATAATCCAGGCCTTTCTTAAAACAATCCACTGAGTTGACCAGAACCGGCTTTTGAGGGAGTCTATTCCACATGTTCACAGCTCTTACTGTGAAGAAACCTTTCCATATTTGGAAATAAAGTCTCTTTTCCTCTAGCCGTAAATAGTCCCCCCTTGTCCTCTGTGATCACCTTAAAGTGAATAACTCAACACCAAGTTCCCTATATGGACCCCTTATGTATTTATACATGTTGATGAAATGCCCCCTTAATCTCCTCTTCTCAAGAGAGAATACATTCAGTTTCTCTAATATTTCCTCATAGCTTAGCTCCTCCATGCCTCTTATCAGTTTGGTTGCCCTTCTCTGCACTTTCACCAGTTCCCCGATATCCTTTTTGAGGGCTGGTGCCCAAAACTGAACTGCATATTCCAGATGAGGTATTACTAATGATTTGTACAGGGGTAAAATTATATCTCTCTCTCTCTCACTCTGGAGTCCATGCCTCTATTAATACAAGAAAGGACTTTGCTCGCTTTGGAAACCCCAACTTGGAATTGCATGCTATTATTAAGGCTTATGATCTACCAGAACACCCAGATCCTTCTACACTATGGATTCCCCTAGTTGTACCCCTCCCCCCTCCCCACCCATCAACATTACACCTCATTTGCCACATAGTTGCCCAATTAAACAGTGCACTGAGTTTGGCTTGAAAGTTGGAGACATCCTGTGAGTACGATATTCCACTGTAAAGCTTGGTGTCATCTGCAAAGACTGAAATGGTACTTTTAATCCCAGACCTATATCATTTATAAATATACTAAAAAGTAAGGGTCCCAACACTGAACCTTGGGGTACCCCACTAACAACCTTAGACCATTCAGACTAAGAATCATTAACCACTACTCTCTGAATTTGGTCTTTTAACCAGTTTTCTACCCATTTGTGAGCTAATTTTTCTAAGCCTGTAGACTTTACCTTACACATTAGCTGTGTGTGGGGAGAAGTGTCAAATGCTTTTGCAAAATCCAAGTATACTACGTCCACAGCCAGTGAGGTCAACAGTGTACTGGGGTACTTTTTGTGTAACCTTCTCTGCCTATGTGAGCTTAGCTTATTTCATACATCCCAACACTCCAAAGTTCTGTAGGACTTTCCCCAGATTTTCACAAAATCCCAGTGTCCTAAAGGACATGGGCTGAGCCCTGCTGCTGGCCAGGTGCTTGAATCCTCATACCTGCACCTTTCTTGGCTCATTTGCTGCTCTTTTGGCCATAGTGATCTCCTGCTCTACAAGGGCACTGTAGTTCTGGCACAGGGAGCCAGCAGCATGGAATGCAGAGCATGGACAGCCAGGTAATCTACTGAACACCAATGACCCCCAGCCTAACCTCACCAAGCACCAGTGCCCCCACAGAATACCAGTTCTCCCCCCTCTCGCTCTACAGAGCAACACCCAGAGCTTCAATGCCCTCCTCTCATCCACAGAGTACCGGGTTCTGCCATCTGCTCAAAATCCTCAAATCCTCAATGTCTCCCCCCCACTGAGGCAATGTTTTTCCCGCTGACCTACAATGCTGAGCGTTTCCTTCCTCCCACTAACTACCAATACCACGTATTTCTCCTCCCCTTGACAACAAACACTGGGCATTTTTCTTCTCCCTGATGCCAGACATTTATGCGCTCCCTGACCATTAATGCTATTCCTTTTTCCCACTGACCACCAACATAGGTAATTTTTTCCTCCTGCTGACCAGCAATATAGGAGGCGCTGTGACAGATACTGCTGACCACTGCACTCTCTATATTCTGTTGTAAATAAAGTGCTTACGGTTGTACATCACATACTTCTAAAGTATTTGTTTAATCAGTTGCTTCTTGCTAAGTAGTTTCTGACTATTTTATTGGAGTTTTTCTTTAAGGTAGGTTTAGACAATGTGTTAGCTCTCTGTCCATACTCTGTTTTAAATTTTTTAAAGATGATCCTTCATGTCTATGTGGGTCTGTGAAACTCTCTCTTGTGGTATAGTAGTTAAAGGGGTTTTAAGCGTGGAATATAAAAAAACCTCTGTGTACGTCCCCTAGCTCTGCCCTAAAACTTACCTGAGCCCGATCTCAATCCAACGATGTACACGAGAGCAGTTGCTCTTCCGGCTCTCTCAGTTCCCATAAGCTAAAACTGCTGTCAATCACAGCCAGTGAGGAGGGAGTGGGATTTGGGGCTGAGCCCCTTTCTGTATGTTAATGGACACACAGAATGGGGCTCAGGAGCGAGTATGCATGAGTGCCTCATAGCAAGCCACACTCAGCAGGGAGGAGGAGCCAAGAGCGCTGGCGGGGGACCAGAGAAGAGGAGGATCAGGACTGTTTCATGCAAAAACCATCACTTTAAGGAGTATTTTGTGGGTACAAGAACTGTGGCATATGCGTGCAGTGTGTACTGTGAGAAGGTTTAGACTATATTTAACCATGTTCTTTAGACCCTGCCCAATAGCCCTGTTTCTCAACTTCTGATGTTGGGAGGTATGCTTATGGCAAGCACAATGAATGATTGCCATTTTTATTTTGATACTGTATTGCTGTCAGGGATACCACATGCAGGCATCCAGCAAGGGTGATCAGATCAGTTGGCTGCACCGAGGAATCAGGACCCAGATGGATAAAGATGTAAATAAGTTTATTAAGCAAAATGACATACTCCAATACCAACACCAGTGACCATAAACAAGTGAACAAAATATAAATGATAACAGTACAAAACCCCAATAGAACCTAACAACCTATATACAAAAGGATGGAGCAAACAATAGCAGGACATGGACAGGAGACAAGGAAAGCAGGGAGCCAGGTACAGGAAGCAGGGTGCAGGGAACAGGATCAGAATACAGGTTTCAGGATCAGGATACAGGTTTCAGGATCAGGCTCAGACAGGGACACGGCTAGCAGAGAAAATACTGAAGCACTGAGCCTCAGTGAAGGGCGGGCTTATATTCCCTCAGCAGTCCTCAGGTGCAGCTTAATTAAAAGAACAGTCCAGCTGCTGGGAGACACCCGCTGGTGGGCCCTGGAACTGCGCCCCTCAGTTCCAGGAACAATAGTGCCACCAGCAGGTGACCCACGTAATGACACTGATCCTGACAATTGCATTTGCTTATGATCCAGTTTTAAAGACTAACACGGGTCATTTTAGGCACTTAGGGCATGCATGGTACATTGTAAAGGGAAAACTATCATAGAAGAAATATGGATTATCAAGTTACACATGCAGTGTGTGTTTATTTGCCTTTAAATAATCATGTCCCTACCTCACTTCATAGTTAAGAGGGTTCTCTGTATAATTAGCGTCACCCTCCTTCAGTATGCTATTGTTTCTGTTCTCAGCACATGTATACTGCTGGAGTAAGGTCATAATATGATCCTTTGACCTATGTAGATGTTTGTTAAGATCTACACAAGTTTGGATTGAACTTCTCTTGGATCTGCAAGATGTCATTTGGATTGAGTCACTGTCGGCCAACTCTGCTGGGATCGTGAGTTATTACTATTGCGCCACAACCTGATAAGTGATAAGGATCAGACTGGGGAGGCAGAACATATATGTTGTCATAGGTGACCTCTCCTGTACAGCCTAACATACTTCTAGCAAACATTCACATTAAAAACTTTGATTTTGGTTCTCATATTTCTGAAAATACTATTTGCCAGCCAGTCATGTTGATCCCCTTGCTTCATTGATTTGAATTAATATGCAGATAAGGATTCTAATTTGCCATGCCAGTCTGGACCCCGGACCCCCAAGAACCCAAAACTGCTTGTTTTGGGGTCTTGTCTCAAGGTACTGAAGGCAGATAAAGTTAGTATAACAGCCAATTAACTCATTTTACTGAAAGCAGTGAAATTTTAAAGTATATGTAAACCCTCACCTTGTAAAATAACCCATTCAGTTTAAAGAAAAAAATGAAAGGCAGAACATGTGTGTAAACATATAAAAAACAGTAAACATACCCCCCCCCTTTTTTTTTTATTAGCGATCACATACTCTCTGTCCTGAGCTGCATAAGGAACTCAGAGAGCTGGGGGATGAGAAACAACAACAGAACACTAATCTTCCCTGTGAATGGCTGTGCAGGAGGGGGCGTGTCGGGGCAAGTTTGATCATTGCAGGAGAACAGGCTGAGTTCCCAGCATAGCTAGAGAGCAGACCAGGCTGTGCTCTCATGCCTAGTGTGGTCGTGTTTTGATAGGAAAGCAGAGGGACTGGCAGGAACAAAGGGGATTTCACACAAAGGAAGCAATACAAGGAGAACAGGATACTTTCATACAAGTACATGGTACAGCAGCCACATATCCGGAATATCGAATGTTGAGTTTACATATTTTTTGAAGTGCTGTGTTTTGAATCTATTAGCCATGACATAAAAGCAACTATGCCTCCCTTTTGCATTAGAAAACCTGTTTGTTTGAATAGATAGTGGCATGCACCAACAGTTAGCAGTCTGTTACGGCTGCTGTTCTTCAGTTTCGGTGATTGTTTCATAAACATTGCACAGGAGGCTCGTCCCTGTATAAGGTTACCACCTTCAAAGCAAGTCATAACCTTGACATTATACTAACAATTATATTTGAAGCCTGAACTCCTGCTGACAACATTTCTGAAATGCACTGCCTTATTTTATCACCATGTGCCTAAATGGAAGGTCGCGTTAATGAAACAATTTTGCTAGTCCTCAAAATACACTCTCAAGATCTGATCTGGATCCAGACCTCAGTAAACGTTGAGGATGATGGATTCCTTGGGCATTAGTAACCTGCTGAGGTCAGTCTGGATGCCTCATAAAACAGGTGCAACTTTTTATTTATATAGAAGTACATGTGGCAGAGTTATGATGCGGTGCTCCAAAATGCTGAACTGAAGGAAATTACATCCTGCTTTGTATTTTTCTTGGAAGGGGTAATGTAAAAAATATATTTGTACCATTATCCTCAGTTCAGTGTGAAGGGTGGTCCAGGTGAGGCTGCTGTGTTCTGCTCAATGTTCCCACATTTGTGTGGCTACAATACTCCATAAATACTGCTCTATCAATTAAATGTCTGGCTCTCCTCTCATAGACAAATGTAAAACATGTGACATCATTTTCAGATATCTAAACTAAGTCAGGCCATACACGGTGCAAATTTATTTCCTGCAACCTGTAAGAAATTTGCATGATTCCCCCATCAACACTGACAGCTTGACAGGGGAATCTGAGCCATTGTCTGCTCCCAGTGGGAGGCGGGGGAAGCCATCCCCGCCTGGAGAAGACAGCCGCTAGCGATAATCAAATCAGAATCCGGCAGACTAGTTGTACCAAAGTTGATTGATCCATAAACTTGGTGCATTCAGCCTACCCATTAACGGTTCGAATCTTGACCGGTTCCTGTTGAACCGGCTAAGATTTGATTTGGGTATGGCCGCCCTAAGATTGCCAATTGTCCCTATTATTCTCGGGAAAGTCCTAAGAAAAAAAAGCATCCCTAGATTTTTCCACAGGATCCAGGCACTGTAAAGTTGGCAGTGCGCAGGCTCCATCACACTGCTCAAATGGCAATTCTAGAGTGCCCTGCACAGCAATTCATGCTGCCATGCATGCAAAGACTGCTCCAGCTGTGCCATTCTGGTTTGACGTGTGCAGTGTGTGATGAGTCGGAGCCTGCACACTGCATACTTTACAGTACACTAAGGGCCGGTGCTAAACTATTTTGCGCCCCAGGCAAGACCAGCTATGTGCACCACCACCTATAATGATACCATTATAATAAAAAAGCATATGCTTTGCATCCTAAGTCCAACTACTGATACATTTCCTAACATATCGGCAAATGCAGCCAGTGGAGGGATGCTTTCTCACCTCTTTGCCACTGTTGGCTCTGTGTGGAGACTGACTGGGGAGCTGGGAGGAAGTGATGTTGCGCACCCCCTGATTGGCTGCATACCTCTTCTTCAAGGATTTATCTCCAGATATCATCATCCAATCCTGCAGCGGTATGCGGAATATCGGTGCGGTGTATGGGGAACATCGGCAGACTGTGTGGGGAAGCCTGCAGAGTGTTAGGAAGAGGCGTAGAGTTAGGAAGTGGCGGAGCAGTGGTGCAGCGTCCCACTCAGGACACATGGGAACTGTAAATGTATTACGTCTTTGTCATTGCATGTCATTTTGCATTGCTACACATGTTGCATCCCTGTTCATAGGCTGGTCAAGTGTGCTTAATACATCCCACCACTAGATGGGGATAGCACCACTCTGGGATATCTAACCCAGCTCAGGTCCTATCTGTGGGGAATTGTTGTGCAGGGACTAACTGGGCATTTGAGCAGGGTGCTCCGGGGGTTAAGACCCCCCTACCCCCCATTATCTACGTCCTTGCAGCAGAGAGTAGGGAAACTAGTTCGCCTAGTGTTAACGCTGACTTTGAGTATACTACTCAACTCCCTGCGACAATATTGACTGATCCCTGAACTCTTACTCCTGACATCTGAAGTCTGTGTGTTACTTAATACTGACCCATCCACTCTGTGTTACTTAATACTGTCCTCTGAACTCTCTGTGTTACCTAATCTTGACCTCTAAACTCTGTGTACTACCTAATCCTGACCCCTGAATTCTCTGCATTAGTTAATCCTGACCCCTGAATTCTGTGTGTTACTTAATCTGGATCTCTGAACTCTGTGTTACTTAATCCTGACCCTGAACTCTATAGTGTTACTAAATCCTGACTGCTAAACTCTGTGTTACTTAATCCTGACCCTCAAACTCTGTGCGTTATTTACTTCTAACCCCTGAACTCTTTGTATTAATTAATCCTGACCCCTGAATTGTAAGCACTCCGTAATCCTGACCCCTGAACTTTCTGTGTTACTAAATCCTGACCCCTGAACTCTCTGTGTTACCTAATCCTGATCTCTATAGTGTTACTTAATTCTGATCCTGAATTCTCTATCTTACTTAATTCTGTCCTCTGAACTCTCTGCGTTACTTATTCCTGACCCTGAACTTTCTGTGTTATTTAATCCTGACCCCTGAACTCTCTGTGCTACTTAACCACTTAAGCCCCGGAAGATTTTACCCCCTTCCTGACCAGGCCCTATTTTGCGATTCGGCACTGCGTGACTTTAACGGACAATTGCGCGGTCGTGCGACGCTGTACCTAAACAAATTTGACGTCCTTTTTTTCCCACAAACCGAGCTTTCTTTTGGTGGTATTTGATCACCTGTGCGATTTTTTGATCATGCGCTATAAACAAAAAAAGAGCGTAAATTTTGAAAAAATAACAATATTTTTCAAATTGTTTTATATGAAATTCCCCAAAAAAAAATGTAAAAATCAAAATTTTTTAACATTTTTGCCCAATCTGTTTTCTGCTACATATGTTTGGTAAAAAAAATCGCAATAAGCGTATTTTGATTGGTTTGCGCAAAAGTTATTGCGTTTACTAACTACGGGAAAGATTTTTCTCATTTTTGTTGTTTTTTTTTTAACGAGTAATGGCGGCGATCTGCGATTTTTTTTGCGGGACTGCGACATTGCGGCAGACAGATCGGACCCTTGACTGAAATTTTTGACACTTTTGGGTGTACCAGGGACATTACTACAGTAATCGGTGCTATACATATGCACTGTTACTGTAAAAATGACACTGGCAGGGAAGGGGTTAACTTTATTGGAGAGGGAGGGGCTAAGTGTGTCCCTAGGGGCGTGTTTCTAACTGTGCAGGGATGTGGCTGTGTGTGTAACAGCAGAGATCAACGGTCCTACATAGCAGGACCGTTTGATCTCTGCTGTTACACAGGGGAGAATGACAGGCGGCTGTGTTTACATTAGCCGCCTGCCTTTCTCCCTCTGTATCCGAAGATCGCAAGTGACCGGCGGACATCGGGTCAGCCGGTCACTCGCGCGGAGGTGACCGTGGATGAGCGGGGATGGGAGCGCGCCCCCGGCGGCGCGTGCTCGCCCCCTATTGGCTCACAGGCTAGTGACATACCGGTACGTCACTTTGCCTGCACGGGGCTGACCACCGCAGTATATATATATATACTTGCGGTGGTCGGCAAGTGGTTAATCCTGACCCCTGAATTCTCTGTGCTACTTAATCCTGACCCCTGAACTCTCTTAGTTATTTAATCCTGACCCCTGAACTCTCTGTGCTACTTAATCCTGACACTTAAACTGTGTGTTTTTTACGTCTAAACCCTGAACTCTTTGTATTAATAATCCTGTACCCTGAACTTTAGGCACTCCCTAACCTTGTCCCTGAACTCTGTGTTACTTAATCCTGACCTCTGAACTCTGTGCGCAAATTATTCCTAACCCCTGAAAACTCTTTGCTTTTATTAACCCACTATTTGCTGCGGTGCGCATTCCCCTTCTCATCATTTTCAGGGCATGTTAAAAAAAAAAGGGGGCATGGTTTTGTGAGAATGGCTACAAATTGGGGTGTGGTTTTGTATGCATGGTCAGTAGGATGTCTCTGGATTTATTTTTGACATTCTGGTAACCTTAGCCCAAGTTTCGTACCCAGGTCAGTCTTTATATACAGTATGTGTAGAAGGATCACTGGTGGTCCCTAGAGGATTGAAAGCAGTAACAAATTGGTGCAGTACCATCCAATAGCAGCAGCAATAGGGGATTTGTTTGGATATCATTCTGTTTTGCAGCATGCCAAACTCAGCCTACACTGCCCATGATAGTTCACCTCTGAAATGAAAACTGCAAAACTGGTATATTTTAATAAAAAGGCAAATAGAAGGATTGTGTGCACCATTATTTTATAATTTGCCTTGAGTGATTGCTATTAGTGACATTTTTATTCATGGCACAGCTAATGACATGTACTAATTACCTTTTTTCAAGAACTGACATATTTACAGCAATATGCATGAAGAAAATTGCCATTTTTTTAAATGTAGTTTAAATGGCAATTCTATTTTTTAAAATATATTCTAAACAGGGTAAATAGTCACACAACAACCAAGGTCAAATCTTTTTCTTGCAACTTAAATGCTGAAGGTTTTTTACCTTCAAACATTCTATGTGTGAAGGTAGAAATTATTTAGTGCACACACCTTCCTAATACTTACCTGAGCTTGATCTCAATCCAGCAAAGCAAACACAAGAACAGTGGCTCTCTTCCTCCTCATTGACTGAGATGCAGCAGCAGGAGCCATTGGCCAGTAGCAGGAGCCATTGAAATGACTAAGCTCCAGGGGGCGGAGAAAAACACATTGGGGGCGTGTTCAGGCTGAGGTTGCCATTCTATCCACCTCCAAAGGATTCCCCAGATGTGCGGCATCAGGGATCACCCCTTTCCTTTTTGAGGAGAGAGTGAGCTGAGCTGTCCTCTCTGTCTTATGGACACAGGGAGCAAGGCTCAGTAGTGAGAACGCACAAGTACCCCCATAGCAAGTGGCTTCCTATAGGGGTACTCGGCAGGGGGGGAGGGGCCCAGAGCGCAGATGGGGGACCTGAGAAGAGGAGGTTCGGGGCTGCTCTGTGCAAATCCATTGGCACTCGGCAACAGGGAAGTGGCCCAGAGCGCAGATGAACAGGAGGATCGGGGCTGCTCTGTAAAAACCATTGCACAGAGCAGGTATGTATGACATGTTTGCTTTTTGATTTTTTTTTAAATTGCCTTCACAAACACTTTAATGGAGTGGAAAAGAAGATAACTTTCACTCACCTCACAACCTTATTACTACCAAATCCTGTCAGCCTGCACCTCTATCTGTTGGGGGCTTATAATAAACTGGTGGCATATTCACCAGCAATAACTTTCCTGGATTCACCCTGATTCAACACTATATGCTGCACAACACACCTAGTATTTATATTGCAGGGCATTTTATAGACGTGAGCCAGGGGACACACCCTAATCACCCTGTGTGGTGCAGATTCCCCCTGTTTAAACCCCTGATATTTCAGCAAAGCCTAACAGGGCTTCTGAAATAATTTGTAAAAAAATAATTAAAATAAAGTTGTAAAAAATAAAACATAAAATAAACATAAAACCTACTGACACCATCCACTGCCCTACTGACAATAATCTCTGCCCTATTGACATCGCCCACTGCTCTAATGGCACCGCCATTTTATATTATTATTATATAGGATTTATATAGTGTTGACAGTTTACGCAGCGCTTTACAACTTGAGGGTAGACAGTACAAATACAATACACTTTATATACAGTAGGAATCAGAGGGCCCTGCTCGTCAGAGCTTACAATCTGAGAGGAAATATATATATATATATATATATATATATATATATATATATATATATATATATATACACACACGCGCATGTGTATGAGATTTAAGGTGCACACCTTAATGCAATAGGCTGTACACAACTATGAGGCATTCCATGTGAATATGCGGCCAGTATTATGACAGGTCTGCAGTGCATTAAACATGTCTATATAGAGAATGATTATACTGATCTGGCTAAATGTCTTTCTGTAGCCCTCTTTTGGGGGAAGGTATGAAAAATGACCTTCCCCAAACCGGAGAACGGTAACTCCCAGCCTTTCCCTGACTAATTCTTGGCTTATATTTTTCTAGTTGCTCCCTTTGTTCTCATCTTCTCCTGAAAATCTTTTTCATGAATCACTGTTTTTTTTTTACAGGACAAAACTTTAGAGTATGAAGGAGTACTGTGATATAAATCATCTGCTGGTATTTGGAATGGGTGGAAACTGCATTCCAGAAGAGGGTGTCCTGCAGGTTATGGTTTCATCAGTTTGATATGTCAAAGCACAATCTTTGAAGGCAAAGCCAGCACATTTCTGATACTACAGTATATTGAAAGAGGCTTGAGGTAGAGGGTTTACTGTGCATAAAAACAGTTTTTAAGCCAAAAGAATAAACCCTTCTGTAGGGATTTTAAAGGATTAGTTCACCTTATAAAATAAATAAATAAATGCACATTTTGCAGGTAAAAAAATGTGCACTTACAATTTTTTTTTTTGGAACCTGGAAAGCATTGCACCAGCAATCAGAAGATCATTGATGGTATGCAGGTCTCCTGAAGACTGTCAGTGTAAGATGTACGATGTATGGACAGGCAGTTTTATACTGACAGGAAGAATCAAGGAACTATCACAGTGCTCAACCGTGCCATGGTAGTTCATTGGGAACAACAAGCTGAGAGCCGCAAAGGCTATCAGTACTTGTAGTGTATGATTCACAAGGATCTTACAGCTGCGCTCTCTTTGAATTCTGGTAGTGAGTATGGGGAAAAGATCATCGACTCACTGCCTTAAGGATGGGGGGATTGGGGGAGAGGGGTCTGACACTGAACGTGTTACACCTCTAAATATGGGTGCAACATGTTTAGAAAGGTGAACTTATCCCTTAAAGTTGAACCACAGACAAAATAAAAGACACATTTCTTCCTGACTGGAAAACTCCTAGGATGTTGCCAAGAGAGGCCTAGCTTTTACTGTTCACCTTCACAAACATAGGAATGCTCTTTCTGATTCAAACCCCCTAACATGAGCCTTCTCTCCCCTGATGCACTAGCACTGAGCTCAGCATTTGAGGGTTCACTCCTGTGATGATGAAGGCGAATAGTAACAGCTAGGTGTCTCTTAGCAACGTCCTTAGCAATCTCTTCAGAGTTTACCAGTCAGACTTCATAAGGAATGTAAATGGCCTAACCCTATAGCAAGAGTATTATTCAACTTTGGTCAAAGCTGCTCAGTTTGGTTTTATCTACAGATGCCCCTTATCTCCATAGGCAGGTTTTTTTTTGTTTTTTTCCCCTAAAGGTGAACTAACCCTTTAAAGCTGAGGAAACTGTATATAAGCAGGGAAAGTCTTGAACACTACATAACAAGTCAAGTAGGAAGTACCTAATGGCCCAGCCTACGCTTAGTTTATACTCAGTGGGTACTTCCCTAGATACTGCTGCTCATTAACGCAAATGGCCAAACAGCGAAACATGTCAATACATAAAACATGTGGACATGATAGGATAGTTGTGTTTTGATCAAACCACTTTAAATAATATAATAATATAAGTGGTTAAAAGAAGCCAAAAAGTTTTTTTTTTTACCTTAAAGGCGAGCTCCACCCAAAGGGGGAAGCTCCACTTGTCTGCCTCCTCCCCCCTCTGCTGCCACATTTGGCACCTTCTGGGGGGGGGGGGGGAGAGGGTACCTGGTTTTGACAGGCACCCATTCCCACTTGAGGATCAGTTCACTGCGACAAAGTGAGTTTGAACCCCCACTAGTGCCCCCATAGCAAGTGGCTTGCTATAGGGGCACTCCGAGAAGGGGTGGGGTGAAATTTGCAGTGGGACCCCAGAAGAGGAGATTTGGGACCACCCTGTGCAAAGCCATTGCACAGAGCAGGTAAGTATAACATGTTTTTTTTTTGAGAAAAAAAAGAAGCTTTACAATTACTTTATTAAATTATATATACATTTATAATGTTGATGGTTTACACCATGTAAACCCTCATTTGGGTTACTTTGTTCCAAGTATTCATAGACACAGGTATATGTTTTCTCAAATTTTTTTATCTGTCTGGATTTGCCTTTAAATTCTTTCTTGTAAAGACCGGAAGTTCAAGAAAGCAGTATTCAGCTGCATTAAAAGTTGTAAATTGCAAGTACTGGAGTAAGAATTTTAACAAATAATTTACTGGGGGAATATTTATTTCATTGTGCCAATTGTATTAAACTATACAACTTTGAGGGTTTAATACTATTTTAAAGGGCACCTGAGGACCATGAACTCTATTAAACCAACATTACGTGGTAACGTGCCTGGATGTTGGCATGCTTTAAAGGGGTTTAGAAAACGTGAGGCCCTTTTTTTCCACAAATCTGAGTCTATGTCATTCTGTGCACCCCTGAAAGTATGTGTGATCGCACAAAATGCTATTAGGACTTTTGGGCTTCTATGCTTAATTTATTTAAGTGACTAATTTTGTATTTTCTCATAAAATAAGATCAATCTTTTTATGTTGAATATATTTTTGTTAATCTTTTTTTTCCTCAGGTAAAAAAAAAAAAAAAAAAACAGAACACATCAGGATACAGGAAAAGAAAACATGGGGCAATGGGGACAAATACACAAGGTGTCACTCTTACATTTTGATTCATATTGAAAAATTTACATTTTGCAAAGATTTGCTATACAGTATAGCCTCTTGTGGAACAAGTTACAATGAGCTGGCCACAAGGTGGCGATATTCACACACTCACACAGATAATTTGGAGATCAACAGGCATTTTAGTAATGCTGTGCAATAATATTGTGTTGGTAGGCATCATGGCATGCATTTTAGATGGTATCCTAAAAAAGTGTACTTTACTTTACTGTATGTATGCAATATCTATAGAGATAGATAGGGAAATCATTTTAATGTATATTCAAGAACAAAAATTTGGAAATGCTGCTGGGAGATGAGTTTTATATCAAAAACAATTTGAAATGTAAAGAAATAAAACTGTGTGTGATTGCTTCTGGTACCTCAGCATGCAAGGAACTTATTGCCTGCAGGCCTAAAAGCGTTAAACAAAAATATGGAAGTTGCATTTACCAACTTGTTTCTAAACCTCTATGTTCCTGGGATGTGTTCATTTCCAGCTTCATTACTCAGTGAGTCACCAGAGAACAGACACGGAGTTGAAGTATGCTATCCCTAAAATGGCCTAATAAATAAAGTCAAGCACCTTGGGGTGCTTGCAAATACCTTTAATGAATGCCTCTGTGGTCCTAGTATGTAAATATCTATCACTGTCATAGATCATCATTGGCACCCACATCCCAGCACATATCGTAATGAAAAAATAGGAGAAAGACAATGGGACTTTATAGGTGCCAACATAATAAAATAAAAAAAAAGAAGACTTTTCATCAGTAAAAGCAGTGTCTTTAATCTTGTATTAAAATCTCCAAAGTTAAAGTTTTATGGACACAGAGTACTCTTATTTTATAACATGAGTATTATAATATAGTAGGCTTAGTAGGCTCCGTGAAGACGACACAATGACGAAACTAGTTGGGCATGACTAGGACATGGGAACACACTGCGCAGGTCAGTCTCGGTCTCACAGCGGGATACATTGTAGCCGGAGATGGACGGTTTGAAAATACAGGATTGCCTACATGACTGCTTGTATACTGCAACTCTGCTATAAGCCTTAGTGTCGGGAGGACACTTAAAAAATGTGAGTGGATTTTATATTGAATAAAAGTGTTTTTTAATATATGGAATAACACTATGTCAGCTTATCCTTTCTCCTATACATCCCTACCTGAATTTACCTGGCTGTCTGTCTGAGGAGGACTAAGTGAAGTGGGGAAACAAATCTACATATTCATAAACAGCGCTACTGCTGTTTTATAACTTTACCAGCTATTCTATCCGGTGAGACATTTTAGGGGGTGACTGGTGGAAGCAGCACAAAAGGGCGCCTCACTGCGCACACTTCCTCTGAAGAGTCAGCACAATTTGCCCCTTACCTCTGACGAGTCACACAGTTTGCACATTTTTTTTCGTGGCACTTTATTGGACTTTGTCTTGGGACTTCTATGGATCACTATTAATTTGATTTAATTAATTTCATTTATTTTTTTATGAACCAATTTTTTAGAAATTTTTTTATATTGATCTTGCTATGAATTGTCGATAATTTATTTAGCGATATTGCACAAATTAGCACTCAATATTTATTCAGTGCGGTATTTTGCACAGATCATTCTATCAGTTTTTGGTAAAACACATTTTTTGCACAATTTATTTAAAAAATGCATGTTTGATCATTATTTGGATCACATGCATAGAAGTCTTTTTGTGTATATTGTAATCACTAATCATCCAGCACTGTGCACTTTTTTGTATCCAATATTTATATTTTCTATGCATTTTTTATATGTACAATTGGTCATGCACTTGTCACTTTAGGACACATATTTTCTTGTACAGTTGCGCCGATTCCTATATTTTTGTTTATTGTATCGCTGCATTCTTTTGCAGTCAGTTGGCAGCAATTTTAAGTCTATTTGCTTTTTAGATAGCCCTAGACCTCCATGGCGCTAGATCCAAACCATTTCTATAGAACATGAGTATGTAATATCAATACAGGTATTATTTATTATTGACAATACTATATGACCTTACTTGAAAAATCTGCTTTCATATTGTGATTTCTGTCTGTCTGTTCTCCATCTGCATTTCCTGCATGCTGCAGCTTTTCCGCTGCTGTTTACTTTCCATTTCAAAGGACTAAATATCCCATGGTACCGTGCTGGCTGCAAGCTGTGCTTCCTGTACTGACTCCCCCACCTGAAACTCCTCTCAGCACCTCTGTAGTTCAGAAGGCAGGCTCTCTGAATTCTGTGACACAGTAGTGCCTGCTCACAGTGCATAGTGAATACATGTTACAGAATTCAAGGAAGTACATGTGTAAGTTTACAACTTTCAAGATAGTTCTGCTTAATAAGAGTAGTATAGAAATAATTAAAATGTAGAAGATAATATATGATTTTAAAATTTACCTTAGATGCACTTAAAAAAAATTGAACAATTATTTACAATTTGCATTTGCACAACATTCCACCTGTTTGTAATCATAACGTCCTATTGATATCCCATCATATTTGTATCTACAATAAATGGATTTTTGTAAAATCTTACCATAAAATCCTTTTCTCTTAAGCTCATTGACAGACGTAGTCCTTGTTGATTAATAACAACTCGGGTTATACTGCCCTCTACAGGAGTAGGACTAGACAGGAAAGAAAACGTTCTGGCCACACCCTAGGGGCAGTCCCAGAGGGTATATCCTCTCACTTCCTGCTACAGCAAATCAGTTATGTCACAAAGCAGTGTTTAGAGAATTTAACCCAACCCAACTCAAAAACAGAGGGGCGGGTACTACGTCTGTCAATGAGCTTAAGAGAAAAGGATTTTACGGTAAGATTTTACAAAAATCCATTTTTCTCTGTCGCTCATTGACAGACGTAGTCCTCGTTGATTAATAACAACTCGGGACGTCCCAAAGCAGTACCACAAATGAGGGATGGGCTAACAGAAATCAAAATCCAGAAGGCCCAACCGGAGCCAACCAGAAGCATCAAGGACTCATCGAGCAAAAAGATGAGACCTAAGTGAAAAACCCAACAACCCTTGAGATAGACCAACAGTCTCCTCAGATTGCGGCCTGCAGAACCTTGCGGCCAAAAGAGGCATCTGACGATGCCATCACATCAACTTTATAAAATGATGTAAAGGTATGAACCGACGATCAAGTCATCGCCTTGAAAACCTGGATCGTTGACGCCTGATGGCGGAAGACCCAGGAAACACTAGGCGCCCGAGTAGAGTGCGCCTTAACAAGGAACGGAGGATTCCGACCCTTAATAGAATAAGCCTGTACCACCGTCTGACTGGTCCATCTAGATATGGTCGCGGCAGACACAGGCAACCCCCTTCTAGGGCTATCCGTGCTCACAAAAAGTGAGTTCGTCTTACGAAACAAGTTCGTAGTAGTCAAGTGTACCCTGATTGTCTGAACCCCATCCAAGAAGTGTAATCCCAAGGATGGCTAGTCTTAGGACACGGGGAAGGTAACACAATATTTTTATTCAGATGAAAACTCTGAAAATCACTTTAGGAAGGAAAGATGGATTCGGAAGAAGAACCACCTTATCCCTATGAACCACCAGATATGGGGAACGACAAGATAATGCGGCCAGTTCTGACACCCTGCGTGCAGAAGTAATGGCCACCAAGGAGGCCACCTTCTGGGATAATGTAAGCAAGGGAATCTCCCTAATATCTTCAAGAGAAGTTTCTGAAGAACCGACCACACTAACTTAAGATCCCTGGCGGTAAGGGTGCACGCACTGGCGGAGCCAGATGTCGCACCCCCTGGATGAAATTCCGCACCAAGGAATGATTAGCCAAAAGTTTCTGAAAGAAGATTGCTAACGCTGAAACCTGACCCTTGATGTGCTCAAGGACAGTTTCTGCTCAACCCCTTGTTGCAGACAGACCAAGATTCTGGTCACCGAATAGGTATGTGGGGGAAATCCAAGAGATTCACCCCACGCAATATAAGACTTCCCTGTGCTGGAAGTCGCTTTCCTTGCTTTAACTAGAGGTAGGAATAACTGAAGCTGACACTCCCTTGTCCTTCAGTACCTGGGTCTCAATGGCCAGGCCATTAAGCCAGCGATAGTAAAACAAGATGGAAGATCGGTCCCTGAGACCGCAAATCCTCCCTGAGAGGAAGTCTCCAAGGAGCGTCCGCGACTAGCCTCACCAAGTCGGTGTACCAGGCTCGACGAAGTCAGTCCGGAATTTCCAGAATAACTGGAATTCCCTCCACCTCTATCCTGTGAAGAAGTTCCCGCAGTAACTTGAGAGGATGGAAGGCATGCCGTAGCTGATACTGCCCCCACGGGGCGAACAGCGTTTCTGCTGCGTCCGCTAGAGGATCGCGGGTGCGAGCTACAAACCTCCGCACCTTCCTGTTGAGCCAAGGTGCCAACAGATCCACATCCGGGGTGCCCCAATGAAGGGACAGCTAGTGAAAAACCTCTGGATGAAGAGGCCATACCCCTTGATCCAGAATATGATGGCTGAAATAATCTGCCTGCCAATTTCCCAACCCCTGGAGTGAACACTGCGGGGAGATCCGGAACAAACCGTTCCGTCCAATGAAAGATGCTAGTCGTTTCGATGGCCACCAGGACACTCTAAGTGCCCCTTCCTTGACATAAGTCACGACCGTGGCATAGTGCGATTGGATCCGAATCGGGCTGCTCGAGACCAGTAAATCAGACAAAATCTGATCGCTCTCAGTTCCGATACCCTATTGGTAACCTGGATGCTATCGGAAGGAATTACTTCCCCTGGTTGAGCATCGGAGACTTCCTGGTCCGCTCGCTTAACCGGATCCGATTGTCCAGGAAATCGGAATTCTGATTCCATTAGAAAAAAATCTCCTTCAGGAGAATTCGGGTATGAGACTGGGTATACGGTGCTGCCTCTAAGAAGGCCACCATCAGTCCCAGCCAATTGACGGACAGCAACATCCGAATCGTTGACTGAACCTTCTGGAGTTTCTCCGCAAGGAGAAACTTTCTTGCCCAGGATGTATCCAACCTTAGGCCCAGATAGTTCAGTCTCCTGGTGGGAACCAGGGATGATCTTTGGGAAGGCGAAGAAAACGCTGGTGTCCTGCGATGATGGGGATATAAGGATAGGCATCCTAAATGTCTGTGGACGCCAGGAAATCCCCCTGATGCAGGAAGGTCACCACTGTTTGGATGGACTCCATCTTTCCCCAAGTCCAGAAATTGGACGCACCTTGCCCTCTTTCCTGGGCATTGTGAACAGGTTCGAATAGAACCCCTGAAACCGTACAATGTTAGAAGGGAAGAATCGCACCGGTGGACGTGATCGAAACTCGATCCTGTATCCTGACCGTATGACCTTCCTTTAAAGAGGGATTCCTCAAACGGATAGCGCCTAGCCATGCGTTTGGAAATAACAGGGGTTCGTTTCAAAACGACCCCCTTTGGGTAAAGGAAAATCCTTCGCCCTATTGGTAGGCTAACAAGTACCAAAAAGGAATCTCAGTCTCAGCTACCTCTGCCGGTGTAACCTCAAGACTAAAGGTTTCCCGGACGGACACAACTAGTGCATCCACCACTCTTGTGCTATGGCGGAGGCAGAAACGTTCTCTTCACTGCTGAGGAGACATTACCTGAGACAACAGCCCCATAAGAGGGACCTGCAGCTGCATTGACCAGCTCCGAATCCGTATCTGAAGTATCAGATAAAAAATGGGGTAGGCGGGGGTCACTTCTTGATCCCCGTCCCTGACAGGCCACCTCCACCCGGGATACCAAAGACTCTAAAACTGCCGAAAATGCATTAAAAACAAGTGGGGTACTGGAGGGTTCTGCGGCCACCTTGAGGGGATCAGGTGGGGATACCTATGCGGCAGAGTCAATGATTATACAAGACATTTGCCAGCGACAAAAAAATGACAAAGTAAAAAACTTTTTTTTTTGTAATCCCCCAGCGCAACAGCGCCCCTCGGTGTTACCTGCCTCTTTGGACCCCACAGAGAGAGAGACCCCAAGGCTCATCCCTGATGCACAGAAGTTTTCTATCAGCTTGCTCAGTGCTGTCCTGTTACAGACAGGAAGTCTTTGGCCCTTTTTCCTGGGTAAAGGAGGCGGCTCCGCCCCTTAACACGCCTTCCGGCGCCTCCCCCTGGCTCCACGAGGTGTTTGGTCACCTCAAACATGGCCGCCTCCATGCTGGAGACACGAGGCTACGCCAATATGGCGGCCTCGTGCGATCTGCCAGACAATGGCGGCGGCCTGTACAGGATTCTATGTTCACCTGCGGGAGTATCTCGGCCCCACAACCTTCACCCTGATGGTGATAAGCCTGGCCAGCGGTACCGAACCCTGGCGGGCCGCATGCGGTCCGTGGGCCGTCGGAAGGCAGCTCTCTGCCCTTGCTGGAGGAATGGTGATCTGGACTGCAGTGCTTCAGGCATATTCATCGCCCTGTGAACACCTCTGACAGGTAAGATACCTCTTGCTACATTAGTAATGCCCATTCTAGTACTGCCACTGACTTCAGTCACCTTTACAGTTTTAAAATGACATTAGATAGTCAGCTCCCAAACCAAGCCTCCTGGTTTCTGTTCACAAAAATCACACTCAAATTGGGGGATCTGTGACCTGTTATAGGATAGAGGGGAAACCCATCCTACCATTCCAGAGAGGGGCCCGCGTTCACCACAAACCCGTCAGGGGAAAAGGGGGAACATACTACTCACCATACCGGAACCAGGCGGGCGCCACTCCTGACAGAACCCCTCTCCACCGGGGTGGGGGGGCTGTCGACCAGTACGGACGCCGTGACGTTTAACTCGCAGGGTCAGTCCCCGTCCAGTGGGACTATGTCGCGGCCGACCCAGCGCGGAGCTATGGCCTGCACGCGCTCGTAGGCTGAACTGGGGTGACCACTGAATCTCAACATCCAGCCCGTCGCCCAGTTACAGCTTGCTTGCTTGAAGATCTCACAGGAACACTGGAGAAAAAAGCTGTCTAAAAAAAAATCTTTCTAAGAAAAAAATCCTGCCAGGACCGAAGATCCTAGCAAGGCATCTAGGTCCTTACTCCTAACTAGACAGAAAAAAACTGATTTGCTGTAGCAGGAAGTGAGAGGATATACCCTCTGGGACTGCCCCTAGGGTGTGGCCAGAACGTTTTCTTTCCTATCTAGTCCTACTCCTGTAGAGGGCAGTATAACCCGAGTTGTTATTAATCAACGAGGACTACGTCTGTCAATGAGCGACAGAGAAATAGCATTCATGTAGAAAATAATTTGTTCAAAGTAAAGGATAATAAAACAAAAAGTGCAGATTGAGTGTAATTGTTGCTTGGCATAAAAATACTGAGAAACAAAACAAGTCTATTAAATGCCATGTTTGGCACATCGGGGGATAACTTTGTATTGTTCCCACACACTTATGGCAGCTCCCTACAGAGACTTGAAGAAATCTTCTAACCAAAAATATAAAAGAGAAACACCAGAGGGTGCACTCTGAGTGTAGTATTAAAAATAAATGTATTAGTAAAATCAAAGACAAATGGAAACTCACATGCTTTGTGATAGAGAAGTGCTTATCTCATGGCCTCAGCAAAGTTTTTCTTTCAGCAGCAGTAATGATGACAGGGGAGGACAGGGAAGTAGAGAATTCATGGGAATCGGTGAAGAATTATGTCAGATGCCAGGAGGCATGAGGGGGTGTGGCTTTGTGTTTCAAAGCTGCCCAGCCTTTTTGTCAAGCCTGCTGGATGTTTCTCTTTTCTATTGTAAGTATTTGATGTTGATAATAAAGTGCATTGCATTTAACTATACTTCCTAGCAATAATGAAAGCTAGCTCTATCCTTCCGGCACCTATTAGCAAAGAGAATGCAGGCAAATGACACCCCCCGTTATATGGAGACTTAAAGTAGTTGTAAACTATCATGTGCAGAAGGTAAAAAGATTGTCTGAGCTGTCAGAATAAAAGGGGCAGAGAGCTGAAATTACTTGTGGCAGGTGTGGAAAGTGGAGTCCCCCAAGGTTCTGTCCTGGGACCAATCCTGTTTAATTTATTCATAAATGATCTAGAGGAGGGGACATCTAGTACAATCTCAGTATTTGCGGATGATACTAAACTAAGCATGCCAATATCTTCAATGCAGGATGTGGAAAGTAACCTTACAAGCGGACCTGAACAAAATAATGGGGTGGGCAACTACATGGCAGATGAGGTTTAATGTTGAAAAATGTAAAGTAATGCACTTGGGCATCAGAAACACGAAAGCAAGCTACTCACTAGGGGGGAAACCTCTGCGTGAGTCTAGAGTGGAAAAGGACCTGGGGGTACTGGTAGACAACAGGCTTGGCAGTGGCATGCAATGCCAAGTCGCTGCAAGCAATGCCAACAGAATACTGGAATGTATAAAAAAGGGGATTCACTCCAGAAATAAAGAGATTATTCTCCCACTCTACAAGACTCTGGTCTGGCCACATCTGGAGTATGCTGTCCAGTTCTGGGCACCGGTCCTCAGGAAGGATGTTTTGGAACTGGAGAGAGTCCAGAGAAGGGCAACAAAAATAATTAGGGGAATGGAGGGCATCAGCTATGAGGAAAGACTACAAGCGCTGAACTTATTCTCTCTGGAGAAGAGACGATTGAGGGGGGATACGATATCAATGTACAAATACTGTACTGGCGACCCTAACATAAGGAACAAACTTTTTAGAGAAAGGGAATACAATAAGACTTGTGGCCACTCACTAAAACTAGTGACCCCTCCCCCTTCACCTTTTTTCTTTTAGGGTCAGGATAACTTGTCAGAATTTATTCATGCTGATAGCAGAGGAACGAAACAGCAGACAGAAATGACACAATGTGCTCTGGATTGAGACAAGTACATACTCTAAAGCACACGTATCAAACACAAGGCCGCGGACCTGAATTCGGCCCTTCAGACTATTTCATGTGGCCCTCACACCTTTCCTGCTGCACCCCCTCGTCTCCACCCCCAACTTGTCTCAGCAGTTGGCAGCAGATAAGAGGACACAACTCCTCCACCAGATCCAGTGCTTCGCTAGGCAGCAGTGGAGAAGCTTGTCTCTGTCTGCCCCTGCCCCCCTTCAGTAGTCTGCAGCAAAGGGGAAGACAGAACTCCTCCTACAGATCCTGTGCTTTTTGTGCAGCCACAGCAGCCCCCTTGCCTCTGCCTTCCCTGGTCTCAGCATTTGTCTGACTCCAGCCCTCCTCTGGTTCTCCTCCAGACCCTGCTTCCCAGCTCTGCCCCTGCTTCTTCCCGGCAGCAGCACAAGAAGTGCATCTGCAAGACTATATAAATATAACTGGCCCTTTTAGGCCAACCACATTGCTGATGCTGCCCTCAATGAAATTGAGTTTTGCATCCCTGCTCTAGATGGTTTTACTTTGTTCATATTTCACGTCTGAGGTTTACAACCACTTTAAAGGCAAAGTGCAGCCCAAATCTAAAATAGAAAAATCAGCACAAGTGACATCATTTATAGTCAGTAGGACCTGTCCCTTGGGCTGTCACAGACTCTCATCAAGAATGCCCGACTCTGGCTGCTCTTTCCACCCAGCTACTCCAGTCATTGAAGCCATGCTTTTTTTTTTTTTGGCCACTAGTACTTGCTGGTTTCCCTTCTTGCCCAGAAGTTACATTTACCACTGTACAATGTAGATATTACAGGGAGCCATTCATTACTTTATAAACTGAGTGTTCACCATCTAGTGCATATTGCTATTTTTCAAAATGGCCTTTAATTGCATAGTAGTACATTATAACAAGATTAAAAAAGGGTGGCTAGTTCTCTTTAACCTTCTTCAAATATCATTTATAGGTTTGGGAAATGTTAGAAGCACACTGTTTTAGGTTAGATAAATGTTTGCTTTAACTAGCTAGGGTGGGGTGCATCAAATGACAAGAAATCAATCATCAGTATTTTATTACTTTAACCAGCAGAAATGAGATTTTCACACATAACAAGAGTTACTGATTTATGAAGAGGACAAAGTCCTCCCTCTCTTAAGCAGGAAAAAAAAATGAAACATTAAAAATATGGTTAACAGATAGGATTTTTATGACATAAGATATCATTTGGGTTTTTTTTTATCATAATTAGCTGTCTCTGTCTATCTGTACTTGTATACATTGAGCCATGCATTCCCAGTTTGGCTAACATACATGTCACGCCTCTTTGCCAAGACAACCTAACTCCAGTGCTCATTTTTGAAAGTTGCCTCACCCCAGCCCTGCCAATGAAGCAGCTAAAGAATCCAAAACACAGAAAGAAGACCATGAGAATATGAAAGATGAAAGCTCCCGTGACGGATGGGAGCACTGAAATGGGAGCGCTGTAGGGGATCGCTTGCAAGGTAGGCCTGTCATAATGTGCTAATATGCTGTTCATACTAGAACATTATCATACCTCCCAACTTTCTGAGATGGGAAAGGAGGACAATATTTAGGACAAAGTGTGTAGGCAATGGCCCACAGTTATGTGTTTAATTAGGAATTATTAAGCAAAATTAATTGGCTAAACCCATAACCCATCACCATGTTTCTTTATTACGAACTTTTAAAACAATAATGGGAAAAGAAAAAGGTCTGTGTAGTGGAACACTTTTGCTAGTTAAGTGTTTTATATATTATAGAGGCCTGCATATCTGTCCAAAAGAAGGGACAACTGAGAAGGAAAGAGAGGTATTCGGTTCAAAAAGAGAAACAAATGGGGGACAAGTGGGAGATATGCATTATGGCTAAAGCCTCAAGGGGGCAAATTTTTTTTTTTTTTTTTGCAGAGGTGTATTTCAACTTTAAATCTATCTAAAGCCAAACCTTCTTTGAAAAGTTTTAAAAAGAGTGGGAAAAGGCTAGCAGCCCTGTCAGGTTGCACCGCTGGTGAGATTTTACCCTATTTGTCCTGGGAACAAGATTTGCCTAGATCAGGGGTCGACAACCTGTCGATCCCGATCTAACTGTCCCTCACTCTCCCAACCTATGCACTGCTGTATGAGGAATTATAAGAGGCTAATACAAAGTTAAATTCATCTACTTACACTAATTGCATTTTTAGAAATACAATTATTTGTTAATGGATACATGGCTATATTAATATTAATCTGCGTTTTTATACTTTACTGGAATTTAGCTTTAAAAAAGTTTTAAAGTCACAAGGTTTTTTTTTTTCCTAAATGTATTCTATGCATTAAGATAAAAACCCTTCTGTGTGCAGCAGCCCCCCTAAGCCCCCCCAACACTTACTTTTCGTCCTTCTCTTTCCAGCGATGTCCACGAGTGTCTCAGCCGTTTGAGATTCTCCCTCCTAATTTGCTGAGACACAGCAGCGGCACCATTGGCTGCCGCTGCTGTCAATGTCAGCTAGCCAATTAGGAGAGGGGGCAGGGCCAGGCTCTGTGTCTGAATGAACAAAGGGAGCTGTGACTCAGCTCGGGTGCCCCCATAGCAAGCTGCTTGCTGTGGGGGCACTGAACAGGAGGGAGGGGCCAGGAGAGCAGAAAAGGGACTCGAGAAGAGTAGGATTCAGGCTGCTGTGTGCAAAACCATTGTAATAGAGCAGCTAAGTATAACATGTTTGTTGTTTTTATAGGAAAAAATAGGAGACTTTACAATCGCTTTAAAGTAAATCCTTCAACTACACAATATTTAATGTCCATGATTTCTACTGAGGTGTCTGAAGAATAAAAAAAACACCAGAAGGTATAGCGAATTATACAAAATGATACTAGGAGTTATAGAGAATTATACAAAATGATACTAGGAGTTCTAGAGAATTATATAGAATATAATATAGAAAAAACAAAAGACCCAGCTTGTATGAGGTTGATTTACATTACCATCTAGACAGTGTTTTTCAAATATTTTTATATCTGGGAGGACTTCCGGCTAGAAAAGCGTGACATTACGTACGTGAAGATTTCTGCCAAGGTTATAGTCCCTTTGGATGATGCAAGTTTGGAAGTCGGATTCTGAATATTGAAGATGGAAGTCCAAGGACAAAAGAAAGAACAAAAGGCAACAGAAAAAAGACACTACTCTTGTTTTTCTTTAAGTGCGCACAGACTGTCATTCTTAACAGGGGTGAGTGTGTTTGTTCATAAAAGCAGATAAAATAGAATGGTTAACATCTAAAGCTCAGAAGTATAAACATGTCCATGTACTATTGGGAATTGATACATTCCATATATGGAATACAGGCATGCAGTGGTTTATGGAACAATGTCAGAGTGTAGATAAGTTCTTTAATCAACAAACAACTAAGTTTAATGCTGCATGTAAATTATTGTTATCTATTTATGAATATTTAGGCCCTGAAATGTGTGGTCATTTCAAACACATTCAGGGGGCAGAACAAAGCTTACGGGGAATCCATTAATTGAGATTGTGGAAAGAACTGTATAAAAATGTGATAAATGGAAAAGAACCTGGTGTTTAGTGTTTAACAATAATCCTACAGATGAGGTTGCAGGAAACAATAAGTTAATGATTGAGCAATTTTTACGAAGGATTCCAAACTTGGATTTTGTTATCAAATTAAAGGTAGTAGATAGTCGTAATTTCCTTGAGGCTTCCCAGCAAATAATAAAAATGTTAATGTTTTGCGCAACCTGAGGTTTCTAAAAGTCAACTGTTAAAAGTCTTTGCAATTAACATTTCTGGTAAGAGTAAGAACTCTGGTTGTGGGAGGAGTCTTTCTCAGGGAATTGACCAATCGTAGTTCATGGGCGGGCCCCAGTCTGTGAGTTTTAAGAGAAAATAAGTCTCCAAACCATTTCTTTGTTTTTGCTATAATCAGGAAAGTCATATTAAAAAGCAGTGTACATGTTTTTTTGCAGATGTACAATCAAAATCTGTCAAAAACGCTAAAAACCATAAACCCAATAAATGAGAAAGTTACCAACAGTATAATGGGATAAAAAGTGGGACAGCAACGACTAGCCTTAATAGATTATCTTCTGTGCACTCTGAAAAGAATGTGACATTTAAGGCATACATAATCAGTCCTCACAGAGCCGCAGATATCCACTTATACAAACTAGCTAGCTATCCCATGACAGTTTTCATTTCTTCTGTGGCTCAGAGAATGACAGATTTTTGTGTCAACCCTTCCAGATACATGGAAGAGAGTCCATGGATGAAATGAAAAAAAAAAAATATTTAAAAGGTACTATTACCTACTAATATAATTGTTTTAGGAAGCGTTTTAGGCCTTATCAACTTTTCTCAAGAATTCATTGAGATTTTTGCAGACAAAGCATCTGTTTGGGAAAATCCTAATGAATTATGGCGGCTTACTAAGGATTTAGGGCAAATATTTTTAATAACAGGAGAGACCTAGTACACAATCATTTGACGATCTAAAGAAAGCTCTTATAAATTCAGTATTTCTGATTAATGTAGATCTCTCTCAACTATTTTACATTCCAGTGTATGTGGATGATGAGAAAATTTCATGAGTAAAAATGAGTTAGGAGTGTATAGGACAATGCTACAAGTCAGACACATTGTGGGTTTTGCACCAATTATTTTGCCAACACCTCAGGTTACACTAAAGGAGTTATTGCAAAAAAAAAAAAAAAAGGCAAGTGGTGACAAAGATTTGCCTAGTGACAATTGTATCTTGAAGAGCAAGGCTTGTCAGTTGAAGTGAGAGATAAATATTTCTTGACTCAAATGACGCAATGTGAGAGACAGAGCCACAGTCGTGTAATTGAACATGAAAGAGTCACTCCTTCACCTTTTAGTGGATTTTTGTGGAAATTTCTTGTGCCTATATAGATGGATCCAGAAATTGGCACAATGGAGCGTATGTGATGGGATTTGCTGTTTGGATTCCAGATCCGCAACTTTTGTTACAATATAAGCTTCCTGGATATATGTCTGCACAAAGAGCTCGAGGCTGCCTTGTGTTTGTTTTGCAGTCAGAGTGACAGTGAAAATGGGGTTCATTTACTCACGGTTTATCTTTCTATATGGTCCATGAGAGGCATGGTTGGTTCTTAAAAATAATCCATTTCAACATGATCAAGTTTCTTTCAGAAATAGAACATATAGGAAAGATCAAAATAAATCAGTGGTCCTTTTGCAAAATAAAATAAATTGTGAGTGTAGTAGTCAAAAGAATATAAGAATCTGATAAAGCTACTTCTTTACGAGATTCAATTCGGTCACAGGATAAAGAGGGTTACCGTTAAATTTTATCTTAGTTAGAATCAGTGCAGACTGATAGTGGAGATAAAATTTATTGTAAAAATATTGAAGGTCAATTGGTTACTTATATTTCGACAATGTCTAGAACCCTATTAAAAAGTGAATTCTCTTTTTGCACATCCAGTAACTTATTTTTTTTGTATGAGCTAATTGAAGCAAATTTTTGAAATACTTATTTGTAGAGCCCTTTGTCATCAAACTTCTGAGTCTTGTTTTATTTGTTTATAAAACAATCGAAAAGGAAAAGGTAAACCTAAACTAAAGATTGGGTGACTTACTTACATGCTATACTTTTTAGCTTAAGAGCTTTACTATTTTCTAGTATAGGTTTGTCACTTTTTGAGTTGATGACAGGACAAAGAATGTCTATTCTTCTATATTTTGAGATTAGCATACTTAGTTATTTCACAATATATTGTATAGAAAGAAGAGTGGTTTCAAACATTGCAACAACAGGTACAGGAACTTCAGAAGTTTTCTACACAAAATATGGCTAGACCCTTGCTAGATTTGAATAGAAATTATGTTTTGAATAAGATTTCTACTTTTTATAAAAAGAAGAGTGGTTGCAAACATTGCAACAACAGGTACAGGAACTTCAGAAGTTTTCTACACAAAATATGGCTAGACCCTTGCTAGATTTGAACAGAAATTATGTTTTGAATAAGATTTCTACTTTTGTGTATGTCATGAAATGTATTCCAGAAACTCAAGTTATGGTTAAGAAATACAGATCTGAAGGTACTTGGGAATAACAAAGGAACCTTCCCATTTGGCATCCCAAGTTAATTGGGACTATAGTTCATGTTTTTTGTTCAAAGAATGGGTAAACAACGTAGAAAGGTCCCTGATCCTAGAATGGTTCATATTGATCAATAAACATTACTTAAGAAAAACATATAATTTTTTTATACGAATTTGATACTTGTTTTTATTTTCTCTCCTAGATATGTCTTTCACTTCTAAATGTAAAGAAAATATATACATATATATATATATATTGTTTTGGATTTTTGAATTCTACTATGACCATGAGAAAAGCACAACTAAACTTCTATTTGTCACTGTTTTTTTTTTTTTTTTTGCTTTTATCATTGCTTCCTTTCTAATTGGGTTATCAAGGACTATCATTTTTAGATGAACTTCAACGTTTTCCTCATATGGAATTGTTTCATAAGAGACATTCTGATCTTTCAATCATTATGAGAGGTGGAGTTGGGATGCGATTCTCATATATGAATTTTTTTAAGAATTGTCTGTTATAGGAGAACATGATTGTTTAGAGCTTAAAAATATTTTACACATTGTGTTGCTTATTCAAATAGAATGGATTATACAGTTATGGGAATATTATGTGCTGTATTAATCTTGATGGAAGTGACAAGATAGAAGGAAACATATGTGACTCAGAGTTAACATTGAAATATGATACTTTCTCCTACACAACCTTTGTTAGTCTAGTACAGAGATCCTCAAACTATGGCCCTCCAGCTGTTGTGGAACTACACATCCCATGAGGCATTGTAAAACTCTGACATTCACAGACATGACTAGGCATGATGGGAATTGTAGTTCCTGAACAACTGGAGGGCCATAGTTTGAAGACCCCTGGTCTAGTAGATCCTTGGAAGATTGATATCACAGCAACAGCTAATATTAATACTAGTTTAGTTTACGTTATAGTTGTTACATCTAGGTTTCCTAATTATTTTACAGAAACACATATTATGATAAACTTGTAAACATAGATTTTATTTTTTTTTACTAATTTTGTTAGAACACACGCACAACTTGGGAAAGTTAGATGGATGGGTTGCTATAACAAGGATGTAGAAACATTGTACATTTGAAGCATTATTATCAATTAGATGATAGATTTAGGAAAACTAGAAGAATGGTCAGAACTCTGGCAACTGAAATTTAATGTGGATAAGTGCAAGATAATGCACCTGGGACGTAAAAACCCAAGGGCAGAATATAGAATATTTGACACAGTCCTGACCTCAGTATCTGAGGAAAGGGATTTAGGAGTAATTATTTCAGAAGACTTAAAGGTGGGAAGACAATGTAATAGAGCAGCACGAAATGACAGCAGAATGCTTGGATGTATAGGGAGAGTTATAAGCAGTAGAAAGAGAGAAGTGCTTATGCCGCTGTACAGAACACTGGTGAGACCTCACTTGGAGTATTGTGCGCAGTACTGGAGACCATATCTCCAGAAGGATATAGATACTCTAGAGAGAGTTCAGAGAAGAGCTACTAAACTATTTTGGAAAAGGGGGGAATGTGGGACTTTAAATGAGTTTTGCAACCAGGCATATCTGTTTCCAAATGAGCATCATATAGAGCCCCTACACAAGGAGGGGAACCCATCAAGAGCTGACATAAATGTACAGATTTGAAGAACCATATTTATTAATCACATATATAATTATTACAGAATGGGGATAATGCACTCATTTCATGTACAATAAAATCCATAAAATTAGGTTATATCTGACATCAATTTCTCTATAGATACAGGGTCTGGAAACATGAGATACTTGAAAACGGCTGAGTAAATATAGGCTCTACGCGTTTCGTGGACCTCCGTCCACTCATCAGGAGCTTGAAGAGAAACAGTATCTAAAATACATAAGAAATCTCAATTATACCAAAAATGTTGAGGAAAAAAGAAAAATAGGGGAAGGAGAGGAAAAAAGGGGGAATACATTTGTATGGAATGGGCACTACCTGAGATGGTGTCATATATCCAGAAGTATTCCAATTGGGAAAAATGAAAAACGAAGGTTGATCCGAGAAATGCCTGACCCGGGGCTGAGGCACGGACATCATCCAGCACGCGGGGGAGAAAGAGCAGTAACAAAGTGGAGAGCCGGTGGGTGGTTGATAATAGATGTATTGGAATCAAAGGAATCTACAAATATATATACTTCATTTGTTATATGTTCCTTCAAATTAACTAAACTAGTACATGGATTGCAGGAAAAAACTTACCAGGAAAGGTTAAAGGACCTTAACATGTATAGCTTGGAAGAAAGAAGAGACAGAGGGGATATGATAGAAACTTTTAAATACATAAAGGGAATCAACTCGGTAAAGGAGGAGAGCATATTTAAAAGAAGAAAAACTACCACAAGAGGACACGGTTTTAAATTAGAGGGGCAAAGGTTTAAAAGTAATATGAGGAAGTATTACTTTACTGAGAGAGTAGTGGATGCATGGAATAACCTTCCTGCAGAAGTGGTAGCTGCAAATACAGTGAAGGAGTTTAAGCATGCATGGGATAGGCATAAGGCTATCCTTCATATAAGATAGGGCCAGGGACTATTCATAGGATTCAGATATATTGGGCAGACTAGATGGGCCAAATGGTTCTTATCTGCCGACACATTCTATGTTTCTATGTTTCTATCTTATTTTAGAAAGAATGGTTTCAGGGAATTTTACATAATGACTTATGGATATATACTTTTTTGAAGAAGATGCTAATTATATTTGGATGAAAAAAGATATAGTTAAAGTACATAAAGGCTGGAGTGGAAGAGAAGGATCTGATTTAATGTGTTCAGATCTGATTTAATGTGTTCAGAGTTACTGTTGAATGAAATAATACGGAATGTTGAAAAAAAGAGCATAGAAAAGAGTTGCTTGCTGGTCATAGACGGATCGATAAAGTATAAAAATGGATATGGCAATTGAATAATTAAGAGTTATGATTACTTATCATACTTAGAATTGTTAGGTGTGAAAGATAATGTATAAAGGCTTATATTGTACCATATATGCAAGAGTGGGTGTTACTTTTATATTTGGTAATACTACCTTCTTGGGACATACTTTTTGCTGACATCATCTTTACATACAGAATAAGAATACACTATGTTAGATGTTCTTCAGAGAGAAATGAGAAAAGGACATCCTACACTGAAGGCATGTAACATCTGTCATATATCTCCATCTCCTTCTGTCCATTTCGTTTTTTTTTTCGGTTTCCTTTTGCTTTACTTTAAGAAAATAAACAACTTTTCTGAAGTATCGTGACAGTGAGTCCCCATTCACACTAGTGCGACTTGTCAGGCGACTTGGTCGCCTGACAAGTCGCGGTGGGTCGCCTGCCATTGATTAGCACAGGACCCGTTCTAATAGGAGCGACACAAGTCGCTCCGACTTAGAAAAGGGGTCCTGTACTACTTTGGGGCGACCTGGAGGCGACCTGCATTGACTGTGCACCGCGACTTCACAGGTCGCCCCAGCAAGTAGCGTCGCCCCTGTCTGAACGGGGTCTAAGAAGTCTATTTCGAACACTATTCATTTGAATTGGATACCTAATACACCGTGACAAAACATATACAGTATTTCTCCTGCAGAATTTTACTGCACGTTGCAAAAACTGACAGAACAATGGAAGCAAGATACATGGCGACCTCAACATAACAGGTTTTCTCCAAATGAGTATTTAAGTTTTCAGTAAATGATGGAGTGTTATATATATATATATATATATATATATATATATATATATACCTCAGGAAATCTATTGGTGAGATATTTATGTTTGATTTCTTGGGTTTGTACACTTGCTGTGGTTATTATGAGGTGTTCCCACTCTCCATAACAGATTTTTATTTATTTTATACAATGGAGAGTGCAACAGGAGTTGCTGGAAGATGCAAAGGTGTATGGAAGCAGAGGAATTTTTGCTCCCACTTCTAAAGTAGCCAAACCATATAAGAGGCCATGTGCTTCATTCACCTTCAACTAAATTAATACTTTTGGATGGATGGGCCCCTAAAGCGAACCCATGCTTTGCCTATGAAGGGTCTTTAAAAAGGCTGATATGTTTACCTGAAATAATTTATTGGCTTCATTACTAAAACTGACAAAGGAAATGGACATAGTCCACATAGTATGACATTTAAATGAGTTACAACATATTGAAGAGCTATGGGTCTCAGATAACTTCTTTGAATTTTTAGATATTAGCTGCACAGCTCTATTGCATTGCAATTGTATTTATGCGTGCCAAACCTGTGCACCTGGAAGTCTGTGTGTGTCTAGAAGTTGAATAGACAGTTAAGAGCTGTACTGTGCACCTAAAGGCTCAAGATTTTTATAGCCCATGCATCTCTTACATTATAAGCAGTGTGTTTGCATTTCCATATGCCCACTGTATGTTACAAAACAGGGTTCCTTAACTGGGGTTTCATGAGAAGTTCCCAAGGGCTCTGACACAATTCACCATTGTGACGGATGTACAGTATACAGGTGCATTTTAAGAATTAGAATATCATCAAAAAGTTAATTTATTTCAGTAATTCAATTCAAAAAGTGAAACTCATACATTATATACATTCATTACACACAGAGTGATATATTTCAAGCATTTCTATTTTTTAATTTGGATGATTATGGCTTACAGCTAGTGAAAACCCAAAATTCAGTATCTCAGAAAATTTTAATATTACCAATAAAAAAAAAAACAAAAAAAAAATTATTACAGAAATGTTGGCTTACTAAAAAGTATGTCCATGTACAGTATAGTATAGAGTGGAAGAATAGAAGGAAATGGACTTTCTAGGCACAGTACTTAAAATAAACCACATTTATTAATAATAAACATAAAATCAGAGAACAGAACCCCCAATAGGGGAAAATACTAGTGGATCAAGGTACATGTACAAGAAAAACAAAGTATACCATGCCAGGAGGGCCGGAACATACAGATAATGTTACACAGTATACATGATATAGCAAAATAGTAAATAAGGGCGCTATACGTTACGTGCCGTGTGGCAAATGCCGCTGTCAACGGCAACACAGAGCGTCCTTTATTGGATATGGTGGTTCATCCCCATCCGGGGGTTCTGATCTGCGGTGCTGCGAGGTGTTTCCTGAAAGATACTTGACTGGTTCCCTTTTACCAGAGGGACTATGTCCATTTTTGACTAAGCCATCTAAATATGGACTAAGCTATCTAAATATGTCTTGTGCCCCAGTGGTTACCGCCTTGTGGCATAACATATAGATCAAACTTTCTGTCTAATATCTATCAACAGCAATATATCTTTCAGCTTCACCTCCGCAGATCATCCCCCGTATTTGTTTTTGTATCTTTTCTACCTCGTTTTTTGTTGATATTCTGGCCATTGTGAATTTCACAACTGCCTGTACAGGGAACGTGTATCCTAATAGCTCCGGAAGAAGCTTGAATGTTAAGCGAAACATGTAGGGCATCTGGCTACATGAATCTCCCCCTATGTGCAAGTTGTATCCACTCCAATAAAGGACGCTCTGTGTTGCCATTGACAGCGGCATTTGCCACACGGCACGTAACGTATAGCGCCCTTATTTACTATTTTGTTATATCATGTATACTGTGTAACATTATCTGTATGTTCCGGCCCTCCTGGCATGGTATAATTTGTTTTTCTTGTACATGTACCTTGATCCACCAGTATTTTCCCCTATTGGGGGTTCTGTTCTCTGATTTTATGTTTATTATTAATAAAAGTGGTTTATTTTAAGTACTGTGCCTAGAAAGTCCATTTCCTTCCATTCTTCCACTCTTGACTATTTTAGGACGTGGCACATTGTTTCTTTATTTTTCTGCGCCCCTATTTTTGCTGCAATAGTGCTGGCGTATTAGACTTGTTCTACAGTATAGTATACACTAGGGGTCTTCAAACTTTTTAAACAGGGGGCCAGTTCACGGTCCCTCAGACACTGGTGGGGGTCGGACTATAGTTTGAAAAAAAAAATATGAACGAATTCCAATGCACATATTTTTTATTGTTTTATTTATATAGTGGCGGCTGGTGCTCCAAATTTTTTTAGGGGGGGGCGCAAACAGAAAAATGTAATTAGCATTGCTTTGCGGCAAAAATTGCTGTAAAAATTGCATGACTTTGAGGTCACAAAAGTGTGAAAGGGGCCTTTAGTAATCAAGGTATAGTGTGCCCCCATCAATGCAGAGTGATCAGCGTGCCCCCTTTTCAATGTAGAGTGACCAGCCTGCCGTGCCCCTTTCAATGCAGAGAGACAACAGCGTGCCCCCTTTCAAAGCAGAGACCAGCGTGTCCCCTTTCAATGCAGAAAGACCAGCGTGCCGTGCCCCCTTTCAATGCAGAGAGACCAGCGTGCCCCCTTTCAATGCAGAGAGACCACAGCGTGCCCCCTTTCAATGCAGAGAGACCACAGCGTGCCCCCTTACAATGCAGAGAGACCAGCATGCCCCCTTTCAATGCAGAGAGACTAGCATGCCGTGCCCCCATTCAATGCAGAGAGACCAGCGTGCCCCCTTTCAATGCAGAGTGACCAGCGTGCCATGCCCCCATTCAATGCAGAGAGACCAGCGTGCCCCCTTTCAATGCCGAGACCATCATGCCCCCTTCAATGCAGAGACCAGCGTGCCCCCTTTAATGCAGAGACCAGCGTGCCTCCTTTCAATGCAGAGACAAGCGTGCCCCCTTTCAATGCAGAGACCAGTGTGCCCCCTTCAATGCAGAGACCAGCGTGCCCCCTTTCAATGCAGAGAACATTTTGCCCCCTTTCAATGCAGAGACCATCGTGCCCCCTTCAATGCAGAGACCAGCGTGCCCCCTTCAATGCAGAGACCAGCATGCCCCCTTAAAGGCAGAGACCAGAGTGTCCCCTTAAAGGCAGAGACCAGAGTGTCCCCTTTTAATGCAGAGACCATCGTGCCCCCTTCAATGCAGAGACCATCGTGCCCCCTTCAATGCAGAGACCATCGTGCCCCCTTCAATGCAGAGACCATCGTGCCCCCTTCAATGCAGAGACCAGCGTGCCCCCTTCAATGCAGGGACAGCGTGCAATGCCGAAACCATTGTGCCCCCTTCAATGCAGAGACCATCGTGCCCCCTTTAATGCAAAGACTATCGTGCCCCCTTTAATGCAAAGACCATCGTGCCCCCTTCAATGCAGAGAGAGAACAGTCAGTGCACTTACCTGCAGCGGCGGCTTCTCCTCAGTCCCCCGGCGTCTCCTCGAGTCCTCCCGCCTCCTCCTCGGCCAATGGCATGAGCTCGCCTTTTGGCCAATTAGGAAGCGGGTCTCGGACCCGCTTCCTGATTGGCCAGGAGGAGGATCCGTGTGACAATTCGTGAATGTGAAAATTCGCTATTGTCACACAAATGGGTGGGCTAGGGCGCAGTGCTCTGCGCCCGGGTCCACCCTTTTCTGAAGCCTATTAGAGCCTCTGGCTCTAATTAGGTGATTCAGGGAAAAAAAAAAAACATGAATGATAAATCCCGGCCGGCGGGCCGGGTTCAGGACCCTGGAGGGCCGAATGCGGCCCGCGAGCCGTAGTATGAGGACCCCTGGTATACACTCAATACTTGGTCAGGGATCCTTTTACATGAATTACTGCATCAATGCAACATGGCATGGAGGTGATCAGCCTGTGGTACTGCTGAGGTGTTATGGAAGCCAAAGTTTCTTTGATAGCGAGCTTCAGCTCATCTGCATTGTTGGGTCTGATGTCTCTCATCTTCATCTTCATAATACCCCACAGATTCTCTATGGGGTTTAGGTCACGCTAGTTTGCTGGCCAATCAAGCACAGTGATACCATGATCATTAAACTAGGTAATGGTACTTTTGGCAATGTGGGCAGGTGCCAAGTTCTGCTGGAAGATGAAATCAGCATCATTGGCCAGCAGAGGGAAACACAAAGTGCTCTAGAGTTTCCTGCAAGAGGACTGCGCTGACTTTGGACTTGATAAAACACAGTGGACCAACACCAGCAGATGACATACCTAAATCATCACTGACTGTGGAAACTTCACACTGGACCTCATGCAACTTGGATTCTGTGCCTCTCCACTCTTCCTTCAGACTCTGGGACCTTGATTTCCAAATGAAATCTAAAATTTACTTTCATCCTAAAAGAGGACCACTGAGCAACAGTCTAGTCCTTTTTGTTCTTAGCCCAGGTAAGAAGCTTCTTAGATTGTCTCTGGTTCAGCAGTGGCTTGACACAAGGAATTTGTCAGTTGTAGCCCATATCCTTGATACGTCTGTGTGTGTGGCTCCTGAAGCACTGACACTAACCGTAGTCCACTCCTTGTTAATATCCCCCAAATTCTTGAATGGCCTTTGCTTCATAATCCTCTCAATGCTGCGGTTATCCCTGTTGCTTCTGCACCTTTTTTCTACCACACAACTTTCCATTAATATGCTTGAATACAGCACTCTGTGAACAGCCAACCTCTTTAGCAATGACCTTTTGTGACTTACCCTCCTTGTGGAGGGTGTCAGTGATGGTCTTCTGGACAACTGTCAAGTCAGCAGTCCTCCCCATGATTTTGTAACCTACTGAACCAGACCATTTAAAGGTTCAGGAAAGCTTTACAGGTGTTTTGAGTTAATTAGCTGATTAGAGCGTGACACCACGAGTCTACAATATTGAACTTTTTCACAATATTCTAATTTACTGAGATACTGAATTTTGGGTTTTCACAAGCTGTAAGCCAAAATTATCAAAATTAAAAGAAAGAAATGCTTGAAATGTATCAATGTGTGTAATGAATCTATACAATATAGGAGTTTCAGTTTTTGAATCAAATTACTGAAATAAATTAACTTTTTTGATATTCAAATTTTTTGAGATGCATCTACATATGCAATGGTGGTTTCAATGCCGATTTCAGCATGTTCTGCAGAGTTGATGGTGGTACAAAAGGAGATGATGCCACTGCAGCTTCAGGACCTTAAAAGTGAAGATTTTTCAAAATGAAGACATGGTGACCAAAGCCTTCCTACAGGAAACCATAGTTACAAAGCAGGAGAGCACATGGTAGACAGAACAGCAATAACTATTGTAAGTACTTTGCTACACTGGGCTAAGGGGGTGGGGAGAAACTTCTGCACCATAGACTAATGACCCCCTGTGCTCTGCCCTGATCATCCCCTGTACTCTGCCTTTTGTCCTTTTATTTACATGGCTAATTTAGCACTTTCTACAGGGCTGGTGGGGGTATAAGGCCAGTGTTGCCACTGCAGCTTCAGGACCTAAATTTACAAGCCCTTCAGTTTGAAGAAGTGTTGACTGAAGCCTCCATACAGGGAACAATAGTTCCAAAGCAGGAGCTCACACGGTGAATGAAACAGCAAGAACTATTGCTGCACTGAGACGGAGAGGAGGGTTACCTGTAAATTGGGTGCCTGGCTATTTTCATCCTGGTTGTGTGAATGTTTGTCATATCTACACAGCCAATGTTTTATATGTAGACCCTTGACTGTTCCTGCAGTCTGCTGCCTTATTTATGAGTCACAATATTAGGTTGTTTTGTTCTTCAAGTTCAGTAATAGATTTGATGATTGAAGTCACAGATTTTAATTTACAAAGCCTTAGGTGAAAGTTAATACAACCAATCAGAAGGCATCTTGCATGGTCTGGTGCCAGTATGAATATTCTAATTAGGTATTATAGGCCAGAGTTTCTCAAATGGGTTTACGGTTGTGCACTAATGAAGAGTGGGCTTTGCACTTAGCACCAGTGCAAAGTGGGGTTCACACTAGGAATTCACCAATATATCGGCCATCGAGAATTCTCCCCCTGAAAACAGGGTTATCAGCGTTTTTCCGATAGAAAAAAAGGTGTTGATAATGGCCACTAAAAAGCATGCAAGATTTTACTACGATTTAGATATGTCATGTGAGCCAGAATCACAACACAGTTGCATTTTAAATACATTTTTGACACTTTTTTTAATGCATTTCAATAGGGAGGTGCGTTACACTGCAACAGAAGCTTGATGGACCAGTGTAAAGACAAACTGTACAAATAATTTAAAGGGATGCATTTTTCTTGAGCATTTCTTGTGCTTTCTTTAATGCAATAGCGCTTCAAAAACTATTAATCAAAAAGTCAAATAAAATACAATTATATATTTAAACATTTTTTTTTTAAACTGTCTCTTTTGGTTCCAATTTTCAGACAAGTGCATCCTGATATTTTGGTTTTGGTCCAGAATTTTAATTTCTGTGCACCACTAGTTTACACTGCAGCATAGGTTTTGGGTTTTGCAGTGAGCACCAATGCAGAGTGGGTTTTACTCGGAATACCAATGCAGAGTGAGTTTTGCACTGAGCTCCAATGAAAAGTGGGGTTTACATTGCAGTATGTTTTCACTGAGCAACAATGTACCCCAATGTACCCGCGCTGATGGTGATACAAATGACAAACCAAAAAAAAAAAAATCAAAAATCAATGCTGGTAGCTGCTGCCCAATAGCGATGAACCACCCAATAGACCATGAACCATATACCCTAAATACAGTCAAGCCAGTCTGCCTGCTTCCAGCTATCCTGCTGTCATGTCTGCCTGCTGTCAGCTACTCCTGGCTTCCTTCTCAACTACTACCTGCACAGACTACTGGACTTGTCATAGACACTCTTACCCCGCTGTATTTCAGCAGCTACTGTCTCACCATCAATGGCCTTTGAGCCGCAGCTGTAAGAGAGGCCTTCCTCCACACTTCAGGCTCACCAGCCAGGTACATGACACAGCCCCCCCCCCCCATTACATCAGAGCCTCCCCATCCCCTCTGAGTCTTCAAATTACTACAGAGTTTCCCCATCACAGCGCCCTCTATTCATACAGTCCCCCTATCACAGAGGCACACTCTCTCCCATCACAGAGACCCCAGTCACACAGTCCCTTCTTCACATTAGTGCCTACCTTTTGGCTCCAGCAACCTAGCTGTCATGGTCTGGGGTCAGGCTAAGAGACCAGTAGGTATAGCTATAGAGGGACTCCCGCAGAGCAGCAGGATTGGTATACAAGCAAGTCACGCTGGCAATATACGTAGGCTCACCTGGGGTGCGGAATCTAAGTACTAACTGGTGTTCACCAGAGCTCCTGATGGTAGAGATGGATTTAACTGCATGTTGGTTCCAGGTGCGGTCCTCAGGATCGCCCCACCAGGTGGTAAGCAAGCCAGGGTCCAGTAGTGGATATAGCAGATAAGGATGAAAGAGAAGTGGAGTGAGTACACAAGCCAAAGGTTGGTAACAAGTAGTTGCAGGTTGGGATCAAGCTGAAGCCTAGTCGAGGAACAAGCCAAGGGTCAGTAACAAGTGGTAGTAAAGATACGGACGGCAGCAGTGTCAAGGTCTTACCTTGCCCTCCTGTTGGCAGCCATCTTGGACATGTGCAGACTGTTGCCTCTTATAAACTCTGATGGAATCATCACTTGCCTGCGGCTTGGGTGTCACACAGTGATGATGCTGCACATCTGACTATATCAATCACCTGATGGGTTGCAGTCCTTGCCCTTGCGTTTGTGCTCCAAGGTGCATCACTTCTAGCAGTCTTCTGTTCTCCGTGTTCCTCTGTGTATGACCTGGCTTGGCTGATGACTCTCCTGGCTCTCAACCCCGCATCGGCAGACTACCCGACATCGTCAGACTACCTGCTTCTGGACTCAACCCCGGCTTGGATGACTGCCGGATTCTGGACTTGACCCCGACTTGTTCTTGATCTTGCTCCTCACTCTTTCTGTGTGTTTATTGTTGTTTGCTAAAATAAACTGCTTTATTTTACCTGCATCTCCATGGGGTTGGTTTCCTGGCACCCTGACAAGCAGGAGAGCCCAAAGCGAGATACTGGCTGGAGAGAGCACACTAATCTGGCAAACAGGAAGTGCAGAGAGATGGCTTAAATCAAGAAGTTCATGGGAGGAGCAAAAAGTTCAAGGCTCAGGACAAACAAGGTTCAAGGCAGGATCATTCAAGAAATTGTCCAGGGAACTGTCCAGCATTCCAGGTGGCTCACCAAGAAGTGACATTTTCTGACACAGCAGAGGTTCCGGGTTCAAATTCAGGCCCTGATAGTGACAGAGGGGGATGGGAAGTAAAGGGGGTCTGAAGGAGGCAGACTTCTATATTCTTCTGAATGCTGGGGTTAGCCCTGCAGACTGCCTGCTCAGGATAAGTCATGCATGTGGCACCCTGGGGTAACCTAGATGGCACATTGGTTGAGAGACACTGTTTTGCATTTTTTTTGATATGCTCAAGCTTTTAACAGTTTACTTTACACCAACACATTTTCCTGTGTCTGCTTCCACATATTCCAACAGACAAATATTTTGTTCACACACCATACTTCAGTACACGTGTTGTCTATAAATATTTATCTTATGCCAAGCATTTTTAAATATCTGCCCAACATCTACATTGCAGCATTCAAGTGTAATCCTTAGCAATGTCTAACAAAATACATCACCTTGGCAGCTTTGTAGGGTATTAAATCTATTTTTTTTTCATTGTCTCTTCCTCAAAATGGAGCGTCGGCATCTTTTGTTTTTTTTAAGAATCACTAAATCAATAAAATTACACATTTTTTTGTACGTCTAGGGCGGCTGTCACTGTACGCATCCAAAGATAAAATCAGGATACAGTCCAAGAGAATGACCTCACTTTCTGTGCAGCCTGCCAGAATAAATTCAACCTAAAATGAGACGCTTCTGTAAAGTGGACAAAAAAAAAAGTGGATTTCTATTTTTATTTCCGACTGCACAGTAGGACATCTGAATAACACTTTCCATAAGGAAAATACAGCTACGCTAATTTCAATTCATGCATGGATTGAAAGTGGATAAAAAATATAGTTTCCACTTGTGGTAATGAATGTTTCCAAACGCTACAACAACTGGAATACCTGATCAGGGTGCCATGTGCCAGAAGAAATCTTACTGGGCTATGATATATAGCAGAACACTTTTAAAAGATGTGTTTACAGCAAATACAGCGGTCCCCACTCTGTCATTTTGCTGCTGGCTGTAGAAGTCTGGCTAAGAAGAAATGGAGAAGAAGTACAACTGGGCCCGCGGAGTAGAAGAGTTGAGCAGACGAGCAACCAACTTCTATTCTGCAGGCCTAGTTGTACTTCTTCCATATTCCTACAGCATCCAAAAGCCGTTTGTTTCATGCGTTTGGAGCAGCATAGAGCTGCATGTAGGCAGCACATGTTAGCTATAGAGGCACATCAGCTGCATGGACTCACCTGTACATCCTAGTTTCACAGCTGTACAAGGACAGGTGTGCGGCCTAGAATGCAGACAATGTGAATTTTGGGGTGATACACTTATCCCTGCATGCTTTCAAACTCTGAAAGGTAGGTGAATAAATACACCCGCTGTCTCTCTATTGACTAACATAAGCTGCCTACGCAAGACTCCACACTGCTCCAGTTACATATATAAACAGATCTTGCATGCACCCCGTTTATGAGGTCTTAACCACTTGCCCACCGCCCGCTGCAGATATAATGCAGCAGGCTGGCTCGGCTGCGTGAACCGACAAATGGGTACGTCGGTTCGCGGGAGCGCTCCTGGGGGCAGGCGCGTGCCCGCCTCCAATAGGCAGCAGGGATGCCGATCCACGGGGCCGGCGGCCGCGATTGCCGCCGGGCACCTGCGATGGCTCCCTGCGGAGAGAGAATGACTGTCTGCTGTTGTAAACACAGCTGACCATAGTTCTCTCTGAAATTAACACAGAATGCCTGTGATCCTCCTATTTAGGATCACAGGTCTCTGTGTTCATTTCACAAGTCCCTCCTCCATACAGTTAGAAAACACTCCCCTAGGCTCACACTTAACCCTTTGATCACCCCTGGGTAAACCCCTTCCCTGCTAGTGTCATTATTACAGTAATAGCGCATATTTTTAGCACTGATTACTGTAGTAATGTCACTGGTCCCCTCAAAAGTGTCAAAAATGTCAGTTAGGGGTCCGATCTGTCTGCTGCAATGTTGCAGTCCTGCTAAAAATCGCAGATCGCTGCCATTACTAGTAAAAAAAAAAATAAATAAATAGAAATGACATAAATCTTTCCCCTAGTTTGTAGAAGCGATAACTTTTGCGCAAACCAATCACAATACGCTTACTGGGATTTTTTTTACCAAAAATATGTAGCAGAATTTAAATTGGCCTAAAAGGATGAAAACATTTGATTTTTAATTTTGTTTGGGGGGGGGGAATGTTATATATCAGAAAGTGAAAAATATATATATTTTTTTTTTTTTTCAGATTTGTCGTTCTTTTTTTTTTTTTTTTATAGCGCAAAAAATAAAAATCACAAAGGAGATCAAATACCACCAAAAGAAAACTATTTGTGGGGAAAAAAGGACATCAATTTGAATTAGGTACAGTGTCGCGAGACTACACAATCCTCCGTTAAAGTAACGCAGTGCCAAATCGCAAAAAGTGGCCTGGTCATTAAGGGGGCAAATCCTTCCGGTCCAGAAGTGGTTATGGATACATCATCATGCCTTCAGTTACGTGGACTACAAAGAACTAAAAGGAAAACATGATTGCTTATACCTGCAAGTGGGTTTTTTTGTCAATGCTTTAATTTTATACTGGCTCTTTAAAGCAGTGTTAACCCAAAAACAAAAATGTAACATATTGCAGCTTACCAGTTACTAAATGTGGTTTTGGCATTCATTTTCTTATTTTAGGTTTTTTATTTCACCCTTGCAATTAATACTGATGTATAAATGCTGCATCTATATGGCAGAAAGTTATTTTCCCCAAAAAATGTGCTTATGCTCAGTTAAACTCTTACATGTGGAAAAATTCTTCTAGATCTTACAATGCTAAATAATATACATACACTGATCGGGGCTTGCAGCCATTGGCTGCGAGTGCTGATCAAAATTCTGGTTTTCCAGCAGGACCATTCAACAGAAGCTGTTCATTAGACTGGCTTCTGCTGAACAGACAGCGGTACACATGTACTGAAAGTCAGAGGATTCCTGCTGAACTGACAGACTTTCAGTGCGTTGTGTAGCGGGTTTAAGACTAGCAAATTTAAGATGAACTCCAGCTCCAACACTTTATAAGCAGTTACAGCAACTGTTTTTTTTTTCCTTTTTGGGAAATAGGTTTTCCATAAATAGCTAAAAGCTGACTATTGTAAGCACCCCTGTTAGTAGAAAATGGTTTGTCTCAATTCTGTTACTACATCTGCAGGACAGCTTGTTCTGTTAAAGGACTTGTAGAGTGAGAAGGTTTTTTATCGTAATGCATACCGATATTAAAAAAAGGGGCAGAGGCATGTCCCAGGAAAATATAGGCCAGTCAGTCTTACATCGATAGTATGTAAACCTCTGGAGGGGATGATAAGGGACTATATCGTAGAGTTTGCTAAAGACAACAACATCATCAGCAGTAATCAGCACGGGTTTACAAATGGGCGTTCTTGTCAAACCAATCTCTTAACATTCTACGAGGAGGTGAGCTGTGAGCTAGATAGGGGGAGACCAGTGGATGTGGTGTACCAGGATTTTGCTAAGGTGTTTTGATACAGTTCCCCACAAGCGCTTACCGGTAATTTATAAAATAAGGTCTGCAGGCATCGACCGCAAGGTTTGCTCTTGGATACGGAACTGGCTAAAAGGGCATGTCCAAAGGGTGGTAATAAATAGCGCATACTCAGACTGGTCTGAGGTGGTAAGTGGGGTCCCCCAAGGCTCAGTCCTGGGACAAACCCTGTTCAATTTATTCATAAACAGCATTGAGAACGGGATCAGTAGTTCTATATCAGTTTTTGCAGATGAAACAAGATTGGGCAGGGCAATAACTGCACGGCATGAAGCAGATATCCTACAGAATGACCTGGACAAAATAACAGAGTGGGCAACGACATGGCAAATGAGGTTTAATGTGGAGAAGTGTAAGGTTTTGCACTTGGGGACTAAAAACATAAAAGCACAATACACTTTAGGGGGGGGACCTTTGGGGGAATGAAAAATGGAGAAAGATCTGGGAGTCTTGGTAGATGATAGACTAAGCAATAGCATGCAATGTCAAGCGGCAGCTATTGAATATTAGCATGCATAAAGAAAGGGATGTATTCCAGAAATAAAACTATAATCCTACCACTTTATAAAACTCTGGTCCGACCGCATCTGGAGTATTCTGTCCAGTTCTTGTCGCCAGGAGGGATGTGTTGGAGCTGGAGAGAGTCCAGAGAAGGGCAACTAAACTAATTAGGGGATTGGAGGACCTAAATTATGAAGAGCGTCTGCAATCGCTTAATTTATTCTCCCTGGAGAAGAGACGCCTGAGAGGGGAAATGCTAGCAATTTATAAATACCTCAATGGTGATCTCAGCATAGGAAAGTCAAAAGGATTGCATGAGGACTCGAGGGCATACAGTGCGATTAGAGGAGAAGCGTTTTAACCTCAGGCAACGCAGGGGGTTCTTTACTGTTAGGGCTACAGGATTTTGGAATTCTCTACCACAAGAGGTGTTTTCTGCGGGAAGTATGGTGGCTTTCAAAAGACTCTTGGATGTACATTTCAAGGATCAGAACATTCAGCTACACAGGTTGAACTGGATGGACTATTGTCTTTATTCAACTTCACCTACTATGTAACTATATGCATTCTAAGCATTAAGATAAAAAGCCTTCTGTGTGAAGCAGCCTCCCCAGCACCCCCTAATACTTACCTTAGCCCTATCTCTATCCAGCTATGTTCACAAATCCCTTGACCGCCCTGGACTCTTCCTCCTGATTGGCTGTGACACTGTCAAAGTCAGTGAGCAAATCAGGAGAGGGGGGACAACAGCAGCTCCATGTCCGAATGGACACACGGAGCTGCAGCTCGACCCCCATAGCAAGCTGCTTGCTGTGGGGACACTCGACAGGAGGGAGGGGCTAGGAGCACAGAAGAGGGACCCGAGAAGAGGAGGATCTGGGCCACTCTGTGCAAAAACAACTGCCCAGAGCAGGTAATGAGACTTTACAACCACTTTTTGGGCACGACATTAGCACCATCAAATGAACCACAAGCTTGCATTGCTTATCTTCTTTTGACTTCTTTTGCACTAAAGCACCTTGACAGGTGCAACGTGACTGATTACATTATACAGCTCACAGCAGATGCATTTTATTGGGATTGAACAGAAGAACTATTGATTTGTTTAATTTACACATAACACATGGCACTAGAGCAGCCTTTTTCAACCAGGGTGCCCAGGCACCCTGGGGTGCCTTGAGACTTCTTCAGGGGTGCCTTGGCAAAATGCCTAAAAATTGCCCCACAATTGTATACAAGCTGTCTTAATAAAACTGCCTTTTAGTTAGACAAAACCACAGGGTTTCATTGGACACCATTTTAGCCTTCTTGAGGGCACCTTACCTAAGTGATGGAGAAAAATTGAGGGAGAAGAGAAACATTGGAATACTAGTCAGTACCAGTTTGCAAAAGTGTATTTGCTTTGGAAGAATAAATCGCTTCTTACCTTGGGTGTCCTACATGTGTGAATACTGCTATGTTATGCTAAACTATTAGAATAGTTTTTGCATTTTAGAATGTGGTGCCTCAAGACTGTCTATCATTTTTAAAGGGTGCCTCGAGACTGCCCATAGTTTTTTAGGGGCGCCTTGACTGAAAAAAGGTTGAGAAACCCTGCACTAGAGCACTTTGCATAATTTTATTCATTAAGGGATTCTTTGGTCTGTGGATTCATTGCAACAAGTTACTTTATATGATCACACCAATGTCACTAATATATGAATTACTATTACTGTATAAGTGTATACCACACATTCTTCACAGTACACTGGTTGGGCACCAGCACTTGTATATATTTTTAGTTGTATAATTTATTTTTTATATATTTTTTTATTCATTTATTTTATATTGCATTTATACTTCTATCTAAAACTGCACAAGCATACAGGTATATTCGCATAACCTTACAGACCATTCTACATTTGAAGTAGCGCCACCACCCTTATACTATAATTTCATCTCTACTTCCCACTTTGGTGAGAAGCATTCAGGGTAGGCAGCAACTTTACTATATACATATTCCTTTTTTTCCATTGCGTGGGACTCCCCCACAATATCACATTGAAGTCAATGAGAGAACATGAAAACTCATGATATGCATCTAACCTGCAAAATCATGATTACTAAGACCTGCCGCTGGCAACAGGCCATGAGCACTTGGCATGTCTCTATTTGAAAATGACAGGCAAGGAGACCATCACTCACTAAAGGAGCTTTCCGTTATCTGCTCTCTCACTCCCATCCCTCCAAGCACAAACAGCTTGTGTAGCAGGTTTTCCAGGCATTGAGCCTGATGTGGGTCTGCCATTGTTACCGGTTACCTCTCCAGCCCATGTGAGCTGCGACCCTGGGTGTGAAAACTGAGACATTGACAACTCCGGCATCTTGGTTTTGTGGTTTTATTGTAGATAAAGGAGATGGGAGAAGGGAATGAGTGGGATACTCCTTTAGGCTCAACTAGATACAATTTAGGACTTTTTCCAGAAAATGTCTGTTAACGCTGCCTTGAGGCCAGCTCACTGACGCTTAGAACACACTGTAACTTGATAGAAGTGCTCAATCCTCAACGCTAGGTCCAGAAGACTCAGGACTATGGAACATAGAACTACTGAAACTGCTGCACTGCAAAGTCACTGACCACTCTCTCCAGCCTGGCACTGGCTTGAGGTAGCTTGCTGTGAATGACTGTATAGCTGCAACTCTCAACTGGTACCCTGCACAATTCAGGGCCCAAACCGCAGGCGCCCCTTTTACACTTTTAACTCTTCAGGGTCCACTGGCTATGTACCCCTTCTGTTACTTCAGGGTCCTCAACCTAGGTACCCCCTTTACTGCTAGCTGACAGTGGATCCCAGAACCTCCCCAGGGGCAATCCTCAGTACTCACCCCAAAACATCCACTTCCTCAGACAGGAGGAGAGACAGCCGTTCTCTCCCTCCTGGGCCTCTGCTCCTGTCAAAGACACTGCGCCAAGCGCTTCCCCCAAACTTATACCCACTTCCAGAATCCTTTGTAGCATACTCTGCCTTCTGGGGTAGTTACAGGCTTGGATGTGTCCCCTGATCGGGTTTCCTCCACTGCCCTATCAGAAGCCTCTAATAGAGCTAGTGGGGAGACTCCCCTCTCAGGAAACACACTTGGAAACCATGACAACCTACCTAGTAAAAAGAAAGATGGCCCTGCTGTTAGGCAGACAAGGCCCACTATGCATTTACCTAGCACCTACCTTTAGGGTGCTACACCTGTATATTTTACAAAAAGTAATTCCCTTTTTTTGTTAGAGGTGTAGTCCTCCACTTCCAGATTCTTTGTCTAGGTGAATATGAGGTAGGATTTTCCTCCCACTGCCTCCTTGAATGTCCATCTTCTATGGGATGTCATCAGGAGGTTGGCTCATCAGGAGGTTCTGGGTGTTAGGCTCTCTGCCTCCTGATTGACACTCAATGGATGCATGGTGGGTTCTACACCAGTGGCGGCTGGTGCTCAAAATTTTTAGGGGGGGGGGGGGGGGCGCAAACAGAAAAATGTAATAGGCATTGCTTTGCGGCAAAAAACATGGCAAAAAATTGCATGACTTTGAGGTCACAAAAGTGTGAAAGGGGCCTTCAGTAATCAAAGAATAGAGTGCCCCCATTAAATGCAGAGTGACCACAGCGTGCCCCCTTCAATGTAGAGTGACCACAGCGTGCTCCCTTCAATGCAGAGTGACCACAGCATGCCCCCTTCAATGCAGAGTGACCACAGCGTGCCCCCTGCAATGCAGAGTGACCACAGCGTGCCCCCTGCAATGCAGAGTGACCACAGCGTGCCCCCTTCAATGTAGTGTGACCACAGCATGCCCCCTTCAATGCAGAGTGACCACAGCGTGCCCCCTTCAATGCAGAGTGACCACAGCATGCCCCTTTCAATGCAGAGTGACCACAGCATGCCCCCATCAATGCAGAGTGACCACAGCGTGCCCCCTTCAATGTAGATTGACCACAGTGTGCCCCTTCAATGTAGAGTGACCACAGCGTGCCCCCTTCAATGCAGAGTGACCACAGCGTGCCCCCTTCAATGCAGAATGACCACAGCGTGCCCCCATCAATGCAGAGTGACCACAGCATGCCCTCTTCAATGCAGAGTGACCACAGCGTGCCCCCTTCAATGTAGATTGACCACAGCGTGCCCCCTTCAATGTAGAGTGACGGCAGTGTACCCCCTTCAATGCAGAGTGACCGCAGCGTGCCCCCTTCAATGCAGAGTGACCACAGCGTGCCCCCTTCAATGTAGAGTGACCACAGCGTACAGAGAGACCAGTGCACTTAGCTGATGCAGCGGCGGCTTCTCCTCAGTCCTCCGCGTCTCCCGAGTCCTCCTCCTTCTCCTTGGCCAATGGCAAAGGTTTGCCTTTCGGCTAATCAGGAAACGGGTTTCGGACCCACTTCGTGATTGGCCAGGAGGAGGATCCGTGTGACAATAGCGAATATTCATTCGCTATTGTCAAACAATGGGTGGGGTCAGGGCGCACTGCTCTGCGCCCCGGGTCCACCCTTTTCTGAAGCCTATTAGAACCTCTGGCTCTAATCAAGTGCTTCAGAAGAAAAAAAACCCCATTGAATTCCATGCGTCCGGCGCCCCCAACGGTAGGGGGCCGGACGCATGGATAGGGGGGGTGGCGCCCCCAACGCACCGGCTGCCACTGTTCTACACAGGTCTGAAACCTCCTGGGATCTCTGATATGGGTATTCCAGGATAGTTCAGGCAGGGTGGACATCATTCTGGCCTAGGTCAAAAATACAATAGTGCAGGCTGCGCTCCACAAAAAAAGGCATCCACCCTATAGAATTTTTAATTTTTTTTGTTAAAGTGAAACTAAACCTAACTTTAAGTGAACTGCACACAGACATATTTTTATTGCAGAAGGTCTATGCCATGTCTCCTCTGCAATATTACCAATGTACCTGCCTGCTTACAGTTTTCTACTTCTTCTACAGTGAGCTGTGCATGTGGAGCTCAGCGTACATTCCCGGTACACTTCGGCTGTGCCGTATGACTCCTGTGCCCTAGCCTGGGATGACGTCATTACCATACTAGCCAATCAAGAGACTGGAAACTTGGGAGAGGATGACAGCGGGCCAGTGATGGATCATGTACCTGCCATATCACTGGAAGATAGAGGTAAGTATAGGGGAGGTTAGTAATGCTTTAATAATTGCAGGAGGGGGCCAACTGTAGAAATAAGGAGAGAGGGATTTGGTTCTAAAATATGGACAGCAGGAAGCCATGAAAAACATGAATGCCAACACATTGTGGAGTACAGTACTATTTGTGTATGGCGTCTGCCAAAAAACGCAAAAACGCACGCCCGGCCACCCACCGTCTGTACACCATGAAGAATTGGCTCTGTTCACTTGTGATGACATTGAGTGTTCTGTGTCCCCCCCAGATTAAAGGATGATGACTCTCCATCACATCAAGGCTTCCACTGCCTGGCTGCTCAGGATATGAGTGCAGTGGGAAAGTATGTCATGTGTGAGTGACAGCCTCCATCCTGGAGGAACACCGGGATCAGGACTAGGAGGGGACTACTGACACTGACAGCCCCCATCCTGGAGGAACACCGGGATAAGGACTAGGAGGGGACTACTGACACTAACAGCCCCCATCCTGGAGGAACACCGGAATCAGGACTAGGAGGGGACTACTGACACTGACAGCTCCCATCCTGGAGGAACACCGGGATAAGGACTAGGAGGGGACTACTGACACTGACAGCCCCCATCCTGGAGGAACACCGGGATCAGGACTAGGAGGGGACTACTGACACTGACAGCCCCCATCCTGGAGGAACACCGGGATAAGGACTAGGAGGGGACTACTGACACTGACAGCCCCCATCCTGGAGGAACACCGGGATAAGGACTAGGAGGGGACTACTGACACTGACAGCCCCCATCCTGGAGGAACACCGGGATAAGGACTAGGAGGGGACTACTGACACTAACAGCCCCCATCCTGGAGGAACACCGGGATAAGGACTAGGAGGGGACTACTGACACTGACAGCCCCCATCCTGGAGGAACACCGGGATCAGGACTAGGAGGGACTACTGACACTGACAGCCCCCATCCTGGAGGAACACCGGGATCAGGACTAAGAGGGGACTACTGACACTGACAGCCCCCATCCTGGAGGAACACCGGGATAAGGACTAGGAGGGGACTACTGACACTAACAGCCCCCATCCTGGAGGAACACCGGGATCAGGACTAGGAGGGGACTACTGACACTGACAGCCCCCATCCTGGAGGAACCCCAGGATAAGGACTAGGAGGGGACTACTGACACTGACAGCCCCCATCCTGGAGGAACACCGGGATCAGGACTAGGAGGGGACTACTGACACTGACAGCCCCCATCCTGGAGGAACACCGGGATCAGGACTAGGAGGGGACTACTGACACTGACAGCCCCCATCCTGGAGGAACACCGGGATCAGGACTAGGAGGGGACTACTGACACTGACAGCCCCCATCCTGGAGGAACACCGGAATCAGGACTAGGAGGGACTACTGACACTGACAGCCCTTGGCTCCGCTCCTCCGGGTGTGCGATCCCTGGCTGGGAGGATCGGACTCTGCAGCCTCCCATCCGGCTTACGTACTCTCCGCCATTCACAAACACCGTCTACGCAAACTGCGTGTGAGAGAACTTTCTCTGCGCAAAAGGCGTATCTCAGCCCCCGAAAAGAGAGAATCCCCCCTCCTCCTCCTCCTGTCTCCAAGCCGGTCTCTAGGAACATCTTATAAACAACATGGCGGCCAGGAAGGCTGGAGGGCCAGAGTAGCCGGACGGAGAGAAGGCGAGGAGTCCGTCCTGACTTTACAATGGGGGGGCTGCCCGTCACCTGCTAGTCCCGGGGACATGAGGAGCGGAGGACCGGCCCGGGACCGCACTGACATCCGGGCTTCTCCGGGATCTCCGCACCATGTCTCTGCACGGATCCCCCGCCGCCGGAGCTGAGCTCATCTCTGCAGACATGGAAGACAGACTGCCGCCTATCCTCTGTGCGGCCAGCGCCTCTGGAGGGGTAACTAACCTGCGTACTCATCACCAACCTCCTCATCATCACCAACCTCCTCATCATCACCATCCTCATCACCAACCTCCTCATCATCACCATCCTCCTCATCATCACCAACCTCCTCATCATCACCATCCTCCTCATCACCATCACTATCCATACTCATCACCAACCTCCTCATCACTATCACTATCCATACTCATCACCAACCTCCTCATCACTATCACTATCCATACTCATCACCAACCTCCTCATCACTATCACTATCCATACTCATCACCAACCTCCTCATCACTATCACTATCCATACTCATCACCAACCTCCTCATCACTATCACTATCCATACTCATCACCAACCTCCTCATCACTATCACTATCCATACTCATCACCAACCTCCTCATCACTATCACTATCCATACTCATCACCAACCTCCTCATCACTATCACTATCCATACTCATCACCAACCTCCTCATCACTATCCATACTCATCACCATCCTCATCATCACTATCCATACTCATCACCATCACCAACCTCCTCATCCTTGCCCTCCTCATCACTATCCCTATCCATACTCATCACCAACCTCCTCATCACTATCACTATCCATACTCATCACCAACCTCCTCATCACTATCACTATCCATACTCATCACCAACCTCCTCATCACTATCACTATCCATACTCATCACCAACCTCCTCATCACTATCCATACTCATCATCAACCTCCTCATCATCACTATCCATACTCATCACTATCCATACTCATCATCAACCTCCTCATCATCACTATCCATACTCATCACCAACCTCCTCATCATCACTATCCATACTCATCACCAACCTCCTCATCACCATCACTATCCATACTCATCACCAACCTCCTCATCCTTACCCTCCTCATCAACGTCACTATCCTTAACTCCATCACTATCATCATCCCCCATCACTATCCTCATCATTCACCTATTCTCCAACACTATCCTCATCATTCACCTATTCTCCACCACTATCCTCATCCTCCATCACTATCCTCATCCCCCATCACTAGACTCATCCTCATCATTCACCTATTCTCCATCACTATCCTCATCATTCACCTATTCTCCATCACTATCCTCATCATTCACCTATTCCCCATCACTATCCTCATCATTTACATATTCTCCACCACTATCCTCATCATTTACCTATTCTCCATCACTATCCTCATCCCCCATCACTAGCCTCATCCTCACCATTCACCTATTCTCCATCACTATCCTCATCATTCACCTATTCTCCATCACTATCCTCATCCCCATCACTATCCCCATCCCCCATCACTAGCCTCATCCTCGTCATTCACCTATTCTCCATCACTATCCTCATCATTCACCTATTCTCCATCACTATCCTCATCATTCACCTATTCTCCATCACTATCCTCATCCCCATCACTATCCCCATCCCCCATCACTAGCCTCATCCTCGTCATTCACCTATTCTCCATCACTATCCTCATCATTCACCTATTCTCCATCACTATCCTCATCCCCCATCACTATCCTCATCATTCACCTATTCTCCATCACTATCCTCATCCCCCATCACTATCCTCATTCACCTCTTCTCCATCACTATCCTCATCCCCCATCGCTATCCTCATCCTCATTCACCTATTCTCCATCACTATCCTCATCCTCATCATTCACCTATTCCCCATCAATATCCTCATCCTCATCATTTACCTATTCTCCACCACTATCCTCATCATTCACCTATTCTCCATCACTATCCTCATCCCCATCATTCTTCTTATCCCTATTCTCATCCCCATCCCAATCCCTATCACTATCCTTATCTCTATCACTATCCTCATCCCCATCACTATCCTCATCCCCATCACTATCCTCATCCCCATCACTATCCTCATCCCCATCACTATCCTCATCCCCATCACTATCCTCATCCCCATCACTATCCTCATCCCCATCACTATCCTCATCCCCATCACTATCCTCATCCCCATCACTATCCTCATTCCCCAGCATCTGTGTGGCCAGCGCTTCCTCCAGGGTAACTAACTGGCATACTCATCACCCTCCTCATCCCCATCACTATCCTCTCCCCATCTTGTGTGCGGCCAGTGCCTCCTCCGGGGTAACTAGCCGGCATCATCACCCTCCTCCTCACTACTGCTACCCTCAGGTTGGGGGATCCTCTGGGGTATGATGAACACACAGGACTGTAATCTGACATCTAGGTGCAGCTCAGAACAGCCTCCTCTACATATGTTCAGTTCCTGGAGAACTCCACATATCCGTTATTCATCTGAAGTCAGGGGGGAGAATGTTCCTTACACTGGGTGTGGGTGAGAATTGCCCCCTTATATTGGAGGTCAGTGAGAAGATTGCTCCATTACATTGGGGATCAGTGAGAATACCCCTTATATTGGGGACCAGTGGGAAGCATGCCCCCCTAAGTTGGTTGATAGTGGGAAGAATGCCCCTTACAGTGGTGGTCAATAGGAAGAATACTCCATTGCATTGGTGGCAAGTGGGAAGAATGTCCCCTTATATTTGTGGTCAATATGAAGAATCTTCCTTGCATGGGGGGGGGGGGGGCGTCAGTGGGAAGAGTGATCCCTTATATTAATGGTCAGTTAGACTACCCCCTTATGTTAGGGGGTCAGTGGGAAGAAGGCCCTGTATGTTGGCCAGTGAGAAGAATGCCCCTTATGTTTGTGGTCAGTGAGAAGAATGCCCCTTATGTTTGTGGTCAGTGGGAAGAATGCCCCTTACATTGGGGGTCAGTGAGAAGAATGCCCCTTATGTTTGTGGTAAGTGAAAAGAATGCCCCTTAAGTTTGTGGTCAGTGGGACGAATGCCCCTTACGTTGGGGGGTCAGTGAGAAGAATGCCCCTTAGGTTTGTGGTCAGTGAGAAGAATGCCCCTTACATTTGTGGGTCAGTGGGAAGAATGCCCCTTACATTTGTGGGTCAGTGGGAAGAATGCCCCTTACATTTGTGGGTCAGTGGGAAGAATGCCCCTTACATTTGTGGATCAGTGGGAAGAATGCCCCTTACATTTGTGGATCAGTGGGAAGAATGCCTCTTACGTTGGTGGCCAGTGGGAAGAATGCCCCCTTACATTGGTGGTCAGTGGGAAGAATGTCCCTTACATTGGTGGTCAGTGGGAAGAATGCCCCCTTACGTTGGTAGTCAGTGGAAAGAATGCCCCTTATATGTTGGGGGGGGGGGTCAGTGGGAATAATGCCCCTTACATTGGTGATCAGTGAGAAGAATGCCCCTAACTTTGGGGGTCAATATGAAGAATGCCCCATACATTGGGGGTCAGTGGGAGAAATGCCCCATACCTTGGGGGTCAGTGGGAAGAATGCCCCTTACATTGGTGGTCAGTGGCACGAATGCCCCGTACCTTGGGGGTCAGTAGGAAAAATGCCCCTTACCTTGGGGGTGAGTGGGAAGAATGCTCCTTACGTTGGAGGTCAGTGTTTAGAATGCCCCGTACTTTGGGGGTCAGTGTGTAGAATGCCCCTTACAGGGGGGTCAGTGTGTAGAATGCCCCTTATGTTGAATGTCAGTGTGCAGAATGCCCCTTACATTGGAGGTCAGTGTGCAGAATGCCCTTTACATTGGGTGTCAGTGTGCAGAATGCCCTTTACATTGGGGGTCAGTGTGCAGAATGCCCTTTACATTGGGCGTCAGTGTGCAGAATGCCCTTTACATTGGGGGTCAGTGTGCAGAATGCCCTTTACATTGGGCGTCAGTGTGCAGAATGCCCTTTACATTGGGCGTCAGTGTGCAGAATGCCCTTTACATTGGAGGTCAGTGTGCAGAATGCCCTTTACATTGGGTGTCAGTGTGCAGAATGCCCTTTACATTGGGGGTCAGTGTGCAGAATGCCCTTTACATTGGAGGTCAGTGTGCAGAATGCCCTTTACATTGGGTGTCAGTGTGCAGAATGCCCTTTACATTGGGGGTCAGTGTGCAGAATGCCCTTTACATTGGGCGTCAGTGTGCAGAATGCCCTTTACATTGGGGGCCAGTGTGCAGAATGCCCTTTACATTGGGGGTCAGTGGGAAGAATGCCCCTTATGTTGGAGGTCAGTGTGCAGAATGCCCTTTACATTGGGGGTCAGTGGGAAGAATGCCCTTTACATTGGGGGTCAGTGTGCAGAATGCCCTTTACATTGGGGGTCAGTGGGAAGAATGCCCTTTACATTGGGGGTCAGTGGGAAGAATGCCCTTTACATTGGGGGTCAGTGGGAAGAATGCCCCTAACATCAGGGGTTAGTGGGGAAAAAGCCTACAAGTGGAAACGGACCCGATGGAGGTCAGTCAGCTCAAGAAACCCCTAAGAACCTCTGGAGGAACCCTGGTTGAGAATTGCTGTTATAATATGATTGCAAGCATTGTTTACAGAAGTCAGGTTGCTGTCAGTATATTTATTTCCTGTTGGTAACATAAGAGGGTATCTATCTATCTATCTATCTATCTATCTATCTATCTATCTATCTATCTATCTATCTATCTATCTATCTATCTATCTATCTATCTATCTATCTATCTATCTATTCATTTTCCTACCCTGATAGTTGGTGGTTCCCCTGTTATTATTGAATTACATTCTTATTTTAGCCTAAATTCCTTTCTGCAGAGGAGCATTGGACTGTTAATCTGTACTGTATGATATATATGTTATAATGCAGGCTGCGGGTGATTTTAGTGTTGCTTGTATTAGGGTGAAGACATTTTTGCGTGCACATTTGTGATATAATTGTACAGTTTTTCATTTTTTTTTTTTGCAATGAAAGGAGCAGATGAGTTGTACTCGGGGATGGGTCGGTTTGATCTGGACTTATCTGGTTGGTTCAGCTCTCTTTATATAAGCTGCCCTGATACTCAGCTTTCTGTACAGCCTGGGGTTTGTTTTGCTGCAGTATTTGGCTGTGTTTACATTTAAATCCCAAACGTTTGAGTACTTGTAATGTGTGCAGCAGGCGGCATCGGGGATGTTTGTGTTACATTTCAGGTGTATTGTTTGGTTTTATTTAAAATATTTCATTTTTTTCTAGTTATCGATTCCAATCTACATTTTTTTTTGAAGCTCTGAACTTTTCTACCCAGTGCTGCAAAGTTTATATTAATTACTAGATACTTTTTACCGAAAAGCTATAGTATAGGAATTGTAAAAAAAGACAGATGACGTCTGGTTATCTCATTCAGAGCAAGCATGCAGCTAGTGAAGATAAAGTGAAGCCAGATCCCTGGATCTGCACACTTGTCCTGGTAATGGAAGCCTATGTATCATCGTAACAATCAGCTCTTCAGCAGCTGTCAGTATTTTCCCAGTACAGATGTTCTTTAAAGTTTCCTTTTTTGGTTTGCATTGAATGGTACATTGTCAAAATAATTAAATAATAAAGTGGCACTGAAAAAACAAAACAAAAAACGATTCAAGTATACAATATACTTTTCATTAAAAAAGTATATTCTATTCTGTTCTTATTTTGCTCTCAGCCTTCTCCAAATCTCCAAATTCCTTTTTTTGCTGTTAGAGGGTGGCTATGTTTCTTCTCCATGGTCTCATTGTATGTGAGAAGGTAGCCACCCCTCACTCCTGAGATTGAATACGGGGATTAAGGACAATAGGATTTGTAGTGTACATAGAGCAGTGCACATGACTAACTCTTCAAATTGAATTGAGGAGAAAAAGAGACGTTTAGGAGCTCACTAAGGATGTTACAAAGATGCAGACAAGCACAGCAAGGGTGGTGTCATACTGCCCTGCTGGAGTTTGCAGCACAGTCTACCTAAGGTTTTCATGTGGGTTACCCAAACTTTCCCACAGTGTTCATTTTGGCAGCAAATTTAGATTTAGTTTTAGTTATAGTCCTTTGACTAAAATGCCATTTTAGTTTTAGTCGTATTTTAGTCATCTGAATTGTTTTAGTTTTAGTCATATTTTAGTTGACTAAAATCCCCAGTACATTTTAGTCAACTACAAATTGAATAGCTTAAGGGTCCTTTCACACGGCCGCTCCGTGTGTCCGCAAATCATCCAATCCATTTGCGGATGATTTGCGGACATAATGTAAGTGAATGGCACTGCGGGTGTCAGCGGAATACCATCCGCTGACACCCGATTTTCCTCCTGTCAGTTCTGTTCCGTTTTTACGAACGGAACAGAACCCTATTTTTTCATCCGTGTAAAAAACGGAAAGGAAGGAAAATCGGATGTCAGCGGTGTCATCCGCTGACATCCGCAATGCCATAGACATACATTATGTCCGCATATCATCCGCAAACGGATGGGATGATATGCGGGCACACGGAGCGGATGACAGAAATGTCATCCGCTCCGTGGAAAAAAAAAAAAAAAAGCCCCGCAGCGGACCTTTCACACGGAGCGGCCGTGTGAAAGCAGCCTAAGGTAAATTGTAATGTATTTAAACATTTTTCTAGATTTTCCAAACAAATTATATACTCCTGGAGTAAAAATCTAATAATATGTTATTATTTCTGGTATTAACTACAGACACAGATTTAGAGCCCATTCAGACTAGTGTGACACAACTTTGGGGGGCGACTTGTGAAGTCGCGTGCACCGCGACTTCGGCGCGACTTGCACGGACTTCACATAATGGAAGTCAATGCAAGTCGCCTCCAGGTCGCCCCACAGTAGTACAGGACCCTTTTTCGAAGTCGGAGCGACTTGTGTCGCTCCTATTAGAACGGGTCCTGTGCTAATCAATGGACCGCGACCGAGCGCGACTTGTCAGGCTGACAAGTCGCCTGACAAGTCGCGCTAATGTGAATGGGCTCTAAGCCATTGTGATAAATAACGTCTTTATAAATAAAACCATGTTTCATAAACAAACAAAAGTATTGCTTTTTGACAAACAGAAGTGCAACTTTAAAATACAAAAAACCCAAAAAACTGTAAACTCTATTGGCTGTAATGTCATTGCACATATTACCTGAATATATTACCAACATTAAATATTAAGAAAAAATATCAGATAAACCTTTTTCCGATTTTTTTTCTCTTCCAGCAACTTAGTAGATGCCCCTTACCTATGCTTATGCGGTGGTGCAATGCATGTTTAAACTTTAATGTGCGATCATTACTAGGGATGATTGAACGGTTCGACCCGACCATCGGTTCGACCCGAACTTTGGGTGTTCGAAATTCGGCCGAATTCCGAACTTTTTGCGGTAAAAGTTCAGAATTCGGTCACCAGAACCGCCCAAAATGCAATGGGACAGGAAGTGGGCTTTAAAAGCCTGTGATTGGCCCAGAAACGTCAGTAAAAGCCAATGAGGGGGCAGGAGTCTGCTAGGAACGTGATTGGAGTGACTATGGGGACCAGGGGCCAATCAGGAGTGAATACGCCCCCCAGTATATAAAACATAGCCCCGCCTAACCTCTAGCACTGTAATACAGAGGCTTTGGAAGAGAGTGGAAGCATTTGTGTTTCTCCTGCTGTGTTAAACAAAGTTGCTGCATAGCCGATTGCTTGTAAAGCTCCAGATCAGCAGAAGAGCAGTCAGCTTACAGAAAGATTGTCAGTGTAGTTAGAAATACAGCGATTGTGCTGTTTGAGTAAAGCCCCGTACACACGTACCGATGGTCGGCATACAAATGTTCCTCTTTTCTCCCCGGGATGTCGGTGTCTGCTGAAAAGTGCAAAGACAGCACAAGGACAGCACAAGAATTTTGTCTGCAGACTTCAGCTGACTGCAGAAGTGATGTCATGTAATGGTTAACTTTCCCTGTGTTTTTAATTTTCTGAGCATGCCCAGTCTTGCAAATCTGCGGTCTGTCGGCCGAATTGTGTACTGACAGGCGAACAATCGTCCGTTCTGGTGTCCGCAGACAAAAATTTTCATGTTTGCAAGAAAGACTTTTGTCCGCGGATTGTGCGCAGACATCTGTCGGAGGCACCATACTAACACGCGTACAATCGGCAGATCCTTCGTCCACCGACGTTTGTATGCCGACGATCGGTACGTGTGTACGGGCCTTTAGAAAAAAAAAATTTAAAGGGACAGTGTCAGTTTGAAATTATCTTCTGCTGTATGGAAATGTTCTTTTAGTGTGAGGAGAGGGATATGCAGTGTAGTTAGGGTACTATATACCACTGTAGCTAGATTCAATAATCTAGTTTTTGTAGGGATACTTTTAAGTGTCAGGGTTCCGTCTAGTGAGCACGTTGCCCTGCTGATATATCTACAGCAGGTATACGTGCTTGCTAGTCAGCTATTGTGCAAAATACATTTCAGCGATACACACATCTGCTGTATTTAGCGACAACTTTGGGTCGCATAGCAGTGTGCGTTTTGCAGGTGAATTTCACCGCGCAGAGTTGCCAAAGCCTCAGTGACAACTTAACGGCTGTTCTTGTTGTAAGCGCTAAGTCCACTGCAAAAGGCGTTGCACACATCTGCTTTATTAGGAGCAAAAGAAAGGCAAGTTAAGCAAAAAGTAAATTTTGATGGTTTGGCATGCTATAATTCTGGTTCTGGACATGCTACAGAGCTGAAACTTCACAGGTACACTTTTTAGACCCCCCCCCCCCCCCGACACAATCCAAAGGAATCTCATTTTTTTTTTTTTTTTCAATAATTTTTTTCAGTAATTGGCTCTCTATCAAAAAGGACAATTTTTAAGAACTTTTTTTTGCCTGATTCATAGTCCCTGGGGCATGACCCAGAACCCTAGGTACATTTTAGGGGCATTTATTAGGTTTTAGGGCTTCAAAATTGTGTTTTTTGATTCCCGAAGTTCGGGTCCCATTGATTTCAATGGGGTTCAGGAATCCGAAAGTTCGATCATCCCTAATTATTACAGGCTCTGGATGGAATGCGTTACCGATTTAGAAATGGCCAGCAGAGTAGTATTAATTTTGATGTCAATTTTTTATTTAGTTTTAGTTATAGTCTTATGACTAAAATGGCATTTTAGTTTTAGTCGTATTTTAGTCTTAAGACTAAAATGGCATTTTATTTTTAGTTGTATTTTAGTCCTCTAAATTGTTTTAGTCGTATTTTAGTTGACTAACATTGTGTTAATTTAGTGGACTAAAACATTTTAGTCGACGAAATTAACACTGCTTTCCCATAGACTTTCAATTATGTCCCACGCTTTTTGTGCATTTTCTATAAGCGCACCAAAGATGCATGCTGAACTTTTGGTGCATTTTCAGAAAATGCATGAAATCAAAAGAACATAATAGAAGTGGGTAACCCACATAAAAAACATGGCTACACTGTGCTGCACCCACGCTACAGCCAGACCACAGAAGGGCAGTGTAAAAAGGACCCTAAGAAAAAATTCCATTAAAAATTGAGTACAAGGTCATTAAACAGGATGCGTATTGATTATTTTTAGACAATAAGGCAATAATTTAGTGTCACTTTAAAAACAATAAGTGATTTGGAGACTAAACTACTACAGGGAATAGCGATCATGCTGGATATACTAACAAATATAATATTTATTTATTACAGGTGTGTATATAGCACCATCAATTTATGCAGCACTTTACATATATAATTTACATTCACATCAGTTCCTGCACTCAAGGAGCTTATAATCTAGTATTCCTCACATTCATACATACACATACTACAGCCAATTTATACAAAAGCTAATTAACCTACCAACATGTCTTTGGCGTGTGGGAGGAAACCGGAGTACCCGGGGGAAACCCACACTGGCACAGGGAGAACACGCAAACTCCAGGCAGGTAGAATTTATATTAATAATAATATGATGTGTTATTTGGCTCTTTTGGAATTATTGGGCTTGTAGTGCAAAAAGCAACAGCTGTGTGCAAACTGCAGTAATCCATAGCAGGTCATCACACATCACCAGTGATCTGGGGACAATGAAATTTGATTGATTGCTTTGGATTTCTGCACATTATTTATCAATTTAACCGTTTGCAGAGTTTTAGGGGCAAATCACACATTTACACTACAGTGCATTACCGCAATGCATGTAATACACACTATGCGCATTGCAGTGCCTTTCGTTTTCAATAGCAGCCCAATGCACCTCCTACACAAATATTGCACAGTAAGGCACTACATTGCGTTGTGGTGTGCTACATCAGAAAAAAAATGCCACATGTACTTTTTTTTTTTGTTTTGTCTTGTGCGTGGGTAGCCTATTCAAAATGCCTTATCGCAAGGTATGACAACGCACGTACATCACCGCAACGCACAAAGATGGCAGTGTGTGATTAGACCTCCAAGGAATAAGCAATCTATTTGTTTATTGTAGTTGTCATTGCCCTCAAAGCTGGCTGGAGATTTGCCACAGCATCTCTAGAAATGGTTCTTTATTTCCAGAATAAATGCAGATAACAGATACAAATCATGTTGGACATCTGGTCCTTCATTAGGTGTATTTGATTTAAATTTGGGGAGGAAGAAAACATAGGACAGTAATATAAACAAGACCACTGAGCTGGAAAAGCAACCACTCCAGTGGATATCATCAATGTAATGTTTACTGCTGATGTGTGCTATTTATAGATCATTGTGCATCCATTCCACTTTACGATTGGTTGGAGCTGTAGATAGATGTTCTTCAGCATTAGGGGGAAGTATTGTGAGCTCTTATAGTAACCAGAGAAATAGGTTAATCAAGGACGTATGGTAAAAATACTTGGCGTCGGGCGCTTGACAATTAAAGCCCAACTGTAATTAAAAAAAAAAAAAACTCCACCCTTGGATAAGCCAACCCTTGCATCCCACCATGACCCTTGTGAGTTCAATTACAGACTGTAGAACTTACCTTACACCAGGGCTTGACAAATTTTCCTGAAATCTAGGAGCCAGCTAAAAAAGTTAGGAGCCAGTTTTTTTTTTTGTTTTTAAACTAACAACCAAGCTTTATTTAATAAAACGGATACTAAATTTACACATAAACACGACTAGAACCCCACTCTCCTCTAGAGCAATTGGATGAAAACAGACTGTCTGTCTCTTTCCATCCGATGCCATCTGATCCGATCCACGGGATGGATAGAAAATAGAACCACCATCCGTCTGCTTTTGGCGGACAGGATCAGATGGCGGCAGATTACTGCTCCATAGAGGAGAATGAAGGGTCCGATCAGGACTGCCTGAAAAACTGACAGGCGGACCTGATCAGACAGCCCGTGTGAAAGGGGCCTTCGGCTGTGGCATGGCGATGAGGGAAAAAAAAAAATATATATATATATATATATATATATATATATATATATATATATATATAAAAATGTATTATTTATTTATTTTTTTTAATAATAATAATAATTGGAAAAAAAATATATTTTTTTTAATAATTAAAAAAAAAAGAAAAAAATATTATTTCATTTTTACATTTAAAAAATAAATTAAATTAATAATAAATAACCACACTCCCTGTCAAAAGGTAACTAACTGGACAGGGAGATGGTAATGCATTGTGAACAAACAGTGGAAACAGTAATTACAACAGTCATTACTCCCGGCCACCACAAGAGGGCGCCAGTTCCCCATTGGAAGCCTATCATCTCAAGTAGGCCGAAAAGCCGGGGCCTCAATTTTCGGACAACCCTGAAGTCCGTGCACTCCGTGCGCGGAAGTCCGTACAAAAATGACAGGACACCCTCTGCAGGGCACCCCAGGCGCCAGGTCGCTAATTCTAGTCGCAAATGCTTTGTCGAGGCCTGCCTTACACCCCCCCCTCCCCATTTGTGCTCTATCAAAGTTGGTTCTGTCCTTTAAGCAATTTTATACATTTTATATTAGAACCGCAGGCAATGCGGTCCACTGCCCCCTGACAATTTTTTTTTTTGCTGGGGAGGAAGAAAGTCAGGTCGGGGGCACGGCCACAGCAGCTGCCAACTAACGGTAGGCAGTGGCTGCCCCAGAGTGGGGGAGGGGAGCATGTGCAGTGTTTCTGACTCCTACCACCATGACCACTTCAAATCACTGAAGTGGTCATGGTGGTTAGAGTGTTCCTTTATTATCGCTCTGAAGAAGTAAACCTCTGTATACTGATTCCATTTCATTTGATCATCCTCTAGTTGTGTTAAATTAGTGCGGGTGGACGTGGCGGCGCGGGAAGGGCGCAGCGGCATTTTATTACTTATAAACCTTAACTATAGTATATATATTTTATATGCGGCCCGAGAAAATTTCTCTACACTCAATGTGGCCCAGAGAAGCCAAAAGGTTGGACACCCATGCTCTAGATCAGGGGTGGGGAACCTTTTTTCTGCCAAGGGCCATTTGGGTATTTATAAAATCCTTCGGGGGCTGTACAAAATTATCAACTTAAAAATGTGCCTGTTATATTTGGTCAAAAATTTAATTAACTCACCCCTAATGTGATGGCTGCAACTGCTTCTGTTTGGTGAGGTGTGTGATGTTAGCTGGTATCGATGATGTTGCTACTTGCAACTGGTTTTCCAGATTTGCGTCGGTCAGTCTGGAGCGCAGTCGACTCTTCGTGGTGGTAAGTTTTGAAAAGAACTGCTGATGGGTACTGCTGGTAAGTATAGCTCGCTGGTACTGCTGGTGGGTACAGCTGGCTCAGGCTGGTACTGCTGGGTGGTACTGTGCTGTGGGTACTGCTCTGGGTACTGCTGGTTGATACTGCTTTGGGTACTGCTGGCTCAGGCTGGTACTGTTGTGAGTACTGCTGGCTCTGGCTGGTACCGCTGTGGGTACTGCTGGCTCTGGCTGGTACCGCTGTGGGTACTGCTGGCTCTGGCTGGTACCGCTGTGGGTACTGCTGGCTCTGGCTGGTACTGCTGCCTCTGGCTGGTACTGCTGTGTGTGCTGCTGGCGGGAAATGCTGGCTAGGAGAAGTGCAGCGTGCAGCAGCGGTGCGCTGGAGGAAGAGGCGATGTTTCCTGTATTGATCACAGTCGGAGTGCATTTGATATCACTCCGCCTGTGACTCACTCAGACTGTCAGAACGGAGATGGAACTATTCAGGAAGCATCGGCTCCATTCTGACAGATCAGCTGAGACACAGACACTGCACGGGGGGCCGGACCCGATGTCTTCGCGGGCCGCATGCGGCCCTCGGGCCGTAGGTTCCCCACCACTGCTCTAGATGAATGATTGGTCATGTTGATACCCACTGTAAAGGTTGTGGTAATGAGAACTTTCATTACAATAGAAAAATTATGAAATAAGAGCACTGCTGCTTGTTTAAAGTGGGACTTCACTCCCCCAATCAGCATTGATTATTTTTAATCTTCATGCTGCTAGCATTAGTAAATAGATAGGAATGTACACTCACTGGCCACTTTATTAGGTACACACGTTCAGTTGCTTGGTAACACAAATTGCTAATCAGCCAATCACATGGCAGCAGCTCAATGCATTTAGGCATCTAGACATGGTGAGGATGACTTGCTGAAGTTCAAAATGAGAATCAGAATGGGGAAGAAAGGGGATTTAAGTGACTTTGAACGTGGCATGGTTACATAGTTACATAGTAGGTGAGGTTGAATAAAGACAATAGTCCATCCAGTTCAACCTGTGTAGGTGTGTGTGGCTGTAATCATCTAACATAGCCCTTAATCTCCTGATCCTTGAGATGTACGTCTAAGAGTCTTTTGAAAGTCACCATACTACCTGCAGAAACCACCTCTTGTGGTAGACAATTCCATAATCTTGTAGCCCTAACAGTAAAGAACCCTCCTCGTTGCCTGAGGTTAAAACGCTTCTCCTCCTGGTTGTTGGTGCCAGACCGGTGCCCGGTTGACAAGAGGTTAAATGCCACAGCCTACCTGACCATGTCCATCCCTTTATGACTACAGTGTACCCATCTTCTGATGGCTCCTTCCAGCAGGATAATGCACCATGTCACAAAGCTCAAATCATCTCACCACTGGTTTCTTGAACATGACAATGAGATCACTGCACTCCAATGACCTCCACAGTCACCAGATCTCAATCCAATGGAGAACTTTTGGGATGTGGTGGAAAGGGAGATTCGCATCATGGATGTGCAGCCAACAAATCTGCAGCAACTGCGTGATGCTATCATGTCAATATGGACCAAAATCTCTGAGGAATGCTTCCAACTCCTTGCCACAAAGAATTAAGGCAGTTCTGAAGGCAAAAGGGGGTCCAACCCTGTACTAGTAAGGTGTACCCAATAAGGTGGCAGGCCAGGGAGTGTATATCATATTTACTTGTTTTAATTTTTTATTTTTTTTTATACATTTTTTCAGTTACTTTCCGGTTTCTTGCATAGGCAAATGATGTCATACATACCAGGAGTCTTCAGGACTATAAAAGGAGCAGAGGAGGGGTTTTCTCAGCTAAGCACACTCTCCTGCATGCATGCTTGAGTGAAGGGCAGATGGATTCCAGGAAGTAAATGCAACATACTCAATATGGCCATGGTTAGGATTGCTAGGGGGTTGTTTTTCAAAGTGATTTCTAAACAAAATAAAGTGTAGAGACATGGAAGGATAGGCAAGTTTGCTTTGAATACTAAAAATGAATGATATTGTGTTTTTGGTTTGTGGTGCTCAGATGCAGTGAAGATCCGCTTTATAGACAAAAACACACTGGATTATTCAGTTAGAAAAGCTACCAATTACTTTATAACGACCAATGAAAATTTTCTGTGAGCTTTTAGTGCGTTTTTATGCCTTTCTTTAACCACATCCCGCCCGCCCTATAGGCAAATGACGGCGGTGGTTACATTATCCTGACCGGACGTCATATGACAGCGGCAGGATAATGCACTCTGCACGCCCCCAGGGGGCACGCAGAGTGGCGATCGGTGATGTGGCGTCACTCTAAATCACTGCATCTCTGATCTCGGTAGAGAGCTTACTGACATAGGCTCTTTACCATGTGACCAGCTGTGTCCAATCACGGCTGGTCATATAGTAAATAGGAAGTGCCGTTGATCGGCTTTCCTCAGTTCGTGCCTGACAGGCACGAGTAGAGGAGACCCGATCTGCTGCTCTCCTGACGGGGGGGGGGGGGTCTGCACTGGTAATCAGAGCATTGATTACCAGTGCAGACCCTTGGGGGGGTGCCACTAGAACCACCAGGGATGCCCACCCATGACCCCAGGGATGCCCACCATGGCCACCAGGGATCGCAATCAGGGCTCACGGAGCCCGCCAGTGCCCTCCCCATCAGTGCTGCCCACCAGTGCCCATCATTGCCATCTATCAGTGCCGCCCACTAGTGCCCATTATTGCCCACCAGTGCCGCCCATCAGTGCTGATCAGTGCCACCTATCAGTGCCCATCAATGCCCACCAATGCTGCATATCAGTGCTACCTATCAGTGCCCATAAGTGCTGCATATCAGTGCTGCCTATCAGTGCCGCATATCAGTGCCTCCTCATCAGTGCCTCCTCATCAGTGCAGGAAAAAACGTATCTATTTACAAAATTTTATAACCTAAACAAAGAAAAAAATTTTTTTCAAACTTTTCGGTCTTTTTTTATTTGTTTAGCAAAAAAGAAAAAACCTTGCGGTGATCAAATACCACCAAAAGAAACCTCTATTTGTGGGAGAAAAATTACATCAATTTGGTTTAGATACAGTGTTGCATGACCGCGGAATTTTCATTCAAAATGCAACAGTGCTAAAAGCTATAAACTGGCCTGGTCAGGAAGGGGGTGAAAGTGCCCGGTATTGAAGTGGTTAACACACATTTTACTGCATCTTTAGCATGTATTTTCTTCATTTTAGGTGCAGAAAAACATGAAAACACAACAAAGCTGACATTGTACTAAAAAAAAGCAAATTCATCCAAAAGAAACCCAACAACAGTGCTGCGCCTAAGTAAATCTACTGCAAACAAAAAAATGTGTTACTAATGCAAATAAATTACATGTAAAAAAAAAACATAATATGTTATCTTTGCTAATAATTAAATTATTAGTAGCAACATATCGTGAAAATCAACTGGAATTCATTGTGATTAAACATGCTTGAACAGTCCATAAAGTGCAAAGGGTGCTAAAGTGAAAAATAGCTTTCGGTGCTGAATAAGTAAGTGGTTTGTGCTATCCTCTACCTGAGGAAATGGCCGCTCACCTCCCGCTCCGACCTCTGTGTTACCAGCGGGTCAGAGCTAGCAGTTCCCCTCAGGGGATAAAAGCAATCGGGTTTTTGCTGCCCACTTTTTGTATCATCATGTACATCTTCCTGCCCCTCCTTAAACCACCTATACCATTCAAAAACCCTTGATTTCTTCATGTTTACCATAAGCATGTTGTAACAGAGCTAAAGTTTCACTCGTACTTTTCCAGATTTTCATGCAAAATTTCATGTTAATCGCTGTTTTAGATTCCGGTCACTAATTTTCTGCCAACAGTGCAACGTACACACGTGTTTCTTCTACTGTTCAATAAGACTAAATCAACTGGTCAGCGACCCAGGCGAGCGCAAGTTAGAACATGTCAGAACACACACAAGTGTGAATGGCCGTGTGACTCAGCACCATATTGCTACGCTGCAAGCGTTCTGGGAATTAAATTGTACATCACAGTCTCCCATTCACATCACATACCCCCCTTCACATAACAGCCCTCCTCCTTTACATCACATACCCCTTTCACATCATAGATCACCCTGTTTTACATCACATCATAGATCACCCTGTTTTACATCACATACCCCTTTCACATCATAGATCACCCTGTTTTACATCACATACCCCTTTCACATCATAGCTCCCCCTGTTTTACATCACATACCCCCTTCACATCATAGCCCCCCGTTTTACATCACCTACCCCTTCACATCACAGTCCCCCTCCTTTACATCAGATACCCCCTTGACATCACAGTCCCCCTCCTTTACATCAGATACCCCCTTCACATCACAGTCACCCTCCTTTACATCAGATACCCCCTTCACATCACAGCCCCCCACCCCCTTCTTTACATCACATACCCCCTTCACATCACAGCCCCCACCCCCTTCTTTACATCACATACCCCCTTCACATAACAGCCCTCCTCCTCTACATCACATACCCCTTTCACATCATAGCTCCCCCTGTTTAACATCACATACCCCCTTCACATCATAGCCCCCCCTGTTTTACATCACATACCCCCTTCACATTATAGCCCCCGTGTTTTACATCACATACCCCCTTCACATCACAGTCTCCCTCCTTTACATCACATACCCCCTTCACATCACAGACCCCTCCTTTACATCTCATACCCCCTTCACATCACAACCCCCCACCCTCTTCTTTACATCACATACCCCCTTCACATCACAGTCCCCCTCCTTTAAATCCAATACCCCCTTCACATCACAGCCCCCCACCCCCTTCTTTACATCACATACCCCCTTCACATCACAGTCCCCCTCCTTTAAATCCAATACCCCCTTCACATCACAGCCCCCCACCCCCTTCTTTACATCACATACCCCCTTCACATCACAGTCCCCCTCCTTTACATCACATACCCCCTTCACATCACATCCCCCACCCCCTTCTTTACATCACATACCCCTTCACATCACAGCCCCCCTATTTTACATCACATAACCCCTTTACATCACAGTCCCCCTCTTTTACATCACATACCCCCTTTGAATCACAGCCCCTCTTCTTTACATCACATACTCCCTTCACATGACATACCTCCTTCACATCAAAGTCCCTCTCCTTGACATCACATACCTCCTTCACATCACAGCCCCCCTATTATACATCACATACACCCTTTACATCACATACCCACTTCACATCACAGCCCCATTCTTTACATTACTTACCCCCTTTGCATCACAGCCCCTCTTCTTTAAATCACATACCCACTTGACATCACATACCCCCTTTACATCACATACCCCCTTTGCCTCACAGCCCCTCTCCTTCACATCACAGCCCCCTCCTTTACATCACATACCCTCTTTGCATCACAGCCCGTCTTCTTTGCATCACATACTTCATATCACATACCCCCATCACATTACAGCCTCCTCACTCCCACACATAGTGTCCCCCCCCACACACACACACATTAGTGTTCACAGCTCCCTACTCTTCACAGTCACACAGGTGCAGCAGTCCTGAATGGAGGGTGGGAGCTATCCGGCTTTTCATGTTAACAAGCAGGTGATTGGTTGCTAGGAAAGCCCCTTGTCCTAGCAACCAATCACCCACTTATTACTAGGACCTTCTGTCGCAACCTGTTGCTTTTCTCACCCTCTGCCCTGCTGCGAGAATGACAGCAGCAATTACAATTAAGGGGAGGCCTGGAAGAGGGTCTTCAGTACAGCTGGATGAGGAAGTGGAAAGAGAGACACTCTGGCTGCTGATTTGCAGGATCACATCGGTCCAGATGGTCCTGTTGTGATCTTCAGTTTAGCGATGCCTGACAGAGGATTACTAGCAGGGAGTTGTTATGTGAAATGTTTTAGTCTGGGAAAAATTGCTATGATGTTTCAGAATTTGCAGTGTCTGCCCATTGCAGATGAAACCTCTGTGGTATTTTGGGTTGAAAAGGATATTTCAGTAGGGCTGCATTTCCGCCATTACAGTTATGTTGGCTAAATGAGAAAGACTTGTCTGCAATTTCAACTGTACTTCAGGTTTGAAAGCTTGTGAATTTCAAAGTATGTGCGCGATGGCTGACCTGTAAGTAAAAAACAGACTAGTGGGTCTACTATGTGTAGTAGGAAAGTTACAATATGTTGCTATAGGGAGCTGCGATGGAATGTTGCAGCAGTCACAGCTTGATTAATTGTGTTTGCTCATCACCCTAGCATAAAAAGTACAACTTTAAGAATGGAAAAACAAACTATTGAATGTAAAAGTTATTCATTGGCATACACATAAAAATTATTACCGACTTCTCTTAATTCTCTAACATATCAGGCTAAAACCTGAATATTATAGCTTCTAACTTGTCCAAGGTTTCTCTAATTTGTACAAATATATTATTTGACTTTACATTTTTATAAACTGCTAAATTACATACTGTGTAGCCTGAAAAACATTATTTTTATTCACTTTTTAGGAAAAAAAACTAGTAATGTAAATGGTAGTTTTAAAATGAAAAAAATGCAACTTTTGGTGATGTTTTTAATGTGCTCTTTTTATATGCCACCATACATTTTGCTGCAAACCGATAAAGATCCATAAAAACGCAATACAGAATTTTTGTTTTTATGTAAGGGCTCTTTCACACGTGCGTTCCTTTTTTTTTGCCCGATCAGGTCCTTTTTTTTTTTTTGTAACGGACACGGATGACACTTGTGTCATCCGGTCCGTATGTCCGTTTTTCATCCCATCCGTTTGCGGATGAAAAACTGACATAATGCATGTCTATGTAAATACGGATGTCTGCGGATGACACCACTGACATCCGTTTTTGCTTCAGTTCCGTTTTTTGAAAGGAAGAAAAAATAGGGTTCTCCTCCGTTCAAAAAAACTGAACTGAACTGAACTGATAAAAAACGGATGTCAGAGGATGATCATCCGATGACATCCGTATTTACATAGAGATACACTATGTCCGTTTTTCATCCGCAAACGGATGGGATGAAAAACGGACATACGGAACGCCCGTGTGAAAGAGCCCTAAAGGTGTGAAAAAAACGGAGAGAGAGAAATGCTGAAAATGTCTGGAATCTGAAAAAACTGTGAAAAGTTACGATGTGCAGGAAGCTAAAAAATAATATATCCCAATGTCTTCCCACTTTTCCTAACAAAAGTTGATTGCACCAGTTCTAAAACTGAATAATCAGCACAAGTAGGAACATTGTCTTTATATCTTGACCAGTTCATTTTGCAAAACAGATAGTTCAGACTCATTTGAATTACTAATAAAACCGTTGCCAGATTTATCCCCAACAGGATACATTTGGACTTTATTAGGCAAAATGTTTAAATCAGCACTTTCTAAATAAAACGGGCACAGTTGTAAACCTTTTATGTTTAGGTCCCTAAATATCAGTGCTATAGAAAAGTTCATTATGTACAGCATTTATGGAATTTGGTAACTCCAGTTAAATTTTGGGAAATTTAAAATATTTTAGAGGTTATTTCTAATTTCCAGGTTCTTCAAAGAGCTATGGAATACTACTAACATTTATTAGGACACTGTGCCATTATAAGGAATGAGGATTAGTAAGGTTTGCTAATAAAAGACAGTATAAAAGTTTCATAGATAGAAAGCACTGAGTTTGTCTTTAGATTCTTTTTCCTCTAAAGAAACAAAACTAAAAATTTGACTATGACTTTGGCAACTCATAAGGTGAGAATGTGTAGACACAGCCAAGAACCTAAGGTTTCCTGCTCAGGCATAAATAATTAGAGAATTGTGTCATCTCTGGACCAACATTTTATTTCCGGATGAAGATGTACTCTCTGGATCAGGGGTTTCCAAACCATGGCCATATCCGGAACGCTGAAAGATTTTACTTAGCCCGCAGCAACTCTGATGTTAGGGGGACTTCTGATATTAAACAGGGACTGGGGGACTGATGTGAAACTTGACTCTGAAGTCAAAGGGTAGCTCTGATGTGAAGGTGACTGTGATGGGGGGGGGGGCTTCTGATGTCAAAAGTGGGCATCTGATGCAAAAGGGGGGACTGCTGATTTGATGTTATTTCTTGGAGTATGTTTATTCATACATTTTCATTTTTATTTATTCATTTATTATACTTTTCTGGCCTGTGAATATTTGTAAAGAATACAATGTGTCTCTTGTACTGAAAAAAATGGAGACCCATGCTCTGGGTGATTGACTGAAAAAAAAAAAAACATGGCTTTGGCTTGTTGGTAAGACAGAAAGATACAGCTATTGATGTAATCTCTTGAGAGGGAATTGATTGGCTGAACTTTTTGACCACTTGATTGGTGCAACTTTTGGCACAGAGCCATGCCTTGCAATGTACTCTGATCTGTGCCTGTGCAGTTCATTGTACACAACCACTGACAGCAGTTTATGGCAAAAAAGACAAACAGTGTCTCTTCAGTCATACAAATCCTACCTTTCAGCAGTTTCTTCATTTTTGATTTCTTTTTTAAGTAGAGGTGCGCCGAATGAAAATTTTGGTGCCGAAACCGAAAATGCAGGATGCACTTGGCCAAAAACGGAAACCGATAATGACCATTTTTAAAAAATATTATTTTTTTTAAATATATAATTGTATATTCAATCTTTTAATTAATATCATGAATTTATATGAACATGAATTTATTGTCGGCCATTATTGGCACCTTAACGCAAGAAAAGCGCAAGAAAAACATATCACTTTAAATTCTAGGTACATCTTCATACTGGTCCATTGCGCTTCCGTTGAGGTGTTAGGGCCCTTTCACACTGATACGTCTTTTCTGCGTTTTCGAGGCAAGAAAAATGCAAGAAAAGGGTTTCCCTTTAATTCTTCAAAACCCTGATTTTGGCCCATTCTTCCACACAAACAGTCTTCAAATCTTGAAGGTTACCTGGGTCTCTTCTATGAACTCTGATCTTAAGTTCTTTCCATAGATCCATCCATATTGGATTCAAGTCAGGTGATTGGCTGGCCCCTTCCAGGAGCTTTATTTTCTTTTTGAAACCAATTGAGAATTTTCTTGGCTTTGTGTTTGGGATCATTGTTTTGCTGAGATGTATACCCTCATTTAATTTTCATCACCGTAGTGGATGGTAGAGCTGCACGATTAATCGTATGAAAATCGCGATCTCGATTCAGCCCCCCTGACGATCTAAACCTGACATATGCTCGATTCTTTGCATAGCGAGTGAGGAAGCAGAGAGAACAGCTGTGGAAAAAAAAAAAAAAAAAAGCCTCCCGCAAACAAACGCCTATCAGCATTAAGTCTCAGAGTAAGGGCTCTTTCACACGGTCCGCCTCCGTAGGCGGATCCGTGTTGCTCAGCAGGGGATCGATCCGTGATCCCCGCTGAGCCGGCGGATGACAGCTCTGTCTCCGCTTGCAGAGCGGAGAGGGAGGTGTCTCAGCCCCCGCTGCCCTCTATGGGGGATCGGATGAGAGCGGACCGCCTGTCCGCTCTCATCAGATCCGATCCGATTACTGAACGGATGGAAATATAGGGTTTCCATCCGTCCAGATTTCACGGACAGGATCGGATGCGGATGGCAGCGGGTTTCAGCGGAGGTGTCTCCGCTGACCCATAGAGCTGCATGGAGGATCCGATCAGATCCGCCTAAAAAACTGACAGGCGGATCTGATCGGATCGCCCGTGTGAAAGAGCCCTAACTATAAACCAAATGATTACATTGTATCTTTTCCTTCCCTCTGCCAGGGAGAAAGGAAGTTTAACCTCTTAAAGACTAGACCTTTTTCTGACACTTGTTGCTTGCAAGTTAAAATCCGTTTTTTTTGCTAGAAAAGTACTTAGAACCCCCAAACATTTTATATATTTTTTTAGCAGAGACCCTACAGAATAAAATGGCGATTGTTGTAATATTTTATGTCACACTGTATTTGTGCAGCAGTCTTTCAAACGCAATTAATAGACTCTAATGAATAAAAAAAAAAAAAAAAAGTTACAGTAAAGTTATCCCAATTTTTTTTTTGTTACACAGAGAATCGTGATCTTTATTCCAAGCTAAAAAATCGTGATTCTCATTTTGGCCAGAATCGTGCAGCTCTAGTGGATGGCAGCAGATTTTTATTAAGAATGTCTTGGTAATTTTTTTTTATTCATCCTTCCTTTCATGACAGGAAGTTTGCCAGTACCAGATGCTGAAAAACAGCCCCACACCATGATGTTCCCACCTCCAAACTTCATTGTTGGCTTGGTGTTTTTAGGGTGATGCGCAATGCCATTTGACATCCAAACATGGTGTGTATTATGGCATCCAAAGAGTTCAATTTTGGTCTCATCTGACCAGACTATATTCTCCCAGTATTTCACAGGCTTGTCCAAATGTTGTGCAACAAACTTTAAACAAGCTTCAACATATTTTTTGTTCAGCAATGCAGTCTTGAGTAGTGAGCGTGCACACAGGCCATGGTGGTTAAGTGCATTACTTATTGTTTTCTTTGAAACAATGGTACCTGCTAATTCCAGGTCTTTCTGAAGCTCTCCAAAAGGAGTGCTTGGCTCTTGGACAACTCTTCTGATAATTATTTTCACTCCTCTGTCAGAAATCATGCGAGGAGCACTTGGTCGTGGTCGCTTTATGGTGAAATGATGTTCTTTCCACTTCCCGATTATGGCCCCAACAGTGCTCACTGGAACATTCAGAAGTTTAGAAATCCTTTAGTAACTAATACCATCAGTATTTTTTGCAGCAATAAGTTTGCGCAGGTCTTGAGAGAGCTCTTTGCTTTTACCCATTATGAGATGTTTCTTGTGTGACACCTTGGTAATGATACACCTTTTTATAGGCCATCGGTTGAGACCGAACCAGCTAATAATAATTTGCACTGACAAGGGGCAGGATTGTTTTCTAATTACTGATAGATTTCAGCTGGTGTCTTGGCTTTCCATGCCTTTTTGCACCTCCTTTTCTTCATGTGTTCAATCCTTTTTCCCTGTTTCATTCCATTTAGCACAAAACATAATTTCTGAATGTGTTTGTTTTGGTTTCTTTGTATGTATGGATTGCATGGGTTGTTACCGACATGTGTTGAAAATATCATGTCTACAGCACCTTCTGAAATATATTAACCTAGAAAAAAAAGTTGCTCCGACTTAGAAAAAGGGTCCTGTACTACTTCGGGCCGACCTGGAGGCGACTTGCATTGACTTCCATTATGTGAAGTCTGTGCAAGTCGCGCCGAAGTCACGCTGCACACGACTTCACAGGTCGCCCCCTAAGTCGGAGCGACCTAATGTGAACGGGGTGTAAGAGTGAGCATAACCACCCAGGAACAGGATGAGTGTAATGTGTAGATTTCTAAGATAAAAAGAAGAGGAAAATGAGCCTAAAAACAAAAAAAAAAAAAGAAAACAAATGCATGCCCAATATCTAAGGACTAGCATTACTGGTTTCTTTTGTCGCTAGAATTTTGACTACAGCTACATTTTCATAAATCAGCTCCATTAATGCAGTAGTTTAAAAAGGATAAAATCATTTTTAAAATAATTTATTGCAACTGCCTGCAAACTTCAGTTTAGCTAGTTTGTTAGCTCACGATAAAAGGATTATTATGTTCTTTTTGTCATTCTTACATGCTCTTGTCTTTATCTATTTTGTTCATCCAAGTGCCTTTGTGAGCACACCACAGGCAATGCAGCATGCAAAATCTTTTCCTATAATAAATAGCGTGATAAAAAAAACTGGCATAAAATGCCCGCTTGGTAATTGTTAAGTTAGGACGTGCAGAAATCAGCCGTCTTGACAAAAAAATTGATTTTGCCCAGCAGGTAACAGAGCTTAATGAGAGTTGCCTATTTATTTTTTTACCTCTTGTTGCGATGCAGAGGCTTGGGGCAATCTGTTCATACAACTATTTCTAAAAGGGGTCAATGTAACCATATATGAGTATTTTTGGTCATACTGTTTAGAGAAGGGATAATGATCTGCCTCAGGGCTTTGCATACCCCAGGAACCTAATAGTCAATGTTCCTAAAAAAAATGAGCGCTCACGTCTAGGTATTTTTTATTTTTTTATCTCACTGCTTAAAGCGGAGTTCCGGGCACAGAAGTAATTTTTTAACAAACATACCCCCGGGACAGTCAGGGCTAGTACATTCCACAATGGCTAGCCTCTGATCTGTCCCGGTTCGCACTTACCTTTTAGAAGAAATACTTACTTATAAAATTTCTTCCACAGCGTTTCCATCTCTCTTGTGGGCAGCTGAAGCCGGCGCGGTCCTCTTCTGCGTCTTCTTCCGCGTCTTCTTCTCCCAGAATGCGCCTGCACCGGCCCCTCTCGTCACTTCCGGTGCGACGCCGCATTCCTAAACAGCTTCTGGGCATGCCCAGAAGCTGTTTAGCAGGGGAATGCGGCGTCGCCCGGAAGTGACGAGCGGGGCCGGTGCCGTCGCATTGATTCCTGGGAGCGATGACGTTCAGCTCCCAGGAATCATCGCGAGACAGGAAGTGACAGCAGAGCTGCGGCGCTGAGGGAGGAAGTACCCTGAGGTGAGTATTTACGATCTTCAATTACAAGGTGAGTTTAAAAAAAAAAAAAAACCTAACTATCCAATTCCTTTTCAGGTGATGCAGAACTAGCGGACGGGCACAAAAAAAAAATATCGATTTTGTGCCCGGAACTCCGCTTTAAAACAGCAGATATCCCCTGGCCCCATTCGTGGACTTGTTGGCCTGAACTAACTGGCTCATGAACCATACATCAATTCACCCGCCACTGGTCTACTTGATGGGGGCTGGTCAGTAAAGAAATATGGGATCTGCCATTGTTGTCTTAGAATAGGGTGCATGCTTCATGGCTGCCACCCTTCATCGTTTTTCATTTTCTTGTATGTCAATGACCTAAAACAAATATGCATGTATTAAGTGATCGAACCCTTCCCTGACTGCATGCTTGTTCTAGGTCAATGACTAATCATGTCATAGTGAATATATATATTAACATATATGTAATAATATATAATAAAATAGGCATGACAGCTCTAGTGTTTACACCTTACACAAACAAGTCAGTGGCAGTCCCTATTGAATAGCTCCCAACTTTAGAACTTGAGGGACACTTCAGGGAGGCAGTGACCTGGGGCGCGCTACATGTGCCCTGGCAAAAAGTGGTAGTGGCCAAACGGTTTGTATTGTAATGCTTAAAGGGGCATGGTTAAACAAATCTCGGGCTTCCTTTTAACCAAATTATATGGGTTGTTTGCTGTGCCAAAACCAACAGTCTTACAGACACATTTAAACCCTAAAGCAGTCATTAAAAAAAGGCTTCTATTACATATGGTTGTACACAACCTGAAAATATACAGAGAGCTAGCATTTTGTCTGAGCAACCTTAAAGAAGAACTTTATCAAAACAGTCAAGGACTGCATAGCAACCAGCAATTGTCTCAACAGTTGGGGAAAAGTATATAATTTTGAAGATAGTATATACAGTGTAGGAGTCTGTAAGGCAGAGTGCAGGGACCAATAGTGTGTAATGCAAAGTGTGAGGGCCAGGGTCAGGATTGTGTAACACACAGAGTGCTGCAGTTATTGCCAGATTTAAGATATATAACACAGAGTGCAGGAGTCCGGGGTGTGTGATATATAACACAAAGTGCAGGAGTCCAGGGTGTGTAATGCATGTATGTTCAAGGATCAGGACTATGTAACACACAGAGTGATATAATCAGTTTAGAAGTACATGACACACAGATAGCAGGGGTCAGTAATGCACAGAATGCAGGGGACAGAAGTGTTATGACCAGAATGCAGGAGTCCAGGAGTATGTAATGCACAGAATGCAGGGAACAGGGAATGTATGCACAGAAAGCAGGGCTTAGGAGTATGTAATACACAGAGTGCAGGGGACAGGAGTGTAAGCTCAGAATGTAGGAGTCCAGGAGTATGCAATGCACAGAATGTAGGGGACTGGAGTGTGTAATGCACAGAATTCAGAGGACTGGAGTGTGTAATGCACAGCATGCAGGGGGCTGGAGTGTGTAATGCACAGCATGCAGGGGGCTGGAGTGTTCTACACAGAATGTATGAGACAGGAGCATGTAATGCACAGAATGTAGGGGAAAGGAGTGCGTAATGGATAAAATGTAGGGGACAGGAGTGTATACTACACCAAATGCAGGGGAAAGGAATGTGTAATGCACAGAATGCAGGGGAAAGGAATGTGTAATGCATAGTAGGAATCAGGAGTATAAAACAAAAAGAGTACAGGAGTCAGGAGTGTGTAAGGGGTCAGAAGAGTGCAAAATTCCCCCCACAAGCAGTATCCTCCTCCACTTTACGCTTTTAGCAAAATCCCCACGCCCTCCCCTCCAAAAAAAATTCAAGCACCAATTTGCACGCTCACCCCTCCTAAATCAAATCTTTGCCCAAAGCATCCCCCCCAATCCCCTTACCTCAGCACAAATCCTCTTATACCCCCCAATTCACCCCTCCCAGCACAATTTCCCATTCCAGCAGAAATCCCCAGCCCTATCCTCTTCCCCTCCCAAAAAAAAATCCTCTTTCACCCCCAAATCCTCCCTTCCAGCACAACCCCCATTTCAGTACAAATCTTCCCCCACCCTCTTCCTCTCTCCAAAACCCCCCAGCATACCCCTCTTAGCACCACAGAAAAAACAAAAACGCAAACCCCCTACGAGGTGGGACTTTGAATAGCCAAAATTATTACAATAGGTATAGTAAAAATACAAAGTTTATTACATATCACTAAGATAAAATAGTATAACAATCATGCGGAGAGTGATGCATAAACAGCGGTTGAATATGAATAACCCAATTCCTGTATTACAGTGAAGAGGCATCAACGCGTTTCCAGAACTTAAACAGTTTTCTCTTCATCGGGGGTTATCTCATTAGAGCATGGTATAACAGACAGTTAACTCTGGATACAGAAAAAGTACACATATACTGATCCATGAAGACTGTTCAAGCAACACGACACACCGCATACAAATTTAAAAGCCAATAATGGGATGGTCTGTTCGGGTGCTCGGACACACAGGACCGCCACGGACAAAGCCTGAGCAGCCCAGAGGGGCAAAACCTTACCAAAAGGGCCAAGGTGATCCTAAGTATAATAAAAAAAATGTAAATAATGATAAAAAAAGGACAAGCCCATGTATTTTTGCAGAGGAAAAAACAAAAAACCAACCTACCTAGCAGGGGGCTGCAAAAGACAAACATGGGACTCAATGGACCTTCTTGGGCTGCTTACTACCCATCGCTTTGTGTACCCTCTTATTTCATCTACATATGTGCTCTTAACGCTTGTTATCCATTGGGTCCCATGTTTGCCTTTTGCAGCCACCTGCTAGGTAGGTGTTTTTTTTTTTTCTCTCTGCAAAACATACATGGGCTTGTCCTTTTATCATTATTTTTTTATTATACTTAGGTTCACCTTGGCCCTTTTGGCAAGGTTTTGCCCCTCTGAGCTGCTCGGGCTTCGTCCGTGGCGGTCCTGTGTGTCCGAGCACCCGAACAGACCATCCCAATATTGGCTTTTAAATTTGCATGCAGTGTGTCGTGTTGCTTGAACTTCATGACTTCATGTCTTCATGGATCAGTATATGTGTACTTTTTCTGTATCCAGAGTTAACTGTCTGTTATACCGTGCACTAATGAGATATGTATGTATTTTAATAGATACCATTGTACCCATAACCCTTCACCCCTGATAAAGAGAAAACTGTTGAAGTTCCCAAAACGCGTTGGGTGCCTCTTCACTGTAATATACAGGAATTGGGTTATTCATGTTCAACCACTGTTTATGCTTCACTCTCCGCATGATTTTTATACTATTTTGGCTTACTGATATGAATTAAACTTTCTAATATTACTATACCTATTGTAATAATTTTGGCCCTTCAAAGTCCCATCTCCTAGGGGGTTTGTGTTGTCATTTTTTCTGTCGATAGTTCTTTTCTAGGTGTTTGTGGTAACACCCCCCTTTAACCCTTAGCACCACAAATCCCTCCGAAATTCTTCCTCCCAGCTAAAATTCTCTCCTCCCTTTAAGCACAAATCCTCTCCTCTCAGCATAAATCCTTTCCCCACTTCCAGCACAAATCTTATCCCCTAAACTCCCTCTTCCCAACACAAACCTCCCCCCCCCCCCAAAATCACCCCTCCCAGCACAACACTCATCCTGGCACAAATCCCTATCCTCAAAATCCCCCCATCATAAACCCCCCCCCAAATCGCCCTTACCAGCATAAATCCTCTCTCCATTTCTAGCACCCGTATTCCCCCTCTTTAACCCCCAAGCACAAATCCTCCTTCTCCTAATCACTCCTCCCAGAACAAATCCCCCCTCCCAGCACAAACTGTGTCCCTCAAACCCCCCCTTTCAGCACAACCCCCTCTCCCCCCATCCTGGAACAAATCCTCTGCCCCCCAATCCCCTGGACAGAGCCATGTGATCATCTGTGAATGGATCACAGCAGATCACGTGGTAAACAGCTGTACTCACTGGCTGTTTACCCCTGCCGGTGACGAGCTTTGTCACGGGGGCACTCCGCCACCAACAATGCCAAGCTGCGTGCACCTGATTGCACGCATGCCCTGTTTGAATGGGCCAACATCATATGATGCCGGCCCAGAATGATAGCCGCACTGCTCCGCTGTTATTTGACGGTGGGTGGCAGCAAGCAGTTAAAACAGACAGATTACTATAATATGTAAACCCAACATTTCATATTCTTGTGATATACCTGCTGTACCATGTATTTGAATGTAAAAGTATTGTGTTTGCATTGCTTCCTTTGTGTGAAATCCCTAATTATCCTCCCAGTCCCTCTGCTTTCCTGTAAACAACTGACCACACTAAGCAGGAGAACACATGTAGTCAGTTGTATCTGTGCTGGGAACTCAGCCTGCTCTCCTCCAATGATCAGACTTGTCCTGACACACACACACACCCTGCACAACAATTAACGGCAAAGCTCAGTGTACTGCAGTTTCTCCTCCCCCAGCTCCTATGCAGCTGAGAATAGAGAGAATGTGATCACTTATAAATAGAGAGAATGTGATCACTTATAAAAAAAAAAAGGAAAAATATATAATTTTTTTTTTTTTTTATATCTCTACACAAATGTTTTGCCGTTCATTGCTATTTTAAACTGAATGGTTTGTTTAGTGAGGGTTTACAATAGGGATGCACCGAAATATCTGCAGATAAAAAAAATAAAAATGTGCAGATAATGGCATACTGAGTCCCATTGACTGCAATGCCAAATCGTGTCCCATTGACTGCAATGCCAAATCGTGTCCCATTGACTGCAATGCAAAATCGCGACCCATTGACTGCAATGCAAAATCGCATCCCATTGACTGCAGTGCAAAATCGCATCTTATTGACTTAATTGCAGAAATGCCCCCTATTGACTGCAATGCAAAATTGCATCCCATTGAGGTCAATGCAATATCGCGTCACATTGTAAAAAAGCCAGCCACAATAATTAAGTTTTAAAAACTTTTTTTTAAAAACTCCATTTCGCTTTTCGGCCAAATGCATCCTGAATTTTCGGTTTCGGCACTGGAATTTTTATTTCGGTACACTACTAGTGTACAATCACTTTAAAGTGGTGGTAAAGGCACAAAGTTTTTTACCTTAATGCATTCTATGGATAAACCTGCTGCATGCAGGAGCCCCCCAGACCCCCCTATTACTTTCTGAGCCGCCTTGTTTCTCTAGGGACTCGGACTCCTGATTGGCTTTTGGCAGTAGTGGGAGCCATTGGCTGTCAATCACAGCCGGTGAGCCAATCAGGAGATAGACGGGCGGGGCCGAACTGGACATACAGAGCCCCAGGATCAGGAACATAGCTGCTTGGGTGTCCCCAGAGCAATCTTCTTGCTGTGGGGGCACTCGGCAGGAGGGAGGAGCCAGGAGCGCTGGCGAGGGACCAGAGAAGAGGAGGATTGGGGCTGATCTGTGAAAAACCACTGCATAGTTCAGGTAAGTATGACATGTTTGTTGTTAAAAAAAAAAACCCGAAAGGCTTTAGTATCGCTGAATATGTGGTGGCACTGACATGTGCAAAAAAAATGGCTAGACTATAAAAATCCCAGAAGCCTTTGTAGCAAATCTAAATAATATTTATTTGATCACATGGTGTTGTGATTTAGGCTCCATGTACATGGGACGTTGTTAAAAGTCCCTTTGAATGCTGGAATTTTTAGGACGTTTGAAACGTCCGTTCAGTCACGTTTGTACCCGCGTTTAGCAGGCGTTTAGCGGCGTTTGCGGGCGTTTGCGTTTAGAAGCGTTCCTAGAGGTCAAAAAAATTACTCCCCTTTAAAATGGAAAAACACGAACGCTAAACGCGGGTCATCGCGTTTGGACGCGTTCGGACGCGTTCAGACGCGTTCGGACGCGTTTGTGCGTTTGAAACGCCGGGAAACACACGTTCGAACGCAAATAATTGCGTTCTAAAAACAGTCCCTGAACGCAACTGCCTGCAAATGACTGTAAACGACCTGGTGTACATGGACAGATAAGATAAAATGTAGATGGGTTCAGGGGCTTCTGAAAAAAACGCCCAACTGCTCCTAAACGGCCATTTCCAGCGTCCCGTGTACATGGAGCCTTACAGCCACAACTGCCTTTATGCCTAGTCTGACGGTGACAACATTTTACAGCTTCACCCAAGAATAACATCCTGAACTTTAGTGTCCTGTATCACAATATAAATAGGTAGTGCTGACGTATTATCTCTCTAGATTGTCTTTTGGAGTTTAAACGAAAAATATTCTTCTTTAAAAACTTTACACACAAAAAAAACTAAGATTCAATCTGGCCAGATAAGCACTGCCTGCCGCAATAAGCTTATTCAGCTGAGGTTTTTCCCATGGTCTGGCTTCCTTTGTTTTGAAAGCCATTGATCTCATAAAATAAAAAAAACTCTTTGATGCTGTTCTGCTTTTATCCTTCACTCATTTCTAAAAACATTCAGTATGTTCATTAGAATTCTGCGTCTTTCTAGAAATAAACCCTTAAATATTTATTTTAATATCTTTTATGAAATTACATATTACAAAATATTTTTTCATTTTAGATGTGTAATATTCAGTACAGTTAAACTTGTAGTGAGACAGCACGGAACCTCCCTTTATTTACCTTCTCTTCTGAAATATAGTAACTAATAATGGTAAGGCAATGAGTTTAAGGGCTCTTTCACACGGGCGATCCGATCAGATCCGCCTGTCAGTTTTTTAGGCGGATCTGATCGGATCCTCCATGCAGCTCTATGGGGCAGCGGGTGTCAACGGAGACACCTCAGCGGATGACACTGCTGACATCCGATTTTGCATCCGTTCCGTTTTTTAAAACAGAAGAAAAATAGGGTTCTGTTCCGTTCCAAAAAATGGAACAGAACTGAAAGGATGAAAATCGGATGTCAGTGGATGGTCATCCGCAATCCCATACACATGCATTATGTCCATTTTTCATCCGCAAAAAAATGGGATGAAATACGGACATACGGAGCACCCGTGTGAAAGAGCCCTAAGCATCACTTAACTCTAGTGTAATAAATAAATAATAAAAAGTTTAAAGTGGAGTTCCGGGCACAAAAACGATTTTTTTTTTTTGTGCCCCTCCGCTAGGTAGAGCTCACCTGAAAAGGAATTGGATAGTTATTTTTATTTTTTTTGTTTACTCACCTTTTTATTGAAGATCGTAAATACTCACCTATGACTGCTTCCTCCTCCAGCGCCGAGGCTCACCCCGTCACTTCCTGCCTCGCGATGATTCCTGGGAGCTAAACGTCATAGCTCCCAGGAATCAATGCGACGGCACCGGCCCCGCTCGTCATTTCGGCACCGGAAGTGACGAGAGGGGCCGGTGCAGTGCATTCTGGGACACGAAGACGCGGAAGAAGACAGAGAAGAGGACCGCGCCGGCTTCAGCTGCCCACAACAGAGATGGAAACGCTGTGGAAGAAATTTTCTAAGTAAGTATTTCTTCTAAAAAGTAAGTGTGAACCGGGACAGATCAGAGGCTAGCCATTGTGGAATGTGCTAGCCCTGACTGTCCCGGGGGTATGTTCATCAAAAAATCATTTCTGTGCCCGGAACTCCGCTTTAAATGAAAGTTCTATTCAAGTATGTACGTATTGTTAACCCAATATGTACCTTCTGTGGCTCTCACTTTCCCCCAAACCTCCTTTTTATTTTTATTTTTTGCTGCTATGATTGGATAGGAACGTAGCCACACTCTATCTCTTGCTCCCAAGATGGACTAGGGCAGGGGTGCTCAACTTGTGGCCCACAAAGCCCTCTGATGTGGCCTGCAACCTCCTGCTCTGGGAGAGCAGGTTGGCAAGGTCAGAATTTGGCTTGCCAACCCACCATCCCAGTGTTGTGGATGAAGGTGGCAGTTGAGGGAGCAGATGTTTCCTCTAGAGTGCTGGCTCTGTTTCAGTGATACCAAATGCACCTGGAACAGCAACATTTTCTACAGTTGGCGGTTCCTGCTGATGCAAAAGGTGAAGTCATTTTGAGAAAATCACAGTTTGGGCATCACAGCAATGGCCATAATCAGAGCTTTTCAGAGTTTGGGCATAAATGAAAAATAGTTTTGCAATGGTTATTAGGCTGCTTTTCACATCATGGCTGAACCAGAGTTTTATAAAGTGACAGGATTATAGTTTTATCTCTGGAGTAAATTCTCTTTTTATGCATGCTAATAGTCTGCTGGCTTTGCTTGTTGCGGCTTGACGTTGCATGTTATTGTTCAGTTTGTCTTCACCTAGGACCCCCAGATCTTTCTCCATCCTGGATTCCCCCAGAGGTTCTCCCTCTGAGTGAGAAACTTGTGTTGAAATTTTTAGCCTCCAAGTGCATTACTTTATTAGTTTCAACATTAAACCTCAATTTCCATGTAGTTAACCACCCCAATATTTTATTCAAAATAAAGTTTTTATAACCTGCTGCTGTGGAGTTATTGCTCTACTTATTTTTGTGTCATCAGCAAAAATTTGAGATTAAACCATTTGTACCAACCTCTATATCATTCATGAATAAATTAAACTTAATTTGTCCCAAGTCAGAGCCTTGGGGTACCCCACTTACCACTCCAGACCAGTCTGAGTACAAGTGATTTTTCACCACCCTTTGGAAACGCCCCTGTAACCAGTTTTCTATCCATGAACAAACTCTTTTGCAAAATCCAGATACAGCACATCCGCAGGCCTTAGCTAGATGGAAGCTCACTTCCTCGTAGAATGTGTACAGATTGTTTTGGCAAGAACGATCTTTTGTAAAACCCATGCAGAGTACTACTAACGGTACTGTTTTCATCAGCAAATTCTTGAATATAGCCCCTTATCATCCCCTCCAACATTTTTTATACTATCGATGTTAGACTGACAGGCCTGTTGTTTCCAGGAATATATCTCTTTTTTAATATTGGTACCATGTGGGTTTTTTACCAATCAGCTGTTACCATTGCTGGCAGTATGCTGTCCATAAAGATTAGTAATAACGGTCTAGCTATAACCTGACTGAGTTCTTTGAGGACTGTCAGGTGTAAGCCATCCGATCCTAGTGATTTATTTGCGCTAAGCTTTTCTAGTCTTTCCTGGACACTGGCTTCTGTTTGCCACAAGGTTACATCCTGCGATGCGTTCCTAACAATACAGTCATGGTTGTTATACCCCCCCCTTTCCTATGAAAAAACTGAGGAGAAGAAAGCATTTAGTACACTTGCCTTCTCCTTGTCAATTGTAACCATCTTCCCCTCATCATCTCTTAAGATGGCCTTGCTTTTTTTCTGTTAATATATTTAAAAACTTCTTGTGATTTTTGATACTCTCCTCCACTATGTGCCTCTCATTTTCTGTGTCTTTTTTCAGCCGCCTTGATTGCATTCTTACATGTTTTTATTGCATTCCTTGTAGTGTTCGAATGCTGACAATGCTTAGCTTAATATTTTATAAAGGCTCCCCCCCTTTTTTTTTTTATGACTTTTTACATTATGGCTTAACCATCCAGGTTTAACCTTTGTTCTTCTATATTTATGGCCAATTGGAATGCACTTGATGATACCTATATTCCTAAAGCATTCCCATTTTTCCTCAGTGTTCAGTGTTTCTAGGATTTGGTCCCATTTAATATCTGGTAGTAAGGAGCGCAGTTTAGAAAAGTTGGCTCTTTTGAAATGTAGTGTTCTTGTACTACCCTCGTGCCTCCTTTTCCTATGATTTATGCTGAATATAATTATTCTGTGATCGCTAATTCCCAAGTAGTCCCATATTTCCACATCTGCAACCAGATCTGAATCATTCACAATAATAGGTCTAGCAATACATTCTTTATAGTTGGAGAATCCACCAATAGGGACATGAAGTTATCCTGTAAGATGTTTAATAAATGACAGACCTTTAATGAGTGAGCTGTCCTTTCTGTCCCATCAATATCTGGATAGTTGAAGTCCCCCATTATATCCTGCTTTGTGCACTTTCTGAATGCAGGAGTTTTGGTGCACTTTCAGAAAGTAAACTGTAGCACATCTTGAAAGAGAAACCCCCTTAGGTTTGTGGGACTTTAAGGGTAACAGTAAAGGCTCTCATAAGAGAAGTTTTAGCGTGAAGTAATTATAAAATTTTTTATTTTGTAAGGTTGTGGTTGTAACAGACAATCATCATAAACTGTACATGTTTAAGTCATAGACTCGAAAAAGCATGAATGATACAATACAGTTGTAGGTACATAGCAGAGTCCAACGCGTTTCAAACTGTTTGTTTTAGTACATAAATCTTCCTCAGGGAGTCTGCATATGTTCCTGAAATACATGGTTAAATGTAAGTTCCAAGAAACAGAATATATATAAACATTTTACAATGAAAAGTTTTTTTTATACATGAAAAAAGTATTATTAGCATCTGCGACCACATGTTGCCCTAAAGAGGTCCTGGAAAGCCTCTTGCTAGTCCAGGATACTCCTAGAGAGGAAACCTACTCCCAGAGATTGAAAGGGAAAAAAGGAAAGAGGGGGAAAGGGGAAGAAGAGGAAAGGGGAGGGGAAAGGAAGAAAAGGGAGGGAAAGGGGGGGAAAAAGAAAAAGAAAAGAAAAGGGGAAGGATGAAAAGACCCCTTGTGTTAAAAAGACATACCTGCAAAACAGTAGAGCCCAAAAGAAGGTTCCCCTTCGGGGGGGTAAAGCTCCCATGCGTTGAGAGCTAGAGTCAGGTATAAAGATTTATTCTGTATCTGAAACAGTGAGTATATTTACAACTGTCAGAGATCCAGGGTTAATGTAAGTATGTATATAAACATTGTTACAGAAAATATTCATGTAAATTCACCTGTTATGATGATTTTCATGTAGACATATAAAGAGGGGAAAAAGAAAAACGAAACCAGGAAAAATAGGGAAAAAAGAGAAAAAAGCTGATTTTTCCCAAGAAAATATTATCTTCCGATGTATATATCTCTCAGATTTATTAGAGTGGGATCCTATCAGGGGAAAAGGAAATGTATCTTTTCAGCTTTGGTAGATCAGGATAATGTATATATTATATTAAGTAATGTGATTAAAATAGCTCTTACCTCACTAATTTATTGGAGGGTGTGGGGTATCCCATCAGTTTCCAAGGGTTTTGGGGAGACCTATATCTTCCCAATGGGAATATAAATCCTTGCCTGAAAGGTATAGGACAGGGATAATATGCCTATATAGGTATACATTTTGCATATCTTATTATTACTTAAAAATAGGTATTCCACCTGAGAAGATCATACCGTTATAAAAAATTTTATAATTACTTCACGCTAAAACTTCTCTTATGAGAGCCTTTACTGTTACCCTTAAAGTCCCACAAACCTAAGGGGGTTTCTCTTTCAATTTATGACGGGATTATGGTAACCAATTACCTGGTAGCTATCTATACTATTTTAAACTGTAGCACATCAGCATGAAAGCAGCCTTATAGGGGGCTGAGGACAGTAAAGGCTTGTTTACATTTGCGGTATGGGGGGCAGTAAAAGCCCATAGTTTATTGTGGCTCGTTACTGGTTACCAAATCACTTAAATGGCCCTTGCTCTTCAAAAGGTTGAACACCCCCCGGACTAGGGGATTATAGTGCCGTGAAAGAGTATTTATACCCTTCAAAATTTTCCACATTTTATCATGTTACAACCAAAAACATAAAATGTATTTTATTTGGATTTTATGTGATATAGCAACACAAAGTGTCACATAATTGTGAAGTGGAAGGAAAATAATAAATGGTTTTTAAAATGTTTTACAATATGTGAAACGTGTGGCATGCATTTGTATTCAGCTTCCTTTACTCTGATACTCCTAACTAAAATATAGTAGAACCAATTGCCTTCAGAAGTCACCTAATTAGTAAGTAGAGACCACCTCTCTGTAATTTAATCTCAGTATAAATACAGGTGTTCTGTGAAGCCCTCAGAGGTTTGTTAGAGAACCTTAGTGAACATGTCACAGAGTAGTATTCAATTTATCATCTGAAAATGTAAAGAGTATGGCACAACTGCAAACCTACCAAGACATTGCCGTCCACCTAAATTGACAGGCCGAGCAAGGAGAGCAATAATCAAAGAAGCAGCCAAAAGGCCCATAGTATCTCTGACAGAGCTGCAGAGATCCACAGCTCAGGTGGGACAATCTGTCCACAGTACAACTATTAGTCGTGCACTCATAAGTCTGGCCTTTTTGGAAGAGTGGCAAGAAGAAAGCCATTGTTGAAAAAAGTCCCATTTGCAGTTTGCGAAAAAGCCATGTGGGGGACACAGCAAACGTGGAAGAAGGTGCTCTGGTCAGATGAGACCAAAATTGAACTTTTTGGTCTAAAAGCAAAACGCTATGTGTGGTGGAAAACTAACACTGTATATCACCCTGAACACCCCATCCCCACGGTTATACATGGTGGGGGCAGCATCATATTGTGGGGGATGCTTTTCCTCAGCAGGGACAGGGAAGCTGGTCAGAGTTGATGGGAAGATGGATGGAGCCAAATACAGGGCAATCTTAGAAGAAAACCGGTTAGAGTCTGGAAAAGACTTGAGACTGGGGCGGAGGTTCACCTTCCAGCAGGACAACGACCCAAAACATACAGCCAGAGCTACAATGAATTGGATTAGATCAAAGCATATTTATGTGTTAGAATGGCCCAGTCAAAGTCCAGACCCAAGTCAATTGAGAATCTGTGGAAAGACTTGAAAATTGCTGTTCAGATGCTCTCCATCCAATCTGACAGAACTTGAGCTATTTTGCAGAAGAATAGGCAAAATGTCACTCTAGATGTGCAAAGCTGGTAGAGACATCCCCAAAAAGACTTCCAGCTGTAATTGCAGCAAACGGTGGTTCTACTAAGTATTGACTCAGGGGGGCTGAATACAAATGCACGCCACACTTTTCAGATATTTGTAAAAAAAAAAAACAATCATCATTTTACTTCCACTTCACAATTATGTGCCACTTTGTGTTGGTCTACATAAAATCCCAATAAAACATATTTACATTTTTGGCTGTAACATGACAAAAGGTAAAAAAATGTCAAGAGGTATGAATACTTTTTCAAAGCACTGTATGCTTTATGAGATGTGTAGTGTGCATAGAGCAGTGCACATGACAGCAACTAACATGCACTGCTTGTTCCAAACAAACAGAAATAAGAGGGAAGAGGAGAAGTTAATGGAGGATATTTCAAGGAGGCAGAAAAAATACAGTAAAACTATTTTATGGAAAATAGATTGCAGGGCCATTAAGTAGTGAATTTAATTTATATAAATTATTTTTGGAGCATATAGATATATTTAGTGTTTTCTAGATTGCAGATTCCAAAAAAGCATTTGGTATTAGCATCAATTCCACTTCAGTTAAAGATTGTGAAGTATATTACTGTAGTAAGGATATTAGGCTGGAACCAACTTAGAATCACAATGGGTGTCAAGAGAGTAACATCAGAGCAAATTGAATGGTATTTAGGTTTGGAACGTTTCTTAGGTTTTTGCAGGCCTTTCTAAAAGATAGCTAAATAGGAGACCAAAAAATGTTACATGTTGCAGCTTAGCAGTCTTTTGAACATTTTCAGTACAGAAAATACTTGTTGCTCTTGTCAGAAATGCAATGTCCTTGTTACTTCCTTTAGGCCTAATGCACACTGCAGCTCAAAGAATCTGCTCCTACAGGTGTTTGATCTCTTTGGAGCTTTTACTTTTCTCTGGTTAACACCCCTCATTGTTAGCCTATGTGCCCATGCTTACAAACACTTTAAATCAGTGTTTCTCAACTCCGGGCTTCAGGACCCACTAACAGGCCAGGTTTGCAAGATAACTGAAATACATCACAGGTGATATATTTTGCTGCTCAGTGATTGCAGTACTCTAGTCTGCATCCCCCCAAGGTGATACTTAAAATCTGGCCTGTTAGTGGGTCCTGAGGACCGGAATTGAGAACCGCTGCTTTAAATAGATGTTTAAATAGGTTGACCTAAAACTCTCTGAGCTCCCTCACTGAGACTAAACAGTGTAGCTTCAGCTCCCTCTCCCAGCTTTCTGAAAGCTCAGACAAGCTGTAAAAATGATGCACTTAGAATGGCTGTAAAGAAGATAAGACTTAAAAAAAAAAAACACTTACGTAGTAGGATTTGTGTATCACCTGAGGCTAGGTCACAGGCAATGTTCCCTCTAATTTTTTACTGTGCTGAGCAAATAAAAACATTTCTGAGCGCAGTGCTTTTTATTGGCGCGGACCGCATTGCCCCCAATCAATGCAGAGTGCCCGCAGCATTGCTCCCAATCAATGCAGAGTGCCTACAGCATTGCACCCAATCAATGCAGAGTGCCTACAGCATTGCCCCCAATCAATGCAGAGTGCCCACAGCATTGCCCCCAATCAATGCAGAGTGCCCACAGCATTGCCCCCAATCAATGTAGAGATGCCAGTGTGCCACCTTTCAATGCAGAGATGCCAGCGTTCCCCCCGCGAGACCTGTCCGTGCACTCACCTGACAACAGCTTCTCTTCAGTCCCGACTCCCTGCATCTCCTCCCGTCCTTCTCCCGTCCGTGCACTTACCTCACGGTCACGGCAGCTTCTCTTCAGTTCAGTCCCCGGCTTCCTGCATCTCCTCCTCAGTCCTCCCGGCGCCTCCTCCTCGGCCAATGACATGGGGTTGGCCTTTCGGCCAATCAGGAAGCAGGAGGACCCGCTCCCTGATTAGCCAGGAGGAGGATCCGTGTGACAATAGCCAATTTTCATTCGCTATTGTCACACAATGGGCGTGCGCTCGGGACGCACGCTCTGCTCCCCGGCCGCCACGTCTGCGGCTGCGCGATACGCATCTGTGCTTGCGCGGGACCGTGAATGACACTGCGCGTCCACGCATGCGCGCACCTTAAAGGGAACATTGGTCACAGGGTGTATATGTAAAGGTTTACAACCACTTTAACATCCTCTATACTGGAACTGAAGTTTCCTTTAAAAGCTTCAACAAAGCCACCCAAAGCGTGCCAGAAACTTTACAAGCTTTCTGCACACACTGCTGAAGCCCACTTGAACATCTGATTGTACAATCCCCTTCTCATCTACTATCAATTATATAGTACAATGGCCTGTCTGATTGGATACATAGCGGAAGTATTGTTTTGGTTTGTCCAAATACTACATACTTTGGGTACATCTAAAAGATTTTTACAATAAGATTTAATAGTATATGACCAGCTTAACCTCTTGCCAATGTAATACATTTAGGTGGCATCAAGGAGGGTTGGCTTTAACACCCACACGCCATATGTAGGTGTCCATGGATGGCCCAGGTTTCTGTGATCAAGCAGTCAATGACAGCTCTCAATCTCGAATCATAATTTGGAGCTGCGGGATGGGCTCCCGATCATGTGACCACTGTGACAGCCACGCGGGACGCAGGGGCTGGGCAGGGAGGGGTGAAGGAACGAAGCTTCAATAAGTACAGTTAACAAAGCTGAGGATTTCTTTACCAAGCTTACATTACTTAAACAGCAAAACAGGGTTTTGATTTTTTTTTTCTTTACGTTGAAGACAATGAACTTTTTCTCCCTTTCTGTTTTATTAAAATAAATTATGATAGCGACATTGAAGCGGCAACACCCATAATTACAGTATAAAACTTTTCATAATTCCTCTTCGCACTCACCACTAGTATTATGTCAACAGTGACTTATTCACAGATTGAGTGTAGGAAGATTGTTTATGTAGAAATTGCAGCTTTCTTATAGTGTAATGATACTTTGTGTTCCCACATGTTCTAGTGATAGTACAAATCACACAAGGAGCATTAGCTGTAAAATGAAGTTTTGCAGTAATTGTTTCCTTTAATTACAGGGGATGGAGAGAGGAGCAAAGGGCCAGTTCTCCACGTTCAGCAGTTTCATTTCAACTATCAACCAAAAGAAAGAGGCCGCTGGGAACAGATGCTCACCTACGCAGCTTGTTATACCCAACAGCAAAAACGGTAAATAAAAGGATTGTGTGCACAGCTGCTCCAGAGAAAAACAGCAAACACCACAGTGTGCAAAACTGTGCTGGATAAATGGAGCTTTGACTGAGTCAGTGCAGAGGCTGGCAACTTTATCATATTACTTTCTTTTTTATTGTCTTTATCTGTTTACTTTGTCAGTTTAGATATATTACCTACATACAGTATAGTAGCAATGGATATCTACTGCCAGTCAGTCTAATATACAGTACAGTAAAGGGATGCATTAATGAAAAGGAATGGTACCTATTTTGAATGAGAAGTGTCCAGCTGCGGTCTTAACGCTTTAAAATCTTCTTCAGGGAACAAAATGTGTACGTTTTTTTTACCTGCATTAACCACTTTACCACCGGAGGATTTTAATGTCTTACGTCTGGGCCACTTTTTGCGAATCGGCACTGTGCGAATTTAACTGACAATTGCGCAGTTGTGCAACGCCGTACCTGAACTAAATTTACGTCCTTTTTTTCCAACAAACAGAACTTTCTTTTGGTGGTATTTGATCACCTGTGCGATTTATACTTTTTGCGCTATAAACAAAAAAAAGAGCGTAAATTTTGAAAAAATAACACAATTTTCACATTTTTTATATGAAATTCCCCCCCAAAAAATGTAAAAATAAAAAAAAATTGGCCAATTTGTTTTCTACTACATATGTTTGGTAAAAAAAAAATCACAATAAGCGTATTTTAATTGGTTTGCGCAAAAGTTATTGCGTTTACCAACTAAGGGAAAGATTTCTGTAATTTTTGGTGTTTTTTTTTTTAACGAGTAATGGCGGGGATCTGCGATTTTTTTTGCGGGACTGCGACATTGCGGCGGACAGATCGGACCCTTGACTGACATTTTTGACACTTTTAGGGGTACCAGTGACATTTCTACAGTAATCAGTGCTATAAATATGCACTGTTACTTTAAAAATGACACTGGCAGGGAAGGGGTTAATTTTATTGGAGAGGGAGGGGTTAATGTATGCCTGGTGCTTACTGACGTGTGTGGGGGGAGGTGACTGAGTGACACAGGGACAGATCGCATGTTCAGCTTGCCCTGCAATCTGTCACTGTTTGTCACTTAGGAGATCCGCCCGCTCTGTTTACACAAGCGGGCGGATCTCCAGACTCGATTCCCCGACAATCGGGGAAGAGCGGCGGCGATCGCCGCTGCTCCTCCCCTAGCCCGACTCCCGCTGTGACTGAAAACAGCGGGAGCGAGCTTCCGGCGACGCGCGAGCGCCGCCCACAGGGGGAGGAGTCCAGCGACGTAGGTCTACGTCGCTGGACAGAATCGAGCCACTTTGCCGCAGTACAGTCCCAGTGACTGGTCGGCAAGTGGTTAAAGTGTTACTAGACTTACAGTAAAATCAGTCTGTATATACAGTAAAGCATTCTGGTTATATTCACTGTGGAACCTAAGGGGTAAATTCTCTGCATTGTGTAAAAAGGCTGTTTGGAAGAAGGGGAGGATCAGAGAAGACAGGTTCACAGTCCCAAATGTATCTCCTGATAGTACAGAGCCTTGGAAGCACTCTACACATGCTCAGTTTGGTGTGCATTGCTAGAGAGTTTTTTTTTTTTATTCTTGGGAGGGTGCATGTGATCAGCACAGGGCCAATCAACACTGTCCAGACAGAGGGTCAGGGGTCCTGCAGCCTCATAGGACAGTCAGAGGAGAATGAGAACTCCTCCTACAAGCTTTAACCAGACCCTGACTGAAGTCATAAGACTGATATATATACTACTAATGAGAAAAGGCATTTAGCAGTTTATATTTACTAAAATAATTGTGTTTCCATGTTCTGTGTACTGTGGGAAACAAGATATAGTGAATGCAGGTCCTGAATTTAGTAAAGGTTAAAAAAAAAAAACAGCAACACTTTTTGACTTTAGAACCACCTTAATATATCCACTGGCCATTCCATTAATGAAAAGTGCTGTGTGGATAGCGGACAGGCAGTTGAATGGGTCTAGCTCTAGGTCCACCTCCTCCATTCTTAGGGCATTTCTCATTGATGGATATTACAGTACAGTTTCTTTAAATGGGGAAGGAGGGCAGAAAAGGCGTCCAACTGCTGGTGAGTCAGTATTGTAGCTTACCCTATACTAAGAAGTTAAAGTGGTTGTAAAACAGAAGGTTTTATATCTATAATGCAATCTATGCATTGAGATATAAAACCTTCTGTGTGCAGCAGCCCCCCTAATACCTGAGCCCCATCTCTATCCAGCAATGTGCACGAATGGCCGTCTGAGACTCTCCTGCCTGACACATCAGCGGCGCCATTGGCTCCTGCTGCTGTCAAAGTCAGTTAGCCAATCAGGAGGGAGAGGGGGGTGGGGTCAAACCACGACCCTGTGTCTGAATGGACACACAGAGTTGTGGCTCAGGTCGCCTCGGGTGCCCCCATAGCAAGCTGTCTGCTGCGGGGGCCCTCTAATGGAGGGAGGAGGGCCGCCGAGAGACCCAAAAAGAGGAGGATCTGGGCTGCTCAGTGCAAAACCACTGCACTTAGCAGGCGAGTATAACATGTCTGTTATTTTTAAAGAAAAGAAAAAAAGGAGACTTTTATCACTTTAAGAAAATTTCCAAGTCACAGGAATATAGTTGAAGTACAGTTTCAACAATCAATAAGAAATAGAGTATGGTGCAACTGTAAATCTACCAAGAAGGAGACTAGTGAGGGAGGTCCTCAAGAGAGTTATGCCTCATTTGCTGGCATTGGAGAGACTATACTCCATACAACGGTTGCATGGGTGCTTCACCAGTCACAGCTTTATTCAAGAATGGCAGATTTAGGCCATCCATATGACATCTCTTCTTTCATTTGAAAGAAGGTACGTATCTTGAAAACTCTAAAGAAAGCTGGTAGGAGGTTCTATATTATGAGACCAAAACTAAAATTTTTGGCCAGTAAAAAACAATAGGTATAACGTAAGCCAAACAAATCACATTGGCATATACACTGTATGCACCACATCCTCAATGAAGCATGGTGGAGACAGCTTTTGTGCAGCAGGTCCTAGAAGACTTGGGAGGCTAGAATGAACCCAGCAAAAGTACAAGAAAATCCTGGAGGAAAACCTGATACAGTGTACAAGAGACCTGAGCCTAGAGAGAAGTTATCTTACAGTAAAGCAATGGCCTCAAGCAAAAAGGCAAAACTACTCAAGAATTGCTAAAAAAAAAACAAGCAGTGTTAAAGTAACCATTCAGAGACTGTACCACTGCTTGTTGTTAAGCACATCTTGAGTAGTTTTGCCTTTTTTGCTTGAGGCTATTGCCTTACTGTAAGATAATTTCTCTTCCGAGCAGAAACTTTTTGCTGTGTAATTGCTAGTGGTTTCATACCTTTAGCTAGTATGTTGTCCATTTGTTTCCCCAGTCTATATTTTCTGAGGCAATAGATGTGCATTATTTAAATCATAGATTTCCTTGCTTATAATATCCATTTTGCAAGATTCGTGGCTGTCTACTCACCCCAACGCATCCTTGCAGAGCTAGAGCGGTATTGGAAAGAGGAATGGAAATACAATGGAAATACATTGCATTGTCCAGATGTACAAGACTGATAGACGCCTATCTGCACGGACTCAAGTCTGTTCCTAGCGGCTGCTGTGGGACCTGCTGGGGTTACTCTTGGAACTGATAGCGGTCACTGACAGCCATGGCCCAGCACAAAGCTCAGAAACTGAATTAATCAATTCATAATAATAGCACTTCATAGCAGCACCCCTTAGCACAATTTTAAATAGTTCTTCAAGGGGAAGTGCCATGGTGTCATTTACAATGTCATTGGTACTTGCTAAGGGTACAACAGATGTTATCATTTTTTGCAGTTTCCTGAAAATTGTACCTTTTTCCTTAATTTTCTAGTTAAAATAGCAGTGCACTTCCTGGTAAGAGAGTTAGAGGTACTGAGTGCCTACAGCCCCATAGGTGTATATCTGCAGTGTGAGATCTAGAGCCTGGTCATACACTGATGGAAATTCAGCCAGTTCAGCAGGGACCGTCTGAATTCCAATCAGTTTGTGGCCATCTCTGCTCAGCAGAAGTTGATTGTTTGATCGATTTCTGTCTACAGGACAGGCTAAAAACTTTTTGTCGATTAGCGTTTGCAGCCCATTGGCTGCAGCCGCTATTCAGTGTATTCTGATGGTGGCGGGTGCTGGTAATCAGAAAGTTTGAATTTTTTTATAAACATTTTTTTATTCCTTATTACCCTCCCAAATGTTTTTTTTTTTTGTGGGATCCAGAGGGGGGTGGTAAAATTAAGTCTCTTTGAGCAATTGGTTGGTGTTTTGAAAACTGGGTCTATTCTGAGCTTTTGGCCATCCCTCAACTTAGCAGTTCCTGATGGGCACGCATGCTGGTACGAGTCTTACAGGGACAGCATGCTTGTCCCCTTTATTGCTGTGGAGATACCAACCCATATGTCTGGGTTGTCATCATTTCATGAAAGGGGACAAACTTTGTCAATTAAAAGAAGTGCTATCTGCATTCAGCACTGCCTGTGACAGCCTCATGTATAAAAGTGCTGGAACTTCAGATCTGCCCTGCCTACTACATACATAAAAGTGATCAAAATGACACTTTATACAGCCTCAGTATATAGCTTTCTTTGGCAACACAATGAAATACGTATTTGGTAACATTGTATGTTTGAGTTCTAACAGTATCCTTTCCTCTCCATGTCATGTCTGATGCAGAAAACTGCTCCAATACTTCACATGTACTGAAGAAGCATACAAATATTATTCCTGTACATAGGAGGCAGAAATAATAGTTCAAACATGAGCTAGAGGGCATATTGTGGGCAGAGCAAAAAAAAAAAAAAAAAATATATATATATATATATATATATATATATATATATATATATATATATATTCATTGGTCACATGATGTTCAAGGATTTTGACATTTTGTTCCTCCGTAATCTGCTTGCATATAATTTCCGGCCTCCCAGGATCATAGAAATGCCCAGAGACCAAGATTTACCTGCTCCACTTGGGTATCTCAAAGATTCTTTGAGCTCATACAAAGAATTTAACGAAATGGCTTCAAAGACACGTGAAATAAAAAATATCTAACATTTCTGTTTAGGGCAATTGCAGTTATTCCAAATATATTTCTACAAGCAATTCAATTAGATCCACACAAACAAGAAGAAAATGGTAATCTAATTTCTTCGAAAGGCCACAAATCTAGTCATGTGTTTCTGAAGCAAGGAAAAAATAAAACAGGATAGTATTTATGAAGATGGCAGTAGTATCTATTTAACTGTAATGCTGGCTAATCTTTTCCACTCGCTGATCCAGTTATATAAGCCATGAATTTGCAGTTCTCAAGCCTCTTGGGAAAGTCGTCAGACTTTTATTAGCACAATGTACGGTAAAGGGAACATACTCAACAATGCACAAAGATTAATAATTTGCTGTAACCCATAGCAGTCAATAGTTAATAAGGTTTTCTTCAGGTAAATTTCTAAAAGTATATTCTGGTTGATTTGGTGTGTGGCACCTCATGTGAGCCAGACAGTCCATCTGCCGCAGTGGTGATCTGCAGCACCCATTGGTCTTCCTCAGACCGGCCACTGTCCAACTCTACAGTTATACTAGCAGAATTTTTAGGTGCATCCATAATGAATACATAACTGGACTAGGGTTTTTTTTTCCATTACCCAACATTTAAATTTTATTACTGTGAATTGGCAGTCCTCATGTAGTACAGAAAAAAATAGCTCCCTGCTCTGATCTTTCATGAAGCAGTACAAGTAGTACTAAAGACTACAATGTTTCTTAATCTTAGAGCCATATGTATGTATGCCAGGAGTTGGCAGAAAAATCCAGCTAAAAAAAAAAAATGCTTATTTTGGTGTAGATTTCTGCACTTTTATTGGCATATGCCGTTTAGAAGCTTATTAACGTAAACCTATTCTATTGGTTTGAATATTCATTCATTTAGAAGGCCTAATGCGGAACTACCAGGGTCGCAGCAGTCGCACTTGCGACTGGGCCCTGGAGTTCTACCAATCTGGGGGGCCCTATCGGCCAGTTTTGCCACTGTGGGGGGGGGGGGGTGCATATCCTGCCACTGTGGAGGGCCTGCCCGCCCACGAACCCGCCTGCCAATCACTACCTATTGCTCTACAATCCAGTCAGGTGCCATGATTTTGGGAGGAAATTAGACCAGAAAGTCAGCAGACCAGCTGACGGCCAGTAGAGTGAAGGGTGAGGTGCTCTCCACTCTGGAGGCACGTGAATGGAGCAGAAAGACAGAGAAACACTAAGCAAGGAGGAAGGGAATCGAACGACACAGAGCAGGTGAGTGCCAGTGTCACTGATCCCATCCTCCCCCACCACCATTGCTGCCGCTGACTGATCCCCCCCCCCCCTTCCTCTCCCATCAAGCAGTGGCCATGGGGGATAGGGAGGACATCAGTGGAGGTGATGATGGATGAGTCCACTGCCACTGATGTCATCCCTATCCCTCCATCAGCCACTGATGTCCTATCTACCCCCCATCACCACTGCCTGATGAGGGGGGGTTGGATCAGTGACACTAGCACTTACCTGCTCACAGTGTCATTCAATTCCCCCTCCTCCTTGCTTAGTTTGTCTCTGCCTCTCTGCTCCATTCACGTGCCTCCAGCGATGCCTCTCCAGTGGTGGGATAGGGGTGACATCAGTGGCAGTGGTGGTGAGGATAGGGATGACATCAGTGGCAGTGGGGATAGAGATGACATCAGTGGCAGTGGTGGGGTGGTGGGGATAGGGATGACATCAGTGACAGTGGTGGGGATAGGGATGGCATCATTGCTGGTGGTGGGGATAGGGATTACATCAGTGGCGGTGGTGGGGATAGGGATGACATCTGTGGCATTAGTGATGGATGGATGGATAGGGATGACATCAGTGGCGGTGATGATGGAGGGATAGGGATGACATCAGTGGTGGAGGTGGAGATAGGGATGACATCAGTGGTGGAGGTGGAGATAGGGATGACATCAGTGGCGGTGGTGATGGAGGGACAGGGATGACATCTGTGACGCTGGCACTCATCTGCTCTTAGTGTCATTTGATGTCATCCTTATCCCTCCCATCACCACAGCTACTGATGTCATCCCTATCCCCCCCATCACCACTGCCTGATGTCACCACCACCACCTCTGCCACAGATCCCATTCCTCCACCCCATCCCTTTGAAACCGAACACATTATTACACAGGGTCTGGGGCTAATTTAATGCACATAAGAGACTAAGTGAATTTAATTACCTTCTTATTCAGCCTAAGAACCTGTGTAATAAATATGTGTTCAGTTTTAAAATGATAAGGTGTCAACCCTACCCACTCACCACCACCAGCACTGCTGCCACTGATCCATGGGGGGGAGCTTTATGGTTTCTTGCACCAGGGCCCTGAAGGTTCTAGTTAGGCCTTAATTCAAGGCATTAAGGTAATGAAATACCCCAGTACTTTTACTAACATTAAAAGTCAGTGCCACACACTGAGAAGAGCATTTAGCAAGTAGAGGTAGTATACTCTCCCTTAAACTTAAAAAAAAAAAAAAAAAAAAAAAAAATCATATAAATTGCAGTGCTCTATATACCATAAAATGTATGTGAATTGAATTTAAATATTTGAAATACAGCACACAGTGAGCTAAGGAGACACACATAAACAGTGAGGAGACAGCTGCCTTGGGACCTAAGGGGACATTCTAAAAGAAGGCTACACAGAATATGTGTGGACCTCCTTTTTTGAAATAGAAAAAACAAAGGCTTATAGTCCCTTCAAACAAAGTCAGGAGCAGGCACAGGCAAATGTTTTGTAGGTACACCTTTTGCTTAGACTCTGCCATTTAAAAGCACCATTATTTGGTTATATAATCCATAATTAGACTCCTGTTCTTCTAAACTGTCACCTGGTTGCCTTAATTATGCATTGGTGACTGGTATGCTTTGTTTTATTTCAGGTTCTGCACGAGTATATTGAAAAGGCTTTTTATTTCGCTACATTAACTGTTCTAATCACAAAACAACTACAGGAGTTAAGGCAAAAATAAAACTTTGTTTACTCCAGCACTTTTTTTGCTTTCAGTTTTGTTTAATCCAGATCCCTGTGATGCCATTCCAGTTCCTAGCTGTGAAAACAGAGGGGAAGGCTTTCAGCAAAATCAATTGCACTGGTGGCTGCTAGTGTGTGGGCTGGTGTGATTCACACTCCATACTCCGTAGATGACGGCTTCCCATCTGTATTGCTTTTATCATTCACAAATTCCGCAGACACAAATCAGGATGCATGCACCACCATGGCTTCCCACTCAGGCTCCCAGCATAATGCTCAGCATTATAAACATGGCTGGACCATCTGTACTGACAGGAGCAGTAGCAGGGTTTGAACTGAAAACAAATGTGGAGTTTTCACGTTTAAAGCCCAATTGTAGTTTCCAAAAAAAAAAGTTGGCAGATAAATGAATAATTGATCAAAAAGCTTAAAGTGGTTGTAAAGGCAGAATGTTTTTTTTTTTTTTTTTTTATCCTAATGCAGTCTATGCATTAAGAAAAAAACCCTTCTGTGTGCAGCAGCCCCCCTAATACTTACCTGAGCCAATCTCGATCCAACGATGTTGTACGAGAGACTCAGCTGTTCAGGACTCTCCCTCCTAATTGGCTAAGACACAGCAGCGGGTGCCATTGGCTTCCACTGCTGTCAATCAAAGTCAGTGTGCGAGGGGGCGGGGCCAAGTCCCATCTCTCTGTCTGAATGGACACACGGATGTGTGTCTCCACTGCACTCCACTGATACTGATGGAGCGCAGGTTGTTGTTCTTCCCCAGTGGCCAGGAATAGTGACAGCATAAACCCGAAGTGACGCAATACGTGTTGCTTCCAGGCTCTTACTAGTAGCAGATGTTCACTGACCTGCCTCACCTTTACCCTGCGGCACCCACATTGCCAGTCCCAGGACACAGTGGAGCCCAGGATATATGGCGGCAGCATGCATTCCTGGGGTCCTGGGAAGCAAACGGCAGATATAAAGCCACTGGATCACTTCCACCGTAAACTGGCAGTCAGCTTTATGTGTTATGTGCTTGTGTGTAAACCCCCGCCCCCGGTAAAAAAAAAAAATTGTGAAAATGGCTTAAAGCTTCCTCCCGATCGTCTGCGAGCCCCGGCTTCCGTCTCCGGCGACGTGAGGTCCGCCGGGGGTGGAACCGGCGGTAAATTCAAATGTAAAACACACCAAACACACTGATACCATTCAAAATAAAATAAAATCACATTACATTGCCCCCCAGTGCCCTTTCCTGCAGGTTTATTGTACTTTTTATGTAAATATATGTATATATATATATATATACACACACATATATATATATATATATATATATATTATACACACACACACACACACACACATATATATATTATATATACATATACACATATATATATATATATATATATATATATATATATATATACACACACACACACAGCTATACACATATATATACAGTGGGTACGGAAAGTATTCAGACCCCCTTAAATTTTCCACTCTTTGTTATATTGCAGCCATTTGCTAAAATCAATTAAGTTCATTCTTCTTCCTCATGAATGTACACATAGCACCCCACACTGACAGAAAAACACAGAATTGTTGACATTGTTGCAGATTTATTAAAAAAGAAAAACTGAAATATCACATGGTCCTAAGTATTCAGACCCTTTGCTGTGACACTCATATATTTAACTCGGGTGCTTTCCATTTCTTCTGATCATCCTTGAGATGGTTCTACACCTTCATTTGAGTCCAGCTGTGTTTGATTATACTGATTGGACTTGATTAGGAAAGCCACACACCTGTCTATATAAGACCTTCCAGATCACAATGCATGTCAGAGAAAATGAGAATCATGAGGTCAAAGGAACTGCCTGAAGAGCTCAGAGACAGAATTGTGGCAAGGCACAGATCTGGTCAAGGTTACAAAAAGATTTCTGCTGCACTTAAGGTTCCTAAGAGCACAGTGGCCTCCATAATCCTCAAATGGAAGACGTTTGGGACGACCAGAACCCTTCCTAGAGCTGGCCGTCCGGCCAAACTGAGCTATCGGGGGAGAAGAGCCTTGGTGAGAGAGGTAAAGAAGAACCCAAAGATCACTGTGGCTGAGCTCCAGAGATGCAGGCAGGAGATGGGAGAAAGTTGTAGAAAGTCAACCATCACTCCAGCCCTCCACCAGTCGGGGCTTTATGGCAGAGTGGCCCGACGGAAGCCTCTCCTCAGTGTAAGACACATGAAAGCCCGCATGGAGTTTGCTAAAAAAACACCCGAAGGACTCCAAGATGGTGAGAAATAAGATTCTCTGGTCTGATGAGACCAAAATAGAACTTTTTGGCCTCAATTCTAAGCGGTATGTGTGGAGAAAACCAGGCACTGCTCATCACCTGTCCAATACAGTCCCAACAGTGAAGCATGGTGGTGGCAGCATCATGCTGTGGGGGTGTTTTTCAGCTGCAGGGACAGGACGACTGGTTGCAATCGAGGGAAAGATGAATGCGGCCAAGTACAGGGATATCCTGGACAAAAACCTTCTCCAGAGTGCTCTGGACCTCAGACTGGGCTGAAGGTTTACCTTCCAACAAGACAATGACCCTAAGCACACAGCTAAAATAACGAAGGAGTGGCTTCACAACAACTCCGTGACTGTTCTTGAATGGCCCAGCCAGAGCCCTGACTTAAACCCAATTGAGCATCTCTGGAGAGACCTAAAAATGGCTGTCCACCAACGTTTACCATCCAACCTGACAGAACTGGAGAGGATCTGCAAGGAGGAATGGCAGAGGATCCCCAAATCCAAGTGTGAAAGACTTGTAGTATCTTTCCCAAAAAGACTCCTGGCTGTATTAGATCAAAAGGGGGCTTCTACTAAATACTGAGCAAAGGGTCTGAATACTTAGGACCATGTGATATTTCAGTTTTTCTTTTTTAATAAATCACAATGTCAACAATTCTGTGTTTTTCTGTCAGTGTGGGGTGCTATGTGTACATTCATGAGGAAGAAGAATGAACTTAAATGATTTTAGCAAATGGCTGCAATATAACAAAGAGTGAAAAATTTAAGGGGGTCTGAATACTTTCCGTACCCACTGTATATATATATATATATATACGTAATTCTTGTGAATGAGCAGCCCAAACCAACTGTATACATTTATATATATATATATATATATATATATATATATATATATATATAATGTATACAGTTGGTTTGGGCTGCTCATTCACAAGAATTACATGCAAAATAATGGTACCGCTTTCAGCACCTAAAATCCAAAAGAATCATACCGCCAGGGAGGTTAAAGTCTTCCTTTCAAGTCCCAACAGCTGAGTCTATGTGAGCAATAAACTAGGCTGGCAAAGGATTCCTGGAGCAATAGATTCTGCAGAACAGTAAATATTTCTCTGCATCTTTTACAATTTATACTAATGATTGGATGGCCGGATAATTAGGACATTTTTTCTTGACTATGGGGGGCCACAGTTGTGTTCCAGATGCTCTTAAAAATAAGACATATTATTGATAGATTTTTTTAAAAATGAATACGATTTTGAGAACATTATAGATGAACTATAAAGAACAGAAAAATAATGTTTTTTTTCTTTTATCTTCATTTCACAGTGAGGGACCTTCCACCAATTTGCCTTGATGTCCGACAAAAGCAGCGTATCTCAATTGATACACTGCCGCCTGAAATGAAAGCACCCATTCTGCCCGAACCACCAAATCCAGCACGCAGCAAAACACTGAAGGATTTCCAGTAAGTGCAACATAAGCCCTAACCTTTTTTGTTCTTGAATTATCAGATTTTTTCATACTCATGGACGTAGCTTCAGGAGTTGCAGGGGTTGCAAAGGCAGCCCTGCTCATGCTCCAGGGGACCCGTGGGGCCTCCCTGGCACATTACTTGAACAAGCGCGGGGATGGCATTTACTGGAACCAATCCCCTTTCCCTCTTGCAGTAGCTGGCTGGCTTTGGATCGGTTCCAACAAATGCCGCTCATACTGTTCAGGTTTCCCTTCCTTTTGCTGCCCAGGCTCCCCTGGTCCCCTCCCCTCCGCAGTGTTGCTGGCTTCCCCTCTTCTCCTCTCCCACCGGCTGCTGCAGGGGATTTTTCAGGATGGAAAGGTGTAGATAAGTATGTCATATTTACTTGCCCCTTCACCCACTGTGTTCTTTCATAACTGAACTATCCTAAACTGTGTTTACTATGCTCCAGTTTGTAAATGAACAGGAAGATCGGTACAGAGCTATTCCTATTCATTAATTCTGTGCTGCCAAAAAGCAGAGAAAGAGATTGAGGAAACAGTGCTCAATCCTCTTTCTCTGTCTCAAAAGTGAGACATGGGGGTCTGTTTAAACCCCTGATATTTTACCAAAGCCCTCCAACAGAGCTGCTAAAAAAAAAATGCAAAAAATAATAATAAAATAATAAATAAAATAAAATTGTAAAAAAATAATAAAAATAAAAGACTTTTCCCCTAGCAGCACTCTCTCTGCTTGAACCCCCCCCTCCCCCCTCCCAGCTCAGTACAGCCCCTCTGTCTTTCTGCCCTGCTCAACAGTGAACGTGCACACAAGGTGAGGGCAGGCAGGAAACACTCTAGGCTGCCCAGTGAAATTGGTGGCTTGTATGTGCCTGGGGGTGAATTTCCTATGGGGGCTTTTTTAGGTCCCTCCAGGTTCGTTCCTCTAACTCAGTGTTTCTCAACCTTTTTTCAGTCAAGGCACCCTTTAAAATAATGGACAGTCTTGAGGCACCCCATTATAAAATGTAAAAAACTATTCTAATAGTTTTACATAATTCAGCAACATCCACAAATGTAGGACACCCAACGTTAGAGGTGATGTTTTCTTCCAAAGCAAATACACTTTTGCACACTGGTACTGACTAGTATCTTCTCCCTCAATTTTTCAGTCAGCTAATGTCACCCCAGTGCTGAGAGAGAGAGAGAGGCAGAGGAGAGTCAAACAAGGATGCTATGGAGGCAACAGACAATCTCCTTATCAACTGATATCATTGGTGTCTAGAAAATCATAATGGTGCATAATATAAACCCGTGGCTTTCTGTAACTAAAAGGCAGGCTTCATCCACCTGCTGGCTTGTATACAATTTTCTATCAATTTTTAGACATTTTCCCAAGCATCCCTGAAGAAGCCTCAATGCACTCCAGTGTGCCTGGGCACCCTGGTTGAAAAAGGCTGCTCTAACTAATCCCTCTGCTCCTTGGGGTTCATCAAAATAATTGGGCCATCATGGTGTAGTATGTCAATTCCCTGAGGAAGTCACGTGGTATTGTGACGCAACGCGTAGGAAACCCGGAAGTCACGTGACGGAACGGGACAGAGGTTCCCCAGCGCTGATTGACACACAGGAAACAGTGAATTTAAATATAAGTCTGCTATGTTTTTTTAAATAAAAAGCTTTTAACATACTACACCATGATGGCCCCCATTATTTTGATGAGCCCCACGGAGAGCATAAGAATTATTTAGAGGAACGAACCCGAAAGGACCCAAAAAAGCCCCCATAGGAAATTCACCACCAGGCACAAACACCGATTGGGATCAGGAGACACTGGAATCCCACCAAAAGGAGCAGAACCACGCTGGGACAAGGATTAAAAGGAGCCACACCTATTAAAGGTTGAGTGATACAGGCGTATTACTGACCTCACTGAGGTGAGCATTTACAACACCTAGAAGTGTGATCACTGAAAAAACTCGAGTCACGGAGATAAAAGGTGGAGGAAGATAACCCACACTGCGAATCACCTACTTTAAATTTATGTTTATATATACTTTATTTTTTCACAACTTTGATTGAACACTTTATATTTTTACATAGATGTGAATATTTGTGTTTTACCATATTGCCATTTTGAGATTATACATATGGTCTCAGAAAGAAGGCACCTGCACTATTAGACACAGAACAATATTATTTATGAGATGATGCACTAATTCACTTTAAGGAAAACAGGCACTTTATAGATTTATTTACCCAGATTGAGACACATAAGCACCTAATATATATATATATATATATATATATATATATATATATATATATATATATATATATATATATATATATATACAGTATATATTGTTTATACCAAGTGACAGTGTTTTACACATGTTTTTTGTGGCTATAATATATGTATAGAAGCACCTTGTAAACCTTTATATATTGATTGGATTGAGACACATAAGCACTTTATAATTATATTTTATCAAGTGATATTAAGTTTTTGTGATTAGAATATATGTATAGGAGCACCTTGTATATTTTTATATATTTAATATATTGAAGAATTGTATTCAAAATCCCTGAAGGGCAGTACAACCCCCCTATATATTAAGCATCTTAAACTGTTTTTTTTGGTATCAGTTACTGTATGTGCGGCATCAGGGTGATATCATTTTTCCAGGATAGCGCAGGAACCATACTCTTAGAGTAAAATATATGGCTTGTATGTGAATCTCAAAAGTCAGAAGGCTCTCCGACTCTCCGACAGTGAACGTGGCGGGTGGCAGTAGGGGAAGGGGGGCCCAGGTCAACTTTTGCATCAGGACCCACAAGCTTTAAGCTACATCTCTGTTCATAATAATGTATTACCTCGAGGGATGCAGAAGTAGCAGCTGTGCATTACACCATAGGGCTTTGGGGCTTAAGTGTAACTATCTATGCTTTTTTGTTTGTTAGCTGCCCACTTCCTGTCAATGTTTAGATTCTGGAACGCTGGTGCTCATGCTGAGGTGTATCTTTGTTCTGCATTTCAAATTTTATGAAAGACTAGAGGTCATAGGGAGCAGTGCCTTGGAGGATCTCACACACAGATATGCAGCTATGAGGTTTAAGGCACAGGAAGAAAGTCCAGGCAAAACATTTTTTTCTGCATGGGCAAAACTACCTTTCTAGATGTACTGTATGCTAAAATATAGCAAAAACCCCAGTATTTTTAGTTCAGGCTTATTTATTTATTTTTTTTTGGAGCGGAGTTCACTGTAAATTCAATCTCTCCAAAATACTTGTTCCTTGTCAAGTGGCAGATTAGATTGTGATAGAAAGGTTGGGAATCGCGTCTGGGAGAATAGTCACGCTCCAGAATGTTAAGGAGATGAAGAAGTTAGATTTAAATAGATCCTAATCTACCTTTATAGACTTGTGTATGATAAATTATAAAGGCATCTTTTGGGAAAACAGTTATATTGTGCTTGTTCATATTTCTGCCATAAAAATATCATCACGCTTTATGATGAAAAGCAGAAAATCACGACACAAATAGTTTATCCATAGGGGTCAGTTTTTAGAATGTTATACTTATGGCACTTTTAAATCTCCCAGTAAAAGCATTTCTCAAAGTCAGACATTGGAGGCCCACATTAGAGACAATTACAGCATGTTTAGAGGTAATACACGACTGAGCTTTAAAAGAACAGCTAACATATGTTTTTCCTTTTTGACTTAAGATATTCTGATAGAATAACTGACTGCAGAACACCAAGTAAATGGTACAACAGTAATTTGGTTTAATTGACACAAACACAAGAAACTGTTAGAAATAAATAAAATGGGCATGCAAGATAGTAGATAAAATACATACAAGATCAAGTCTTATTGTAAAAGTAGAGGTAAAAGTTTGATTACGGCCGGTTTGCAGGGATATTCAAAAAAGTGAAAAACAATTGGGCATATTTGTGATTGAGGGTGGATAAAGTGTATGATAAATCATATGTTTGCTTATAGATTATATTATATATATATTTATATTATATTAAGGCTGCGAGATAACTATAAACACAATGTTTTACAATGTATCATTTTGTTCTTTTAGATCAAAAGAATTAACTTCCGTCTGTAAGTGAGGGCAGTTTAACCTCTTAAAGACTAAGCCTTTTTCTAAAACTTGTTGCTTACAAGTTAACATCAGTATTTTTTGCTAGAAAATTACTTAGAACCCCCAAACATTATATATATATTATATATATATATATATATATATATATATATTTAGCAGAGACCCCTGAGAATAAAATGGTGATCGTTGCACACTTATGTCACACTGTATTTGTTGTAAATTGGGCCCAAAGTGTCAATATTTTGTGTGGCCACCCTTATTTCCAGCACTGCCTTTGGCATGGGGTTAGTCAGAGTTTCACAGGTTACCTCTGGAGTCCTCCTCCACTCCTACATGATATCATGGAGCTAGTGGATGTTAGAGACCTTAAGCTCCTCCAGGCTTCTGTTTGAGAATGCCCCACAGATGCTCAATAGGGTTTAGGTCTTGAGACATGCTTGGCTAGTCCATCACATTTACTCTCAGCTTCTTTAGCAAGGCAGTGGTCACCTTGGAGGTGTGTTTAGGGTCGTCATGTTGGAATACTGCCCTGCGGCCCAGTCTCTGAAGGGAGGAAATCATGCTTTGCTTCAGTATGTCACAGTACATGTTGGCATTCATGGTTCCCTCAATGAACTGTACCTCCCCAGTGTCGGCAGTGCTCATGCAGCCCTAGACCATGACACCCCCACCACCATGCTTGACTGTAGGCAAGACACACTTGTCTTTGTTCTCCTCACCTGGTTGTCGCCAAATACGCTTGACACCATCTGAACCAAATAAGTATACCTTGGTCTCATCAGACCACTGGACATGGTTGCAGTAATCCATGTCATTAGTCTGCTTGTCTTCAGCAAATTGTTTGCAAGCTTTCTTGTGCATCATCTTTAGAAGAGGCTTCCTTCTGGGACAACAGCCATACAGACCAATTTGATGCAGTGTGCAGTGTATGGCACTGACAGGCTGACCCCGCACCCCTTCAACCTCTGCAGCAATGATGGCAACACTCATACGTCTATCTCCCAAAGACAACCTATGGATATGATGCTGAGCACCTGCACTCAACTTCTTTGGTCAACCATGGCGAGGCTTGTTCTGAGTGGAACATATCCTGTTAAACCACTGTATGGTCTTGGCCACCGTGCTACAGCTCAGTTTCAGGGTCTTGGCAATCTTCTTATAGCCTAGGCCATCTTTATGTAGAGCAACAATTCTTTTTTTCAGATCCTCAGAGAGTTCTTTGCCATGAGGTGCCATGTTGAACTTCCAGTGAACAGTATGAGAGAGTGAGATTTTAACACCAAATTTAACACACCTGCTCACCATTCACACCTGAGACCTTGTAACACTAAAAGTCACATGACATTGGGGAGGGAAAATGGCTATTTGGTGTTGAGTTATTTTGAGGTAAAAGCAAGTTTACACTGTTATACAAGCAGTACACTCACTACTCTACATTGTAGCAAAGTGTAATTTCTTCAGTGTTGAGGTGGAAGGTTGAAGCCACTGTTCCGTAATCCTTGGAACTGCAAGGTATCTTCGGCACAGGAACAAGGCAAGACATCCTCTACAACACAGGCACCTTTTCAAGACTACGGCTTAAGTTAAAGACCTGCTAAAGAACACGCCCCCTGCTGATCTGCACATGCACTAGGCACCCTGGGGCAAACACCATCAGGGCAGGGCGATTTTCCTGCCTTAAGTCCCCTCAACTGTGTACTCGCCTGATCAGATGTAAAATACAATGTTGTACTTTCCAGTGAAGGATGAGTAAAGTTGTTCTTATAAAAATAACAGCTGGTGAGGGTAACCAATAGGGGGAAGTAGAACCCACACTAAACAAGAGAGGTTACTTGCCTCAACACTGTGTCCGCAACTTTGTGTTAAATCTGAGGGAGTCAAGGCAAGGGACACTGAATCAAACCTGTTTAAAAACCTCTCCTAGTCTCTCCACCAACCTCTTTGAAACCTGTAATGGTAATGCCACTCCAGAACTCTCTTACATTGTTTTTCTGGAGTTTCTACTCCAGCTTCCTCCTAGGTTTCCCCTTAACCCCTCTAATCTTAATCCTCAGCTCTCTCTCTAAATCGTTTTTAAATCCTTCCTATTACCTACCCTAAAGGCCTACCTACCTTTAACCACTTTAGCCCCGGAAGATTTTGCTGCTCAATGACCAGGCCACTTTTTTCAACTTGGCACTGCGCTACTTTAACTGACAATTGCACAATCATGCAATGCTGTACCCAAACAAATTTTTCCCCATAAACAGAGCTTTCTTTTGGTGGTATTTGATCACCTCTGCGCTTTTTATTTTTTGCGATATTAATAAAAAAAGAGCAAAAGTTTTGTGAAAAATTGATATTTTCTACTTTGACAGTTAAAAAAATATCCAATATATTCAATTTTTGTCATATATTTGGGCCAAAATGTATTTAGCTACATGTCTTTGACAAAAAAATTCAATGAGCATATTTTTATCCACTTTAAGACCGGAAGATTTTACCCCCTTCCTGACCAGGCCATATGTTGCGATTCGGCACTGCAATTGCGCGGTCATGCGACGCTGTACCCAAATGCCCTTTTTTTCCCCACAAATAGAGCTTTCTTTTGGTGGTATTTGATCACCTGTGCGATTTTTAAATTTTTGAAAAAAGAGCAACAATGTTGAAAAAAAAAAAATGTCACATTCTGATATATAACATTCCCAAAAAATTTTTTTTTAAAAAATCTAAATTTTTTTACATTTTAGGCCAATTTGGTTAGTTTACTAACTACAGCAAAGATTTGTCATTTTTATTGTTTTTTTGTTTTTACTAGTAATGGTGGCGATCTGTGATTTTTTTGTGGGACTGCGACATTGTGGCAGACAGATCGGACCCCTAACTCACATTTTTGACACTTTTGGGGGGACCAGTGACATTACTACAGTAATCAGTGCTAAAAATATGCATACATTGTATCCAGAAGTAAAGATGGGCGAACAGGCAGACATTTTATTGCAGAAGAGACATGCTTTGTGCATTCTGCATTAAAAGTTACTTACTTGCCTGTCTCGTTGTACAAATTCGGCAATGCGCGGGACCGACGCCATCCCCGCCTGGGCAATGACAGCGGCCAGCGATTGAGATCAGCAGCTGGGCATGGTGTTTGGGGACGCTGCATTGCTGGAGCCAAGGTGAGTATAGTTTCGTTTTAAAGGAATATACCACCTGAATAATCTAAGAATCTTCAGTATTCTACACCAGTGTTTCTCAACCTTTTTTCAGCCAAATAGCACCCTTTACAATTATACACAACCTCGAGGCACCCTATTTTGAAATTGAAAAAACTAAAATAGTTTTTCATGCAGCAGCATTGACACATATAGGACACCCAACATTGGGGGGTGATTTATTTTTACAAAACAAATATACCTTTTAACACTGGTACTGACTTGTATTCCAGCCTCTCTCTTCTCCCGCAGTTTTTCTCCCTCATTCAGCTAATGTGACAAAGAGTGGCAAACGAGAACGACCTTAGATGCCCAATGTCCTCCCCCTCATCCCACAGCATCATTGGTTGTTAGTGTCAGCAGCTGGCCCGCACGGTGCCCAACGTTATAATGCTACACAATTAAAACCCGTGGCTTTGAGTAACAAAAAGAAAGGCAGGCTTGATCCACCTGCTGGCTGACAATTTGACAATTTTAGGTCAATTTGAGGCCATTTATAGGCTTTTTGTCGTGGCACCCAGGTTGAAAAAGGCTGTTCTACACACTTCTGGGCTTTTCAGATGTAGCAACAGAAACGTTTGAAAGCACACATCAACAACAAAAAAAGGCATTTAAGTAGTCACTTCAATATCTTTACACTTTTTTTGCTTGATCAAATCCAGCATGCTTTATTGAGCTGTGCAATCTGTAAGCCATATATTATTGCTTTCTTGCAAGAATCTGACACAGAGATACTGGAAGTAAGAATGGAGGATAGCTTATCCTGGGTCAAATGTGAACGAATAAGAAAGTTAATATTTGCATGCTGAGGAGAGAGAGAGAGAGGAATCTAACACAGACAGCACAAACAATGAAAACGAGAGCGTCTCATTTGGGGGGCTGATAAAATGTTCACTTTGTGTATTTTATATATATATATATATATATATATATATATATGCTTTGAAGATAGATGCCTAAGCCATCACCTTGATCCTGCTTCACTATCTACTACTCAGCCCTACTACCTACTGTGGGTGTCATTAATCTATGGCCCCTTTCACATTGGCTTTCCGATCCGATCGGCAGTTTTTCAGGCGGACCAGATTGGATGCTCCATGCACCCCTATGGAGGGGGGATGTCAGCAGAGACATCTCTGCTGACACCCGCTGCTATCTGATCCTGTCCGTAAAAATCCGGATGAATGGAAACCCTATTTTCCATCTGTCTGGAGGATCGGATGGGATCGGATGAGAATGGACAGGCGGTCTGTTCTCATCCAATCTTCAAATAGAGGAGAGCGGGGGGTTCTGAAAGCTCCGTCTCTGCACACAGAGAAGAGACAGAGCTGTCATCTGCCTGCTCAGTGGGGATCGGCGGATTGATCCTCTGCTGAGCAGAACGGAATCCGCCGGGCGCACCGCCCGTGTGAAAGGAGAATAACATTAACATCCACAGCAGATCGCATGGATGCCGTGCAAATTCTATGCAGTGCGATGCGTGGAAATGCAGCAAATCTTGTGTGTTACCCGCATTGCAGCATTGTGCACCAGGGCTTAATGACCTGAAATAAGCATGTAAGCAATATCCAAGTCTTTTCCAGATTTTACGTGCACAGGTTCACTGAGGCTACCAGGCTTCAGAAGCAAAGTGTTCCTGCAAGTCATTCTACCTTGTTGGAAAAGCTGGATGCAGAGGATATAGAGATTTACTAGTATATATTCTGCTTAGTGTGCTATGAGGGGAAAAAGCCATAAGAACAGAGGAAAGAACTGCATCCAACAAATGCAATCATTTCCAGGATTAAAACAAAACAGAATTGTCTGCGTAAATCAAATGCAGCTGGTGAGTATGATGTGCTTTTAAATAGACTGTGTGGAAAACTGTGTGCACCTATTGTATGTCATACAGTCAGCTGCAACAGCAGTGACACCTAGAGGTTGAATAATGTACTTTATTTTTCCTCTTTTTTTTTTTTACATTTTCTTTTCATAAAAACCTTTCACATGGAGATTTTTATCCTACTAAAAAAAAAAAAAATAGTTACATCTTAAATGCCATTTACAGAGATATAAAATGTAGGACTGTTTTGAGAGGAACACTACTATGCACTATGACTGTCAAAAATTGTCACATAAAATTAAACAAAAATCACTTTAAATGCATGCTTCTAACAGGCAGCCACATGTGCACAAATCTAGAATTTTAAAAGTTTTGTCATCACACAGGTAATTGTTTAAAGGCTAAGTTCACCTTTAAAAAAAAAATAAAAATAAATGCACATATTTTTTGCAGAAAAATATGCATTTATTTTTTTTTTTTCCACAGGAGGCTGCAAAGTATTACACACACAATCAGTGGATTGTGTGTGCAGGGCCTTTCTCCATCTCTTTGCCTATACAAAGATATGGTATTTTCACTTGTAAAGCTGGAGGAAATGACAGGGGTCTGCAAGTGGTGTGAATACTGCATTTGTATTCCATTGAGAACCACAAATCCAGCTGCCACTGTGGTGGATGGGATTTACAGTTTATTCATTCACAGATCTCTGTGAATGAATGGCGTGGCTGTGCGGGCATTAATATATAAAAAAATGACAGCACCTGCAAGAGTGAGAAACCCCCGCATGCTGTAATGGGGGTGCATTTTGAGGGTGGGACGGCCATTTGCACCATGCTACACTCTAAATACAGGTGTAAGATGTGGCATGGTGCAAAAGATAAAGTTGGCGTTTAAGAAGCATTTATGCTTTTGGCGAATGTATTTACCAATAGCTGTTTGTTCACTGTAAGCTCAGGGCTGAAATACAAAGAGTAAAAGCTAGCAAAAGTTTAGCATTTCACTAGGGGTCCAGAGGTAGAGAACTACTAACATTTAAATGTGATGGTAAATCTACATTAGAGCTTTTTTTATCAACTTTGGCTTTACCTGAATGTTTTATACAGAATGTATGCAAATGTGAACTTTAGAAGTATCAGCGCTACCAAATGCAAAAGCGCTAATAAAAGAGGACATTAATGTCAAACCTTTCAACCCTTCTCCATGTAATTTTTCACATCACAATTTTATGTGCCAAGCAAATAACAATGATATACACATATATATGATTGCCAATTGTAGATCCTGCCCCAATGTACAATTTGTACTAAACAGCATTTACAAAAGGTACAAAATGTCAGACAGAGCAAGGTCCGTCTGTCAAATTATTATTATCAAATATAAGTGAAGCTTCAGATGCGTTGGGAGAAAAACATTGATCGCTAGGTCTACTGTATACACTGCAAAGATCTTTGCTTAATTCATTGCAGATGCTTAACCCACCGTTCACATCGGTGCAACATGTTACGCGATTTGACAGTTTAAAGTGTGACTTGTCATGCAATTTTGATTTGTGCCTGTGGAAGTGTTCAAATCGGTGTGACTCTCTGACTTGCACAATTTGAAAAAGGTTCCTGCACTATTTTTGGCGATTTCATGTGCGACTTGCATTGACATCGGTGCATGAAATCGCACAGATGTCAGCAAGCCACACATGAAATCTCATTGACTGAAGTAGTGCAATTTCAAAGCTGCATTCAGTGTGAACCTAACCTTTAGGTTGTCCTTTAGTACATTGCTCAAAAAAATTAAAGGAACACTATTTAATCAAGTCAATTAAACTCCTGGGATCTGGTCAGTTAAGTAGCAGAGGGTTTTTTTTAATTAGTTTAGGCTGCTTTGGTGTTTTTGAAATTAACAACAGGTGCACTAGATGAGAAACAGTGAGACAATTCAAAACAGAATTGTTTTACAGGTGGAGGTCACTGACATTTTTTTCCTACTCATCTTTTCTGAATGTTTTTCACTGGTTTTGCATTTGGCTAGGGTCAGTGTCACTACTGGTAGCATGAGGGGATACCTGGACCCTATAAAGGGTGCACAGACAGTCCAACTCCTCCAGGATGGCAGATCAATAGGTGCCATTGCCAGAAGGTTTGATGTGTCTCCCAGCACAGTCCCAAGAGCATGGAGGAGATTCCAGGAGACAGGCAATTACCCTAGGAGAGCTAGACAGGGCCGTAGAAGGTCCATAACCCATCGGCAGGCCCGGTATCTGCTCCTTTGTGTAAAGCCTCGCACACAGCAACGGATTTCCGCCGACCAGTTTTCCGTCTTTTGCCCAGAGTGGTGTCTGTTGGTTGGAATGTGCTCTAGACTGCACACACATTTTCCCGCAGGACAGAATTCTACTTCAGAAGTGATGTCATGTGTTGGATTGCTTTCTTTGTGTTCTTTCATCTCTGAGCATGCTTAGTCTTGCTCATAAGATTTTTTCCCCATCGAAATCTGTACTAATGAGACGAAAATCGGTCGTGTTTTGACAGTCGACAAAAATTATATAGCCTGCACACCAGGATTTTTTCGTCCGAAAAGTCGGAGTCGGTTGTCGGAAGCACCATACTAACAAGCCGAAAATCGGCAGATCGGTCGTCGGACGAAACTTCCCGGCTGAATTTCTACTCGTGTGTACGGGGCTTAAGGAGGAACAGGATGATCACTGCCAGAGCCCTACAAAATGACCTCCAGCAGGCCACTGATGTGAATGTTTCTGACCAACAATCAGAAACAGACTTCATGAGGATGGCCTGAGGGTTCGACGTCCTCTAGTGGGCCCTGTGCTCACTGCCTGACACCATGGAGCTCGACAGATGAGAGCAGCTTCACCCTGAGCACATGTGACAGACGTGAAAGGGTCTGAAGAAGCCGTGGAGAATGTTATGCTGCCTGTAATTGCCTGTATTGTTCAGCATGACCGGTTTTGGTGGTGGGTCAGCTATGGTCTGGGGGGGCATATCCATGGAGGGATGCACAGACCTCTACAGGCTAGACAATTGTTAGACCCTACGCTGGAGCAGTGGGTACAGGGTTCCTCCTGGTGCACCAAAATGCCTGGCCTTAATTGGGCGAGAGTATGTAGCCAGTTCCTGGAGGATGAAGGAATTTTTACCACTGAATGGCCCCCACGCTAGCCTGATCTAAATCCAATAGGACACCTCTGGGACATTAGGTTTCGATCCATCCGACACCTCAGTCTGTTCAGGAGCTCAGTGATGCCCTGGTCCAGATCTGGAAGGAAATACCTCAGGACACCATCCGATGTGTCATTAGGAGCATGCCCCGACATTGTCAGGCATTCATACAAGCACGTGGGGGCCATACAAACTACTGGGTAGCATTTTCAGTTGCTGCAATGAAATTTCATCAAAATGTACTAGCCTGCTGGATCTTTTTTTTACTTTGATTTTTGGATTTGGATTTTTAAATTCAGCCCTCTGTAGGTTGATAACTTTAATTTCCATCAAACGACGTGGCATCCTTTAGTCCCGAACACATTACCCAGTCCATATTAATCTAGATATCCAGCATGATATTTTTCCCTATTGAGATCTGATGTGTTTTCAAACTGTTCCTTTACTTTTTTTGAGCAGTGTATATCCTGCCCACCCCTTGAGTGCAGCCCACCTGAGAAAATACCATCTTTCTCGATGCAGTGATTTGACCTCTACCAAAGGCCCCAGCTCTCCTCTTTTTTACTGCACATGATGTCTCTATTCATTCCTATGGGCAAGCTAAACTCTGATGGGGAGGCTGCTGGAGGCCACCATGAGAGTAATGCCATGGCTTGCATGCGCAGTGTGTAGAAGAGCTGACCAGGACCTTGGAGCAAAGATCACTGAATTAAGAAGGAAGGTAAGCATTATGCTAGGCAAGCTGCACTTGGGGGGTGGAGTCATTTTTAACCACTTCTGGACCGGAAGATTTTCCTCCGTAACCTTCCTGGCGGTAGGATTATTTCAGATTTTGGGTGCTGAAAGCGGTACCATTATTTAGCATGTAATTCTTAAGGACAAGCAGCCCAAACCAACTATTTACATATGATTTTATTTTTTACTGTGCGTTCTTCTGTATAACATCGCTCTCTCTCTCTGTCCTCTTTGGTCCCTGGTTCCCACTTTCTGCTCCTTGAAAACCTCTGATGGGGAGCAGCTTGTTGTTCCTGGTACCGATTTGTTTCCGTAACAATCATCCTCAACATCCACTTTGATACCAGGTGCTCCAGTAAACGGGAATCTTGGGGCGCTACTTGCTCCGTACCACAGTCAATTGAGCACCAAGTCTGCACATCGCTGGGCACAGTCGCAGGATCATCGCTGAAATCGCTTTCTGTGTCCCATGACGAACTTCCCCACGAATCGCTATCACTCAATTCTGCAAGCGATTCTGTATCACTGTCACTGTTTTCCAGCAGGTTATATACCGCTTTTGAGGTGGCGGCGCGCATTTTTGATGCCATGGTTGTTCTGCAGTTTCCAGACACAAAATACAGTTAAACTGCAGGCAAGGGCACTGGAGAAAGCACTGGGGGGGGGGGGGCAAACTAAGGTCAATTTATTTTATTTAGTAATGTAATCCAATAGGATTACAATGTATCAGTGTGTTTGTGTTTTTTACTTTTTGAATTTGCCGCCGGTTCCACCCCCCCCCTGCAACGCGACGCTCGCAGGGAATGGAAGCCAGAGTACACAGCATCAGGCGGAAGATCCGGCCGCTGTACACTGCCGGAATACATCGCGGGATCCCTGGGACAAGATAAGTAACCTCTTCCAGGATCCAGCGATCCTCCCTGGCGGTATCCCGAGTGTTGCTCGAGGTTACCGCTAATGGTACTGAAATTCCACCCCGAGCCACAGTCGGGAATACCGCCAGGGAGGTTAATAACTAGGCCAATTTTTGCGATTCGGCACTGTGTTACTTTAACTGACAATTGCGCGGTCGTGCAAAATTGAAAAAAAAAAAAAAGGGCGACCAATTCTGAAAAAAAAAAAAACAATATGTTTCACATTCCCAATAAAAAATATTACAAATCAAAATGTTTTCATAATTTTAGGCCAATTTGTATTCTGCTACATTTTTTTCGGTAAAATAAATCTTAATAAGCGTATTTTGATTGGTTTGCACAAAAGTTATCGTGTCTACAAACTAGGGGAAAGATTTATGTCATTTTTTACATTTTCTTTTTTTACTAGTAATGGCGGCGATTAGCGATTTTTAGCAGGACTGCGACATTGTGGTGGACAGATCAGACACCTGACATTTTGACACTTTTGAGGGGGACCAGTGACATTACTACAGTAATCAGTGCTAAAAATTTGCACTGTTACTATACTGACACTGGCAGGGAAGGGGTTAACCCAGGGGCAATCAAACAGTTAAATGTGAGCCTAGGGGGTGTTTTCTAACTGTGGGGATATGGGCTTATGCAATCAACACAGAGACCTGTGATCCTAAATAGGAGGAACACAGGAGTTCTGTGTTGATTGCCGAGAGAACAACGGTCTGTTGTATTTACAACAGCAGACCGCCGTTCTCTCTCCACGGGGAGCAATCGCGAGTGCCCAGCAGCAATCGCCGCAGCCACCGGCCCTGCAGGTCAGCTAAACCCGCTGGCGAATGGGCACGCATGCACCCCCAGGTTCGCTCCTGCAAACTGCCGTACAGGTACGGCGATTTGCAGTACCTGCCACTGTATACCTCCAGTGGCTGGTCAGCAAGTGGTTAAAGTGGACCAAGTGGTCAAGTGGAACCCTTTTTTACCTTTGTCATCAAGAATCACTTTGCCTTGAGAAAAAGAACTGCATGGTGGCACCATCTACAGTTTACACTTAAGTAAACAGCCTCATTTATGCTGGGCAAGCCATTATGGTTTGTGAAAGACAGAACATATACAGGTTGGAATAATGCTTTATTTTTCCTAAATATTATTTAAACTGCATACATTTTATTCACAGGCTTACATAATCATTACAAACTTTTAGCTGCTACAAGATTGACCAAGTATGTGGTAAATGTAAATGGCCATGTTTAGCTCAACATTTTATTATGCAAAAAAACAAAGTGTTCTTTGATAATATTATAACATTTATATACCATGAAAAACATCAGAAGTAAATTGATGAAGAAACATTTTACTATGTACTACTGTATGTCGGTCATTATGTGAAAGTCTTAAAATATGTGCCCTCTACAGTATAATTTACAGTACAAATTGCAGAAATCATGTAATCCCGGTTATCTTCCTCCAGTTCCACACTAGAAGTGTGTCATTTCTTGCTGTGGGGGTAACTTCTTTAAAATGGCAACAGATATCAGTAGAAAATAATAGTAATTTAGTCATGTATCTACTTTGTCATTATAGCTCATTAGATGCTAAATTCTAGAGGGTTTCAGCCATCCACAGACATAAAATTATTGACTACATTCGGTACCTATATTTGAATACTTCATCATAATAAGGGATTTAGATTAAGTATCAAACCGTTACAAATATTCCTCAATGGCTAAAATATTACGACACTCTGCAGCTGTGCAGGGAATTAAAAAAGCAAGACAAATCGTACAGTAGATGTAAACTTATGATGTAATCGCAAATCAGCATACTAAAATCTAAATAAGGATTATATAGGATTTTGTTCACATACTTGGGTCCTTACTCATATCAATAAATTCTATCATATTTGGGAGTAGAGTTCATTTAATTAAATATTCAACCCAGACTAAAATTGTAATCCACTCAAGAAATTCAATAGCAAGATCACTTTACCCCAGTTTATGTTAGGGTATTTTCTTTGCATGATTATTGATAAATACACTACTCAAAAAAATTGAACACTTTTTATATTCAGAGTATAGGATCAAGTCAATTAAACTACTGGGATACTGATCTGTTCAGTTAAGTAGCAGAGAGGGTTGTTAATCAGTTGCAGCTGCTTTGGTGTTAAATTAACAGGTGCACTAGGTGGGCAACAATGAGAAGACTTCTAAAACAGAAATGGTTTTACAGGAGAAGACCACTGACGATTTTTTTCCCTCCTCACCTTTTCAGACTGTTTTTTGCATTTGGCTAGGGTCAGTGTTACTACTGGTAGCATGAGGACCCTATCGAGGTTGCACAGGCAGTCCAAATCCTCCAGGATGGCACATCAATACATGTCATTGCCAGGAGGTTTGCTGTGTCTCCCAGCACAGTCTCAAGAGCATGGAAGAGATTCCAGGAGACAGGCAGTTACTCTAGGAGAGCTGGACAGGGCTGTAGAAGATCCTTAACCTATCAACAGGACAAGTATCTGCTTCTTTGTGCAAGGAGGAACCGGATGAGCACTGCCAAAGCCCTACAAACTTAACTCCAGCAGGTCACTGGTGTGCATTTCTCTGACCAATCCGAAACAGACTTCATAAGGGTGGCCTGAGGGCCCGACGTCCTCTAATAGGCCCTGTGCTCACTTCCTGGCACCGTGGAGCTCGATTGACATTTGCCATTGAACACCAGACTTGGCAGGTCCACCACTCGTGCCCTGTGCTTTTCACAGGTGAGAGCAGGTTCACGCTGAGCACTTGTGAAAGGGACTGGAGAAACCGTGGAGAATGATGTTCTTCCTGTAACATCATTTAGCATGACCGGTTTGGTGGTGGGTCAGTAAAGGACTAGGGAGGCATATCCATGGAGGGACGCACGGACCTCTACAGGCTAGACAATGGCACCCTAACTGCCATTAGGTATCAGGATGAAATCCTTGGACCCATTGTCAGACCCTACGCTGGTGCAGTGAGTCTTGGGCTCCTCCTGGAGCGCGACAATGCCCGGCCTCATGTGGCGAGAGTATGCAGCCAGTTCCTGGAGGATGAAGGAATTGATACCATTGAATGGCCCCCATGATTGCCTGGACTAAATCCAATAGAACACCTCTGGGACATTATGTTTTGGTCAATCTGACGTCGCCAGGTTGCACCTCAGTCTCTTCAGGAGCTCAGTGATGCCCTGGTTCAGATCTGGGAAGAAATACCCCAGGACACCTTCTGTCGTCTCGTTAGGAGCATGTCCCTGACTTTGTCAGGCATGCATACAAGCCTGTGGGGGCCATACAAACTACTGAGTACCATTTTCAGTTGCTGCAATGAAATTTCAGCAAAATGGACTAGCCTGCTGCATCAATTTTTCACTTACATTTTCAGGGTGTCTTTGAATTCAGCCCTCTGTAGGGTGATCATTTTAATTTCCATCAAACGATATGGCATCCTTTCATTCCTACCACCTTACCAAGTCCATATCAGTATAGAAATCCAACCTGATATTTTTCCACATTGAGATCTGATGTGTTTTTAAAGTGTTCCTTTAATTTTTTGAGCAGTGTACTTACATAGAATCCAATAAGAGAACTAAGACTTCCTGATGAGTGGCAAGGGGCTTCTCATCAGAGACAGGATCTCAGGAAGATTATATTGCAGATGTAGTTTTGGTTTTTACTAGGAATGAATCATCAGCTTATCTGACATTGACCTTTTGACTTGACGTTCTGAATATTCTGCATTTCACTATAGGACATTTACAATTGTTATTGACAACACTAATCAGACACTGGCTCGGCAAAATCAAAGATAATTGTTGCAAGGCAAAGGTAGTCAGAAACTTTTACCATGTTAGAGGGGCATATACACGGGTGTCCAATGCATAGGTGATCTAACAGGTATGCAATCCTTTAACGCTGATTTTCCCCCTAATTTTAGCCAGTTCTTAACACAAAATTTCTGAAGAACTATATTTGCTTTGTCAGCAGCCAGAACCATTACTAAAAGATGATGTTCCAATGACTGTAATTTGCAGGGGCATTAAAGTAAGCCGAGGTCTATGTATCTTAGATAACTAAGTCAAGTATTACAAGACCTCGAGGCCGTACCCAGAGGTAGCAGCCCCAGTCCCTCAAAAGGGCTCACTGCCACCTTTTCGCCCATCGGGAAGCAAACTCTCCCAACACGCCCCCACCATTACACACCTACAGACCCTCAACCGAGTCAGTCCAGCGCGGTCTCCCACCCAGGAGGAGTATTACAAGAAATCCTTATTATATATTTTCTAGATAAAGTAACCAGTGCTATATTGTTTCCTTACACTTGTGTGTTATGTTTTGCAGGATAGACTTGGACAAAGCCAAATCAACGGGAGAATGGAAAGCTGTGCACGATTTTTATTTAACTACGTTTGATTCATTTCTGGAGTTAAATGCTGCTTTCAAGGTAGCAATCTATAGCATTCTGTGGAAGTCTTTTTTACTTTTGTCAGTAATGTTTTTTTATAAATAATAAAACGCAGTAGCTCTCACTTGGATATCAGAGGGATAAAGAATAGCAAAACAAAAACTCACACTGGAGTCAGCAGGCTTAACATGATGAGTAATGCTAAGTGAAGGTAAGTATCAGCACATACAACCTTTAGTTGGGCAAGTGAAGGCAATAACATAATCAAACACTCTTGGCACACAGAAGACTTGAGCTGGTAAAAAAAAATGTTTTGTTTTACTATTTCAGTTACACTCCTGAGTTATTTCTGCCCTATTGTATTATATAGGTTTTGTGGCACTCCTATGCTGGCAGCTCCTTTGTGTGGTTGTTCTTTTTCCTCAGTATTTTATAGGATCTGTTGTGTCATCTTGCACCTTTAAAGTCATTGTAATGGCAGAAGGCTTTTTTTATCTTAATGCATTCTATGCATTAGGACAAAAAACCTTCAGTATTCAGCAGCCCCCCCTAAAACTTACCCGAGTTAGATAGTGGGAGGGGGATATAGCCTGGCCAGCACTCTCTTCCCCATTGGCTGAGACAGCAGCGGAGCACCATTGGCTCCCGCAACTGTCAATCAAAGTCAGTGAGCCAATGAGGAGAGAGAGGAGGGGGGGGGCCTACCCGGGACTTTTTGTCTGAATAGACACACGGAGCTGCGGCTGGGCTTGGATGCCCCCATGGCAAGCTGCTTGCTGTGGGGGCACTCATCAGGGGGGAGGGGCCAGAAGAGCCGAAGAGGTACCCGAGAAGAGGAGCATCGGAGCTGCTCAATGCAAAACTAACTGCACAGAGCAGGTAAGTATAATAATATGTTTGTTATTTTTAGTCAAAAAAAAAAAACGAGACTTTCCAATCACTTTAATGCTGCATAATCTCAGAAAATGACACGAGAATTAATTTTCATGGCCTGCTTAACCAGGAATAAAGCGAAGTTTCAGGGATGCAGCTAATACTTTTTGTATTCACATTGTGTCCGTCTGTCGTGTAAAGCTGGCCCGCACTTCTATAGTATGTGGTCACAAACTGGTTTTGTTTTGATAGTAAAATATGTTCAGGGAATGTTGCCAGCACAATCTTATGACAGCCACATGTGAAAGTATGTGAATATACAAAGATCCCGATTGTACAGTCCTACTGGTGACACTATGTAAAACTGAACAAATAAGATTGAAGGCTATTAAGATTTAAAATACTAAGTGGGAGATTTACTAAAACTGGTACATACAGAATCTGGTGCAGCTGTTCATGGTAACCAGTCAGCTTCTAGGTTTCATTGACAAAGCTTAAAGTGTTTGTTACTCCAACATTTCCTATTATGTGCCTTCTGTACCATGTACTTGTATGAAAAAGTATCCTGTTCTCTTTATATTGCTTCCTTTGTGTGAAATCTCTGCTGTTCCTTCCAGTCCCTCTGCTTTCCTATTAAAAACGGACCACATTAAGTAGCAGGACACACAGTGGTCAGTTCCCTAGCTATGCTGGGAACTCAGCCTGCTTTCCTCCAATGATCAGGCTTGTCCTGACACGCCTCCCCTGCACAGCCATTCACTGGGAAGATCAGTATACTGTTGCTTCTCCTCCCCCCCCAGCTCTTATGCAGCTCAGAACAGAAGAAATGTGATCACTTTTTAAAAAAGGAAAAAAGGTAAAAAAAAGTTATTTATAATTTATAGCTATACACAAATTATTTGCCTTTCATTTCTATTTTAAACTAAATGGGTTGTTTTACAATCACTTTAATTGAAGAAGCTGAAGTTCGAAGCGGATTAGTTACTATGCACAGCTGCACCAGATTCTGACATGTACCGTTTAGGAGATATTTACCTTTCATGCAGCCAGTGACGTCACTGGCGCATGCGCTCTGAAGGAACGGCCGCTGGTGCCGTTCCTTCAGAGTCCCGTGCCGTGACCATCGGCTCCCGCGCACGTGCGCGGGAGTGACGTCACCACGGCTCCGGCCAATCAGATGGCCGGATGCCGCGACTGGACATGTCGCCCGTCATAGAGGTAAGCGGACTGCACAGCGGAGGCTCGTTCTAAGGTAAGTATTGCATAATGAGCTAGTATGCGATGCATACTAGCTCATTATGTGTTTCTCTTTCAGGTCGAACAAAAAAAAAAAAGTGTGTATGAGTTTACAACCTCTTTAAATCAACCTGATAGTTTTTTTGTGATTAGTAATAAGCCTAATGGGTCATTATTTGTGCTCATAATGGTCATATGCACATCCCTTCTATAGTATGCTGCATGGGTATCCGGTATTAGAGTGCATGCTAGCATTCTATTCTCAGAAAACTTGATAAAAGTATAAAATACATTCCCAATACTATCACTAAATTTACATTGCAAACATGAGACGCAGCTATATATTCATGGAATCTCCAATCTCCTAGTAAGCCCCTAATGCATCTTACTTACAGTCCTGTGTTCCTACCCGGATTCCACTTTCCTCTGTCCTGTAAAGCAGTGGTCCTCAACTCCGGTCCTCAGGGCCCACTAACAGGCCAGATTTTAAGTATTACCTTGGGGAGATGCAGACTAGAGTACTGCAATCACTGAGCAGCAAATGATATCACCTGGGATGTATTTCAGTTATCTTGCAAATCTGGCCTGTTAGTGGGCCCTGTAGGCCAGGGTTGAGGACCACTGCTGTAAAGAACAGACACTAAGAAATCTCACTCAAGTTTGGTACAGGCGGTCCCAGAGTTACAAACATCCGACTTACAAACGACTCCTACTTACAAATGGAGGGAGACAACAGGAAGTGAGTAGAAATCTAGCTGTAGGAAGGGAAATTCACTCCTGTAAGAGTTCTCATGGGAAAAAGGTGTCTCCACTGAATCTTTATCACCCATCCTTGTTTCCACAACAACCCAAAAATTTCTAAAAAGTCCAATTGTCATAGGGTCAGAAAGTGAGGTGAAATCTTCTGACCAGGGGCACAGACAGCAAAACAAATATTACAGGGGTGCTTCCCTAAGCTTTCCAAAAAAACTAATTATTTTTTTTGGCTGGAGCTACATTAAAAAATGTACCTGTTCCAACTTACAAACAAATTAAACTTAAGAACAAACCTACAGTCCCTATCTTTGTAACCTGGGCACTGCCTATACTTTCTTGCCAAAGGCAGAGTCAAATTGTTCCAGTGATTGCAAAAAACAACTGATCTCTATTTCTCTACTCCCAAATAAAGCATTTTTTACAATCCAGTATTCAAAAACCTGATAATGATTTACAGCTTATTTTTTTGAGCGCAAATGTGACTTACTCTCATGCACCAGGTGATCTCACTACTCTATTCCGCACTCTGTTCTCTTCCATCAAAACAGCTTCCTACCAATACGCAGTCCTGGAACAGAGACCTAGGTCTAGGCTTGGATGCCCAGGAAGGGAAGCAACTAAATCATGTTCCCAAAATAGAAACTAGAAGGATCCGCGATTTTGATAGAAAATAAAGAGCTAGGGAGATATATATATTTATGGAGAGGTTGGCTGCAGCCCACTTCAGAATATAGCCCTGGAAGGGGTTATATAGTAGATAATAAAAGGAAGAGGAAGTGACTGGCGCTGCCGGTATATAGGTGAAATAAATATTCTATATTGACATAGTGTGTATGCAAAGGGGAAAGGTAGATGTAAGTATGTATATGTAGAGGAAAATAAATTATTGATATATAAATATATAGATCACCTCTATAATATACATAAAAACGAAATAACCAGCACGTCTGTAATAAATAGCCCCTAGGTTAATACCAGCAAAAAAATAGGAATAATAGCCAATACAACTAAATTACTGTGGTTGAAAAGAACTTACATGAAAATAAGACAATAATAGGTGTAGTCAACCATAACATAAAATATGTGCAGCATGTGCACTAAAATAATAATGTGGGTATAAGAGAGTGTGTGACTTATACTGTACAGAAAATAGGAAATCAATATAAATATTAATAAGACAAAATGTTCCCAAAATGTTTTGGCAGATGAAACCAATTTTCTAAAGTTCTAACACGTTGGTACTTACTGCCTTTTAGATTTGCACATTGGGTGCCAGGTTATCCTCTGCTCTGTTTTAGGGGGTGTGGATAAGTGAGAACTTCTCCACACTTTGTGGACGTGCCCTGTAGTATGCCAATTTTGGCTACAAGTGTTCCTTCTGATCTCTGACCTATTAGATTCCTCAATCCCTTTTTTGGCCCATTATGCCTTATTAAATCCTAAACCTAATGGCCTTTCCAAAAATAGCTTGACACCTCTCCATGTCCTGACAGTTGCTAAGCAAACAATTGCGAAAGCCTGGAAATCACTCAATCTCTTCCTGAGACCAAAAACAGAATCAACTCCATTATGCTACATTAGAAAAATGAAGCCAAAATGACAAAATATCTGGCAACACTGGAGCTCTAAATTTCTTACTGCTGGCTTCAACCGGAGTATTCTAGAACTATAATTGGGGGAAGGGTATGTCGTGGAAAATAAATAGGCTTGTACTGAAAAGTACAAATGGCCCGCTCTTTTGCATAACGATTTACCAAGCACTCGGCGATAAAGAAAGGAACAAACGCGCTGGGTCATTTCGATGCCATCTGCCAGGTCTGTCTCCATTGGATATGTATGTGTGTGCATTTGTGTAAGAGTAAGTGTTTGTGTGTGAGAGGTTATGTGTCTCTTAAATGGCTATGTGAGCTTGTGTCTGTGTGTCTATGTCTGTGTGTGTGAGTGTGTGTGTGTGTGTGTGTGAGTGTGCCTCCTTCTGTGTTCTGATGTTCTGTGTTCTCTGAGTGAGGGCAGGGCAGAGCAGGTTTATTTACATCAAGTGGACAAAAGGAAGTTACAGGGAGTGGCTTCACAACCACCAATCACAGAAAGTACAATGGGCAGGGCTTATGTACAAACACAGCCATGTGCAGAGATGGCAGAAATGGCTGCCATCTTATCATTAACAAGTCTTTCAATGACTGTTAAAGCAATAATCACTGTAAATATCGATTATCAGTAAAACTTGACACTGGGAGACATTATGACTATTTAAACTAAAGAATATGTCTATCAAAATTTCCACAACAGGGTAACACTTCTCTCTTTTTAAATCCCCCCCCCTTCCTCCTCCCACTCTGTCCACCCCCCACTCCCTCTTCCTTTTCCCCTCCTCTGTCCATTTTGCTTAGGCCAAGTCTCTGTCCCTGCCCCCTTGTTTTGTAGACGATATTTGCATCTGTGCAGTCTTTCTAGCATTTGGGCCACCATCCAACTAGTTTACTGATCTGAGGGATACGCTTTCTCTTTGTACTACATTTTAGGTATTCATTTTTCTGTATCCCCAATATATCATCCCCAATAACTTGTTACTATCGACGATATAATTCTACTGTTTCTACTCTGTTAGCTCTTGAGATGTGTGTCATCCTCTCACTGCGTTATTGAGAGCCGGTTCACATAAGGGCGACCCGACTTTCCGGGGCGACCTGTGAAGTTGCGGTGCACAGCGCGCACCGCGACCTCGGAGCGACATGCACGGACTTTATATAATTGAAGTCAACGCAGGTCGCTCCAGGTCGCCCCAAAAGTAGTACAGGACCCTTTTTCTAGAACGGGTCCTGTGCTAATCTATGGCAGGCGACCCACGGCGACTTGTCAGGCGACCAGGTCGCCTGACAAGTCGCCCCAGTGTGAACCGGCTCTTATTGTCAATTTGTATCAGACTGTAAATCTTAATAAACAAATTATTAAGCATAAAGTAGAAAATAATAAAATAGTTAGATTTTGTTAAATACAGGACATTTGTAACATTTGTAACATTAAAGCATAAATGGAGATTAAAAAAAAAAAACTTGTTCTCCAGTAGTAAGTTATTATTTTTCTTTTTACAGAGAGATGTAAATACTTCTGTCAACACTGTTGAGGATTCTAGAATTAATACAAAATTTTTAAACATTGTCTATGATGCCTTATTAAATACAGTAAGTATGAGAATTTTTACAATTTCAGGTTCTTGTACCGTTCCATTTACTGACTAGATATTTTCCTGGGATGGGAAGCCAGTACCTGGTGCAGAATTCATCTGTGTGGATCTATGTAATTGTATGTAGAATTAAAATGTATACTGAGCCCTTGACCTGTGCAGTAAGTAGTACAGAAATGTGGTCTTGACCCAGTAGCATTGGAAGCTGCAAGAGACATACAGGCTATGCTATGTGATAATTATGACTATAGATTATTTACCCTAAACTGAATGATCCTCATTGCAATATAGTGTGTGTAGAGTAACCTCCCCCCCCCCCCCCCATTAGCTCAAAGTACTAACATCCTTCTCCCTATGCCAAGACTTACAGCAATGCATTATCAGTGATGTAGGGTCTGTGTAAAGGGTAACTGGCAGTATATTGATATAACATAGCATATATTTTACATGAATTTCTGTAGTATGGTGGCCTTATTTATTGTATTTCTTTTGCTATAGTTTGTGTAATTTACTTTAGGGATGCATTTTCACATTGTATGTTACACTATACTAGATCTTGAGATATAGGCAGATAATTAATCTGCAAATCTCCAATTTTCCTGTGAAGTTACATTTTCTCCCACCCTGCCTACCTACTAAGCCTGGTTGGTAATTTTAATATGATTGGTGGTATAATTGACCTCCCTAGAATAAGGGGACTTCAAGTTCCAACTTTTAACAGGAAGTTTAAGATTTTCATATGTCAGCTGTCAATGCCTCTGGATCTACTGTTCATTCTGGCATATAGCTTTTACTGAATGTAACTTTGATTATATAGGTTTTGCATCATGTGCTTATTTGACCTATGTCATTTCCTGGCTGCTAAAGCTTTTTTTTCTTATACCAGGCTCAAGATATCCAGAAAACAGTGTTAAAAGGGATTATTAACAGTCTTTTAAGAGAATGGAAAGGGTAAGAGAAGTTCACTATCTTTTCCTTTAAAGTGACTGTAAACGATCACCTTGTAAAACAACCCATTCAGTTTAAAACAGAAATGAAAAGGCAAAGCATTTTTTATATAGATGAAAAAAAAAAAAACCCTAAATATCTTTTTCCCCATTTTTTTATAAGTGATCACATTCCCTCTGTTCTCAGTTGTATAAGAGCTGGGGGGAGGAGAAGCAGCAGCACACTGAGCTTTCCAGTGAATGGCTGTGCAATGGTCAGGACAAGTCTGATCATTGGAGAACACACTGAGTTCCCAGCATAGCAAGACAACTGACCATGGTGTGCTCTCCTGCTTAGTGTGGTCAGTTTTTAATAGGAAAGCAGAGGGACTGATAGGAACACCAGAGATTTCATATAAAGGAAGCAATACAAAGGGGACAGGAGACTTTCTCATACAAGTACATGGTACAACAGCCACATATCAGGAATATGAAGGGGTAACAAATGCTTTAACCATGTTAGGACTAGGCCTTTTTCTGACAATTGTTGATTACAAGTTTAACTTTTTTACTAGATAATCTTTAGAACCCCCAGAAATTCTATATCCATAGGCGATGCTTTAAAATTTACAGGTTTAGGAGGTCTAGTGCTAGAATTATTGCTCTTGCTCTAATGATCGCATTGCTCTAACGATCGATTAAAAAAAAGAATTCTGATCACTTTTATACCTATTACAAGGAATGTAAACATCCATTGTACTAGAAATAAGCATGACAGGTCCTCTTTATTGCGAGATATGGGGTAAAAAAGGCACTGGATCTCACAATTACGCTTAAAAGCAAAAACAAAAAAAAAAAAGGTAATATTACATTTGCTAATAAAGAAAAAAATGGGCGCTTTAATACCGTGAGGCAGAAGTGACTTCAGGCGTCGCTCTAGTCCTCCAAGGGCATAGAGTCAAGTGGGGTCATCTTGCCCTCACTTGACTTCCTGCCCATCGCTCAACGGGATCAGATAGTTTCCCCCGCTACCGATGACTCCAGTAAGCGGGGGAAACAACCTGGAAGCGGCGGAAGGCACCTCTCCTGCTGCCCATAAAAGTGATTTAGTGGCGAATCCGCCGCCGGGACCAATTTTATGTGAAAGAGAATTGCCCACTGTTTAAAAAAATACTGGGATTATGGCAGCTAAGTGCTGCCATAATCCTAGTATATAACATCAAAGTAATGACATATTATGTACAGTGCACAGTCCAGAAGTGGTTAAAACAAAATATTAAGATTTTTTTTAACTGCCTTCTTGTGGTATTTTATTATAGGTATAGCCATACCTTTTATATTATTTAATAAAGCTGTAATGGAAGGAATGGTAAAAACTCAGATTTTCCATCACTTTCTTTCCCAAAAGGCGCAACAAAAAGTGAGAGGAAAGGCCCCCTTGGACAGTACTCACTGAAACAGGGGTCCTCTTTGATACTTGTCCTCTTCTGGATTTGGAAAATGTTATTGCAGTTGGTGCCATACTGTTAAAATTACACCCTTTTCTCCAGATTTTGTCACAGAGATAAAAAGTGCTGTTACTAAATCCTATATCCCCCTCCCACTAGCTCCATGTGGATGCAACAAGTAGTAGAAATCAGGTCTATGGAGGATTTTGTATTTTTCTTTCACAATAAACACAAAACTTGTTAAAAAAAAAAAAAAAAAAAGAACACACATGTTCTACTGGACTGCCTTCCTGTTCTCAGAAGAGAGCAAGGCCCTCTTTTATGGGAAACCATAGATGCACAAGACTCATGTAGAGGTCCATCTAAGAACTCCCTCTGACAACTATTCATTCAGTATGCATATGTAATTTTTTTCTGGAGAAATCTATAAACTAAGTTCTGCTCTGAGTTTAAAATAAAGAGTTTGCAATAAAAAAGTGCTTTTTATAGCGGTATGGCCTCGCGCTTATGGTATGGTGCAAAAAATAAATATAAAGAAAGTGACTGTGCATTAATTAGCTGCTTGCTGCAGATTAAAGTGCTAGTGCCTTTAAAACATGATAAACCAAATATTGCAGTGCTGCTAATAAATAAATAAATATATACATAAATAAGACATCAATATCCCTGTGTGTTCTTGTGCAAACTGTGCAAAATTGTGCAAAATATATGTTGCGCAAAATCACACAATGAATAATCAATCAATCTTCAAAAATTCAAAAAATCCCAAATCATAAATAAAAAGTCCATATAGTGTCCATCAAATGCAAAACAAAGTGCTTCTGTGCTGTGGTGTGTGCAAACATGGGGATGACCCCCTAGTGGCTATCTACTTACCACAACACACTCGGTCTCAAGCATTCAGGAAATGTTTCTGCGGTGTGGTCATCACCTTTCTGCCGGCCTGGTATCCTTAATCGTGTGGAGAGCTCCTTACCGGTGGTCTTTTCACATCCAGAGTCCCCTCGTGGGAAAGAAAAGGCCATCCATAGTAAATTTATTTTATCCATAAAAGAAACTACTTACAAACGTTTTAAAAACAATCGGCATATGGATCTTGGCTCGGTGGTTGCTGCTTCCGCAGCGTGCGGCTCACCGGCCGGAAATGACGTCAGGTCCGCTCAGCCAATCGCTAGACGCGTTTCGCCGTCCAATCACGGCGTCCTCTGTAGCTTGATTATTTATTGTGTGATTTTGCACAACATATATTTTGCACAATTTTGCACAGTTTGCACAAGAACACACAGGGATATTGATGTCTTATTTATGGATATATTTATTTATTTATTAGCGGCGCTGCAATATTTGGTTTATCAATAAAAAAGTGCTGTTACTGACTGACAGCAAGAAGACCTTGAAGGAAGTTGTAGTTCTTCGCTACACTATTAAAATCCATATTTTTCAGTGTTCAGTTATTGTCTGTAAGGAAATATTGACAAAGTGTACTTTTTTTTCAATGTGTTGAACCATGAATTATTTTGCTGTGCAAGACACATTTCAAATTGTTTTATTAGGCCAAGAACAAAGGATGACCTTCGAGCCTATTTTATTCTAACACAGGTCAGAAATTTTTAAATAGTTCCTAATTTATTTAATGTTTTTTTTTTTTTTTTTTTTTTTTTTTAGAAGTAAGGATGTTTTCATTGCTAACTTATCTTTAATTGTACTTTTAAGAATCCACAGTTCAGCAGCACCTCTACTTATGTCATCTACGCACATCTGCTTAGACAAATCACCACACTGTCAGACGTGGACCACAATTTGTTAATACATTGGTTCAAAAAGTAAGGAGATTTCTCTTACTTAAAGTCAACGTCAGTTGAGTTTTTGTTTTGGTGGTTTGGGTATTATGGGTATTTGGGTATTATGGGTATTTGGTATTATATTTTTTATGAATGTCCCAGCTCCAGATTTTTCTTGCTTGTCCCCATTCACAAAGCATGCCTAAAACATTTAAAAAATATTTCTTGCCATTTGGATGTTTGTTCGGAGCAGAACTCTGGTTATTTGAAATGAGGGGAAACTGAATGGGTCCCCACTGACAAAGAAGGGCACTTCAAGTTTCCCCTCATTACCATACAATGATGAAGTCAAGCTTCTAGATCAGTGGTCTTCAAACTGGGGCCTCCTAATTATGCCAATAACAGGGCATAATACCTCCCACTGACACCAATGATGGGGCACTATTTCTTCCACTGACACCAACAATTGTGCATAGGTCCTCCTACTGACACTAGCGAAGGGGCACAATTCCTCGTAATGACAACAGTAATGGTGCACTGTTCCTACCATTGACAGCAAGGATGGGGCATTGTTTACTCCCACTGACACCAAGACATTCTCTACTTCCATTGGCCTCAGTCTGGCCACACCAAAGTCTGAAGGACAGTATAATGGCCTTTTTTATTTATTTATTTTTTTATTTTGGAGACCCCTGTTCTATATTTCTAATTCTTTCTTAGGACAGACTGTTCAAATCTAGTTTGTACTGTGCTAGCAAATTTAATTATCAGTTAAAGACAGGGTTAATTACTCCACAGCCCCCTCCTAAACATTTGAGCAAAAGGGAAGTTAAGCAGGAATTTTTAGAAAGGAACATTTCGAAAGCGACCAGCATCTTTATTATGTCTTTATATTTATTACACGTTTACATTTATATAGCATATATTTAAAGTATTCGTTGTTGCAATTTGGCAGCAAAAGTAGAAATACACTTGAGGACAAACGTTTTTCGACTAGTTTCTGTATGTAATCTGTATCCAGTCCAGCAGCCAGTAGAGATGCTTTACTACCAGTTCAATCCACTTCTGAAGGTGAATCCACTCAAATGCCACTATTGACAGTTTCAGTTTGAGCAGTCCAAGATTTGAGTATAAAAAAGGGGATTCACTCCAGAAATAAAGAGATTATTCTCCCACTCTACAAGACTCTGGTCCGGCCACATCTGGAGTATGCTGTCCAGTTCTGGGCACCGGTCCTCAGGAAGGATGTGCTGGTATTGGAGAGAGTCCAGAGAAGGGCAACAAAAATAATTAGGGGAATGGAGGACATCAGCTCTGAGGAAAGACTACAAGCACTGAACCTATTCTCTCTGGAGAAGAGACGATTGAGGGGGGATATGATATCAATGTACAAATACTGTACTGGTGACCCTAGCATAAGGAACAAACTTTTCAGAGAAAGGGAATACAATAAGACACATGGCCACTCACTAAAACTAGAGGAAAAACGGTTTAACCTTAAAATATGTAAGGGGTTCTTTACTGTCAGAGCAGTGGGGATGTGGAATTCGCTTCCACAAGCAGTCGTATCAGCAGGGAGCATCGATAGTTTCAAAAAACGATTAGATGGGCACCTTAAAGACCACAACATACAGGGGTATACAATGTACAGTTAACAGCATACACACACACACATCATAGGTTGAACTAGATGGACTGATGTTTTTTTTCAACCTCACAAACTATGTAACTATGTAACTATGAGTTTTTCCGCTAATTTAGTTGAAAGGAGAGCATGTCTAGCAACCAGATGCAGCAGAGAGGGATGGAAGAAGGCTATAACACAGGATTAGACCTGCAGGCAGAGTTCCCCCTGATATTTTATACCACCATAACTAATATGTTTATAATTGACATGGCTATACTCATCATTCTGGACAAAGAAAAGGAACTGTTTTTGTTTGTGGATGCATTGTGCTGAATTACATGAGAAACCGAGATTAATGTAGAAAGAATGTATTGACTTCCAGCTAGAGCTGCACGATTCTGGATAAAATGAGAATCACAATTATTTTGCTTAGAATAAAGATCACGATTCTCTCACGATTCTCGGCGTAACGTCTTTTACATTATACATAACTTTTGGGCTAACTTTACTGTTTAATTTTTTTTTAATTCATTGAAATGTATTTTTTCCCAAAAAAACTGCATTTGAAAGACTTTTGTGCAAATGCAGTGTGACATAAAAGATTGCAACGATCGCCATTTTATTCTCTAGGGTCTCTGCTTAAAATATATATATATATATATATATATATATAGAATGTTTGGGGGTTCTAAGTAATTTTCTAGAAAAAAAATACAGATTTTAACTTGTAAGCAACAAGTGTCAGAAAAAGGTTTAGTTCACTTAAGGCTCCGTTCACATGTCAGCGTATGGATCGCGGGCAGAACCGCCGCGGTTCCGCCCGCGATCCGGAGATTATTGCAAATCGCGGGACACCTGTGCGTTGCCCGTTGATTTGCAATAGCCCCCCAAACGCTGAGCGATGTTGCCTCGATTTCCGCCTGCCGAATCGCGGTAACATCGCGCAAAAAAAAAATTGCGGGACGCATTACGCCCAAGAAAGTACAAGAGCTTCTTTAGAGCGTATTGCGTCCCGCAATTTTTTTTGCGCGATGTTACCGCGATTCGGTAGGCGGAAATCGCGGCAACATCGCTCAGCGTCTGGGGGGCTATTGCAAATCAACGGGCAACGCACAGGCGTCCCGCGATTTGCAATAATCTCCAGATCGCGGGCGGAACCGCGGCGGTTCTGCCCGCGATCCATACGCTGACATGTGAACGGAGCCTAAAACTTGGCTCATTTAGGCCTCTTGCACACGATACTCCTGTTTGGGCATCTTGCGGCTTAAAAATGCTCAGTACAGCTTTTTGAGCTAAAATACAGCCCATTAATTGTAATGTGCCTATGCACACAGGCGCTTAAACAAGCGCTGTGTATTCTTCAGTAAGAACAAAATAGAAAAATCTGCATTTTTGGTCAGTAATTTAAGCCTCAATACTCGCGAATACACGCGAATACTCTCAAATACTCGCAAATACATACAAGAAAAAAGGTCTGGAAAAAAGTAGATGCTCAAACAGGAGTATTGTGTGCAAGAGGCCAAAAGGAGATGCTCAAACAGGAGTATCGTGTGCAAGAGGCCTTACAGACGGAAGTTCATTCCTCTGATCTAGATTCTAAAAGAAAGAAATGATACATTGGAAAACATTGTGTTTATAGTTATCTGGCAGCCTTAACAATGTTATTAAACATTTGCCTGCGGCTCTTTTGTTTTTTGACAGCTGTGAGTGAGCAGAGAACAGCTCTGTAAGAATCGTGGACTTGCCCTTTTAGGATCGTGAGGGGGGTGAATTGAGTTTGTGATTTTTTAACGATTAATCGTGCAGCTCTAACTCCAGCACAATTGGCTATTGGTCTGAAGCTAATTTTTTCTGTTTGAAAACAAATTAATGAATTTGGGAGGGCTTAATGCTGTTTTTTTTTTAAATAGGATGTCACCAAAACGTTTCAAGCAGTTAGTTGATCGATTGTTACAGTTCATATCCTTGCGCCTCTTTCCTGCGAAACCTGAAGAGTTTCCATCGGTAGCAAAATGCACTTGGTGGATTCCATCTGCAACCAAAGTGCTAGCTTTGCTAAGTAAGTTAAAACAATAATATGATTTGCTGGTCCTAGGACTGCTGCCAGTTAACTTGTGTGTGTTTTCACCAAAAAGTGATTCTTTAATTTTGGTAGATGCCAGCTACTTGAATTAATCAAATTCTTACTTCCTGCAGCAATAATGAAGGGTTCGCCCTGTTGAATATTTAGTTTACATTAAAGAATAATGTTACAAAAGGAGCATGGCTCAATAGTAAAGTCTAGGCATGAATTGGGTTACTCTGATAGGGAGAGACTTTGTTTGTTTTTTTGTTTTTTTGTCAGGCCAGTATTTATCCATGACTAAAATAGGTTTTTAATGGAAAAACCCTTTAATTATTCTTTGTGCATATTGTCCTGCAGTGCTTACAATTACATTTCTATATTTAATTACCACGAGAAAAAAAAATTAATACAAGTTGTAATTGCGAGGTTGAAAAGAAAGCTTATTTTTTAACCACTTAATTACCAGACATTTTCACCCCCTTCTTGTCTAGGCCAATTTTCAGATTTCAGCGCTGTCACACTTTCAGTGGCAATTATTCAGTCAAGCAACGCTGTGCCCAAATTACATTTCTATCATTTTTTTCAGACAGATGGAATTGTCTTTTGGTTGGTATTTAATCACCAATGGGCTTTTATTTTTTGCTATATAAAAAACAAATACCGAAAGTTTTCATTGTTTCCGTTATAAAATTTTGCAAATAAATAATATTTCTTCATAAACGTGGGCCAAAATGTATTCCGCTACATTTCTTTAGTAAAAATAACCCAGATCTGTAGATTATTTAGTTTGTGTAAAGGTTATAGACCATACAAACTGGTATACATACATATTTGAACATTGATTAGTCCTAATGCACTAAGTCTATCACATTTCTAGCGGCCTTAAAATGCCAGGAAAGTACAAATATCCCCCAAATTACCTCTTTTTAGAAAGTAGACAGTCAATAGGTATTTAGTAAGATGCATGGTGAGTTTAATAAATACTGTCACCAGAGCAGTACAGCGTCACCATATGACTGGTGACAGCTTGTAAAATTAAAAAAAATATTTTTTTCCTTTTTTTGCTGTGACCAGAGCAGTACATAGTCGTCATAGTCACACTGTACTGCTCTAGGGAGATAATCAGGTTTTTTTTTTTACACTAATGAATTGAATTATTTTAATGAATCACATCCATTCACGTGCCACTGTGTACAATTGTGATATAGCTGTGATTGGCCACAGCTATCCCATGGTACAGTCCACTGTGATTGGCCACAGCTATCCCATGGTACAGTCCACTGTGATTGGCCCTGCACTATGTGATCACTGTGGCCTTCTCCAGAACCAGTCTGGTCCTAAGGCAAATATTGGGTCCTGTAGGGACATCCTTGGAAACCTTGAGAGTGTACAACTCTTCTCTTTTATCACCGGTAATAGATATGAGGATGGTCAACAGCTCTGCTTCAGACCATTGGGTGGCTTAATGTCCTGGCACTATAGAAGAGACAGACATATATTTTTTGTATATATATATATATATATATATATATATATATATATATATATATATATATACATACATATACACACACATGCATACATACACACACAATATATATATATATATATATATACATATACATATACATACATACACACACACACACACAGTATCTGTCTATGACCAGTCTTCGACACCAATGCCTAAATTTAGAATTTTGCCACTGAGATTTTGTTTTGCTCCCACAGATGCTGCAAACTCTCTTTGCAATCCACCAATTATTTCTTACACCGACTTCTATAATTCCACTTTGGATCATATTGATCTCATGGAAGACTATCAAACCTGGCAGTTTTATGGCAACACTCACAGGTGAGTATTTAAATTGAATCAGTCTTCATTTTTGCTATGAGTAGCAGTTACTGTTTGTCATGAAAATATTAACAGATGTAGGGGTCATTTACAATGTTTTCATCCAACATCTAGGCTTCTTATCCAAGATTCACACAACGTCCACCCAATATTCTTCCATTTTTCTGATGTTTTATGTGAAAAATGGTTGAATCTTGGGTGAAAATCATGTGACTCGTGGGGTAAAATTATTGATAAATATACCCTGTAGTAATTAAATAACATTCATGCAAGTGTTTGTTACCCACAACATAAAAGAGGTCTATTGTTTTTATTAATGCAAAGGTGTTTTTGTGGGCATCACCTCCACTTTCCAACATATTTAAAGCCCTAGCTAAAGACTTATCTTGCATACATTCAGAAAGAGAAACAGTAGCACCTCCACCAGATACTACAAGAGTGCACTGCTACACTGGATGTGTAAATTCAGCTGAACTCGCACGATTTCAAAACGGCCTCAGTGTGAACCTAGACTAAAAACCAAATTCCAGGCCTCGGGTTTTTTAAACTTTTGAAAACCTTTTAATATTTGCTACAGATCACAATGCCCAGTACAAGATCTAAACAGAGAAGAATAAAGATTTTTTTTTTTTTTATGCAAAACACAACCATACTGTTCGACAGTGCTAATAAAGGTTTGGGTATAACATTTAACAATCTATTTATGTTTTGTAGGTTTTCATTTTGTCAGTTTCCTTTTGTCCTCTCCATTGCTGCAAAAAAAGTAATCATCCAGAAGGACTCCGAGCAACAGATGATCAGCATTGCAAGAGTAAGTCAGTCTTTGTTAAGTCTTATATGTAATTTTGAAATTATATTTCATGTAAGACTTTAGAGCCTAAACCTTTTTGCTGTGGTTCATTGGGGAGCTGTAGTTCTATTAACTCTACAACACACCTTCATTGCTATGCGTAATGCACTACGTTACCAAAAATGCAGCAGGTACATTTATAAATCCATGTTCATTTGATAGCTACTTCAAAGGACTTCCTTTTTTTAACACGTGTTAATGCAGTTGTGTTATATGTACCACAGTGGATTGCCCTGGGGTGAATGGCCTCTTAAAAAAATGCAATACCATTTCTGACAATAAGTGACTATATAATACTGAAGCAAATTTAAAGTAGAATTCTAGGCAAAACTTTTTTTTTTCTATTTTGGATAGAGCAAGGGAGGGTAATAACCCCTGTCAGTTTTTTTTTTTTGCTATGCGTGTCCCACTGTGGAGATTTCCCTTCACTTCCTGTCCCAAGAATTCCTTAGAGATCACCAGAACTAGTGTCCCCACTGGAAGATTTTCCCTTTAATATATTTCTGGGGACAACCCAAAATTTGCAATTTTGTTTTACTTTGACTTTCAATGATAATGGTAAACAGGACAAATAGAGCGGGTGAATCCCCTTACCAGGAGCAAAGACAGCAATAAAAACTGACTAGTGTTCTAATCCACACCCCCCCCCCCCAACTCTATCCAAATCTAAAAAAAAAAAGTTTTGCCTTTAGTTATACTTAAAATTCATAAAAGCTCTATATTTCTTAATTTTTAAAGTTAATCGCTCATCCATTATATCAAGTTGTAGCCTATTAAATTCATTTCATAGTTATCAAGCTGAGGGCAAAGTTCAAATTTTCAGTTCACTACCTTTTTGTATTTTTTCATTTTGAAATTCCTGAGTGACAAAAAAGGGACGGGCACCTAGCTTGGCCACAGTTTATAACAGGTTAACATTTATGTAGCCATCTCTGTGCCTAAGAGCCCTTTCAGCCCTTTCACATGGGCTTCCAGTCTGTAATCCATCTGTCAGTTTTTCAGACGGATCAAGACTGAACCAGAATGTAGGTCTATAGGTGTAGATGGATGGAACCCAAATCCTTATTTATCAGTTTTTTCTTAGCAAAATATGTGACTAAATATGAGCTAGATATGCCTGCCTGAAAGGGTCCTAATGATATACTCCCATTTCCTAACTTCATATAGTTAGTCATGTTGAAAATAAGGCACAAGTCCATCTGGCTCAACCAATAAAAAACAAAAAACTGAAAAAGAAAACCCAACCATACAATCCCATATACACAAATCCTATACCTGCAGTTGATTCAGAGGAAGGTGAAAATCCTCAGAAAAGCATGATCCAATTTCCTACAGCAGGGGAAAAAATTCCTTCCTGATCCCCTGAGAGGCAATCGGATGTTACCTGGATCAACTAGTACCCAGGTAAATTAGGTACACCTAAGAAAGAGTCCAGGCCTTTTTTAAAGCAATCTACTGAGCTGGCCAGAATTACCTCTGAAGGGAGTCTATTCCACATTTTCACAGCTCTTACTGTAAAGAAACCTTTCCGTATTTGGAGACAAAATTTATTTTCCTCTAGACGTAAAGAGAATTTTGTCTACCAAACAACTTATGGTTTTGGAGTAGTAAACCCTCTTATTGGACAATGTGTGCTCTTACTGCTCCAGCAAGCAGAAACTGCTCAGAAAGTTCCATCAATTTGCCTATGTCAGCCTCAGACTCCGAGAGGCTGGAGCTACCTTCAAGAGCAATGATCATCTACTCATTAGAATTAGCGATGCTTACATTTTTGATACTCTTTCGATCTGATGAGAATCAGCAATTTAAGAAATCTGATCAGGATTTATAAAATGTAGGATTCTCTACTGATTAGACAAATCTGTATTTTTATATTATACACAGGAGAATGAAAGAAAAAAAAAAATGCAGGTTTTCCTATTTGTGAGTCAATTGCTAATCACAAAACAACAGACAGATAGTCCACTGCGGAATGAGATGAGCTTTGTTGTATTAAAAAAAAAAAAAAAAAGATTTTATTATTTTCTTATTACAATTAGTTTTATTTTTAATAAACAAATTGATTTAAATAAGAATCTTAGCCCCCCTTCCCCTCCCCACATTAGGGCAAAATGAAAAAAATAAAGTGCTGTAACGTGTAGCAACCAGATACACACGTTAGTATTTAGAGAGCCCCTGTTGCCTCACCACTCATTTTAACAAAAACCTTCCCATAAGATTATATGTGCCTCAGCAGATTTAAAGCTGCCAATAAAGTGATACCTCTTAGCCTCTCCCTTGGCAGCCATGGTATATAGGAAGGTGAGGGGTGATGCCAACAGTACCACACAGAGAGTAAATAGACAATTCCAGAAGAGGAATGGGATATAATGTGCAAGGAGGGAGGGAGCTGTGCTAGGGAATGGACTCTTTCTGGAGTAGTCAATTTTAAAATTAAAATGCACATTGCAAGTAATTAAAAAATATTTATATCAAGGGGAAAAATAAAACCCTAAATGTACTTGATTTTTTTTTTTAAACATTTACCTGCAGGTTTTTTTTTTTTTTGGTGGCAAGGCCTCCAACCAGGGATAAGATTGTGTATTGTAGATTACTGCACATTACTATACTATGGCTGGAAGTAAAAATCTAATTATTTCTTAACTTGTCTTTTATTTCTGCAGCAAAGCCTTGTGGATAAAGTAGCTAGGCGGCAAAAGCCAGATATGAATATGTTGTTTCTAAATATTAAAGTGAGGCGGCTACAATTGGTCAGTGATTCTCTTGACGAGGTATTATTTTTGAACAACATTATCCTTGTTTAGATAAACTTACAAAGGTATAGGAGCTCAGATATTAACACTATTATTTACAAACCATGCCCAAAAAAGCATTGTGTGCCCAACTACTGTGTGACTTAGCTATTACTATGATTTGTATGAACACAATACTAGAATAACCATTTTAAAGCAGTATTAAACCCAAGCTTACCAATTCTTAGATTTGATGGCTTTATTATTCTTTTTTAAGACTTCTTCTATTTTCATCTGGTGATCCAGCCATTAAGTCTGTTTTTCAACAGAAAAGCTCTCTTGCAGTTACAGGGATGAGGCCAATCATATAACACTAACAGAGGGGCTTTTATTTTATGTAAAACCCTTATCCCAAAAGAAAAGAAAAAACTGTTGCTGTAACTGCTTAATTAGCTGGAGTGTGGCTTCAATGTAATCGTGTATTTACTGTAAATGTGCCACTACATCTACATCCCCCTAGACTGGCAATGCTTCTATCCAAAGGTTACACTGTGCTCTTTTATCCAGAGTGGGGGCACTCTAATAAAGGAGGTGTATTACTGGCCAGATCCCCAAGTGAAGATACAGGGAAAAAAAGCCTAAAACAGAAAACAAAAGCAACCACTACATTTAATGATGGCTAAGCTGCAATATATTATATTTTTGGTTTTGGGTACTACTTTAAAATATGTCAAAACAGAGTTCAATATGTGTTAGACATTGATGTTTAAAGTTATTGATTGGCTAATCCAATGGATGTTGTCAGTTACTTCTGATTTGTCAGCATTTCTTACTACACTTTCAACATTGCTCTTTGCTTTATTGAAAAAGTGAAACATTCCTGCTTTATCTAATATTAAACAACTTATAGTAGGTTTCTGTGCCAGTTACCTATATATACCTAAACCTAATTCTAAATAAGCTGCTACAATGAATCAGTGTTATATATACAGTACATATTGCAAAGTTGGAAACTGCAGTGTTGCAATAATAAGCCAATACTATGATAACATTCTAATTAAAACCATGTGAAACCATGAATGAAAAGAAAAAGTCCATAAAGTGAACAGGATTATTCAATTTGTGTTTTTTCTTCCCTTTAATTGCTAAAGAGTGAAATTGTCCTCAGGAAATGCTTGTGATGCTACATTTATTAAAGTATATTCCCTTAAAGTGATATTAAAGTCTTTTTTTGTTTGTTTAAAAAGAACAAAAATGGTATACTTACTCGCTCTGTGCAGTGGTTTTGCACAGAGCAGCCCAGATATTCCTCTTCTCAGATCCTTCACCGGCGCTCCTGGCTCCTCTCTCCTGCCAAGTGCCCCCACAGCAAGCAGCTTGCTATGGGGGCACCTGAGCCAAGCCGCTGCTCTGTGTATCCATTCAGACATGGAGCCATGGCTTGGGCCTGTCCCCCTCTTTCTCCTCATTGGCTCACTGCCTTTGACAGCAGTGGGAGCCAATGGTGCCCGCTGCTGTCTAATCCAATGAGGAGAGAGAGTCCCAGACAGCCAAGGCTCTTGTGCAACATCGCTGGATCGAGAAGGGACCCAGGTAAGTATTAGGGGGGCTGCTGCACACAGAAGGTTTTTTTATCCTAATGCATAGAATGCATTAAGAGCAGAGTTACACCCAAAAGTGGAACCACCGCTTATCTGATTTGGCACCTTTCCAATTTGTTTTTGACAGGTACCCTTCCCCACTTCCTTCGGACCTCACTACAGCGAGGTCCATCAGAAGTTCAGGCCCCCCTCCTCCTCTCCCCGCCTCCGGGCCACTTACAAAGTGCAGCACACTTCGGGCATGCACAGTAGGAAACTGCCTGTGAAGCCACAAGGCTTCACTGCCGGTTTTCCTTACCACTAATGGCGGCAGCACCGAGAGCCGATGAAAACATCAGCTGGGGTGGTGACATCGCTGGATTCCAGGACAGGTAAGGGTCCGAATATTAAAATTCAGCAGCTACAGTATGTGTAGCTGCTGACTTTTACTTTTTAGAAAGGGGGAGGGGGGGGGAACTCCGCTTTAAGATAAAAAAAACCTTCTGCCTTTAGAACCACTTTAACCAAAATGACCCAACCAGCTGGAAAAATAAACTCTCACCCTAGTTATATCTCTTCTGTTAGACTTTGTTTAAACACACAGTAGAGTTTACTGCCCCTTTGAAAAGTGATCCGGGGTGGACAGTTGGCTCAAAAGCGATATGTTGCCTCCTGAACCCCTTTTATAACCATTGAAAGCCCCCTGTACTATGTGAGCATGTGGTATAATGCAGTAGCTTTTTCAATGAACACAAAGGTATAGGAAATTTTGGTGTAGCACTGCAGTTTGTAGTTTTGTTATATGTACATATTCATATGTTTTACTAAGCACATATTTTCTGTAAACTGAAAAATTAACTTTGGTATAATCTGTTTAGGGGTAATACTACTTTGTTTTCCCAGCTCACAAGAAAACGGGCAGATCTGAAGAAAAAGCTAAAGGTTACTTTTGTCGGGGAAGCTGGTCTTGACATGGGTGGCCTGACTAAGGAGTGGTTTCTCCTGCTAATCAGACAAATTTTCCATCCTGACTATGGTAAGTCCAGGACTACTCTTTAGTGTCGGGAGAAGTCCCTTATATTTCAATGATCTGTAGACAAGGAAGGCTGAAGTGACTTATGTGCCAAAAAATATCAAAGTGAAAATAGTGCAATATAAATATATGCAAAATTCAGTAAGTACTTGTGCAATTAAAAAAATAATTTTAAGTAAAGTGCAAATCAGTCCTGCAAACTGGTCATTTCAAAGTGCTCAGAAGAAAATCACCAGAATTTGAAATGCTAACCATCAACCTTCAACCAATGATGCTTACTTGAGGCAATACACTCTACCATCACTAGAGTCATCCCAGTAAAAAAACAAAGTGACTGCAGGCTTTAGAGCATATTGTTCCTCACTAAAGCTAACACTTGTTCAGCTTGGACCAATGTAAGTATATTTTAAATGTGCCAAACCTGGCTGATCTCTGAGGAAACCTGGAAAAAATTGCCACAACAAGGATAGCCACTCGCTTGTGGGTCCCATGCCAAGCAGCTGCCCTGCCGCTTACTGAACATGGCGTTGGCCATTCAGAAAACACTTAGAATTTTTCAATGACTGCAAGTAATTCTCAGATAGGACTAGGTGGGGGGGCAGGGTCATAGTACATAGATACTACGGTCAGTTTAAGCAGTGGCCAATGTCTTTGCATTGTGGATGGAAACCAGATTACCCAGAGAACAGGCAAACTCCATGTAGAAAGTGTTGTGATTTCAAATGATTACCCTTGTGCTGCAAGGCAGAGGTGCTAACCATGAAGCTACTGTGCTGCCCATATGCCTACATCTCCTACTGTATAAAGCACTGCTGTGAGTGTTCTGATGTTTTTTTTTTTATAAGACTAACTTTACCTTTTGCAACATACTGCTAAGCAACCCCCAACCTGTGACAGCATTCGTGATTGAAATTGGGGTTCATTTTGAAATGACACAGCTGTGCAGACAGAGCCCAGAAATACATTCACAGATATCTGTAAATTAATTAATTACAAGTCCCGTCCGCCACCTCGAAACACAGACTTGTAATTCTAAAACTACACTTGTAGTTCATTAACACTTCCAGCAACTCTCTAACTGAAAGCCTGTACCTCAGCACAGACAGGGAGCTGAATGAAGGATCTGCAGGAGCCTGGCATTGCACCTGCAAACCATGCAAGTACAATGCTTTACAGGCTCCTGAGAACAAAAATATAAAAACCGAACAATTTTAAAGGTGAATTTAGCCTTTAAACTGTGTTAATAAACAGTAATATCCTATGAGCTCTCCCCACTGATGCATCCAATATCCCCAAAACAAACAAACTCACATACATGAAGACCCACACTTCCTGCTGCACTCTCTAATGTAGTTTGAATGAACCACTGAGAAGCAAAGGCAAGGATTTGCATAATAGCTTGAGCAGGCGGTCAAACCTGGCAACTCGAAATTTCATGAAGTACTTCCAGATGATAATGCTGTAAATATTTAGCAAAATAATTAATGTGTGCAATTTTATTTTCAGGTATGTTTACCTTTCACAAAGACTCCAACTTTCATTGGTTTAGCAGCTTTAAGTGTGATAACTATTCAGAGTTTCGTCTGGTTGGAACTGTATCCTTTGCAATGCATGATGCACCCAACAGAATTTATTAAGCAACACAGACATAATTGGATGTGTATCTAGTAAAAATTAAAGTGCATCTTATTTAGCTATGGATTTGTGGCATGCTTTTCACTTTTCATATAAAAGGGGCATGGGCATGATATTTTATATTGACACAGGGCAACTATTGACTAGCACAGGTGGTGGGGGGACGGGGGAAACAAGCAGAAAACTTATAAAAAATTGTTTAAAATGAATTTCATTTTATGAAGAAAATCAATATTTGTAAATTATTTTACAATAAACACCTTACGTGGAAAAAAATATTGTTTATTATTAAAAAAGGTACATTTTCTCATGTTCCATGCTGCTTTACTATGCAGCAAAGGTAATAAATCCTCATTACGGTTATAAGCAGCTTATCTTTTTAATACACTTTTTCTCTTATCCAATATACAGTACATGACAACTGTATTATTCTGCTGCACAAGGCACAGTTTTTAAAGTTATTGGTGCATTTCTTTAATACACTGGTCAGTCCTAACATAATGTAAATTGAATAACATTGATTAACTTGTAACAATGGCATCTGAAAGTGGGTGGGATATATTAACAAATATAGATCATTGCCCAGGGGACTTTAACGAGTCCCACCCCAACACAAGAAAAAGAAAAAAAAAAGATTTAAAACAGGAACATTTATTAATCCAAAACAGCAATAGAACATACATTTAAAACATAGTCATATGCAGTTGCCTGCTATAAAAGTGCATATGTGAACGACATAAGAACAATTAAGTAGAAAACCTTCTATCAAAATAAATAGTCTGTGCTGATTTTCTCTACGCATTTCACGGGATTAAAACTCGCTTCCTCAGGAGAGGCACAGTTTATTTAGAAAATTTGCAAGAATCCGCCACAGTTAGGCAGTAAAACATGGATAGCCACATACACTGAATGTGTCTTCTAGATATGACTCAATATAAATCATGACGGACGGAGCCACCCAAAGGTCTATCCATTTCAGTTGTGGGGGGGGGGGGGGTCTCATTTCCTGCCTCAAATGACGAAAAGAGGCAATGGTGGGTCTATGACAGATCCTGAAACCAATTTCCCCCTATGGTAAAAATAAGCAGGGTCTGTATCAACAGATCCATTCGCCGGAATTGGGTGGGATATATTAGGCAGCAAGTGAGCATGTCCTTGAAGTTGATGTGTTGAAAGCAGAAACAAATGAGCAAGCGTAAGGATTTGAGTGACTTTGACAAGGAACAAATTGTAATGGCTAAATGACCTGGGTCAGAGCAATTCCAAAACTGCAGCTCTTGTGGGATGTTCCCAGTCTATAGTGGTCAGAACCTACCAAAAGTGGTCCATTGAATGAAAACCAGGGAACCGGTGACAGAGTCATGGGCAGCCTAGGCTCATTGAGGCATGTAGGGAGAAAAGGGCTGGCTTGTCCAATCCAATAGAAGAGCTACTATAGCTCAAATTGCGGAAAAAGTTAATGGTGATTCCTATAGAAAGGTGTCAGAATACATAGTGCATTGCAGTTTGTTGCATACCGGGCTGCGTAGCTATAAACTGGTCAGGGTGCCTATGCTGACCTGTGTCCACAGCTAAAACTACCTACAACAGGCATGTTAGCATCAGGACTAGACTACAGAGCAATGGAAAAAAGTAGCTTGGTTTGATGAATTACTTTTTTTTTACATCCTGTGGATGGCCAGGTGCATGTGTGTCGCTTACCTGGGAAAGAGATAACACCAGGATGCACTATGGGAAGAAGGCAAGGCAGTGATCTGCTACTGACAGCTTGGTACCTGACACCATAGTATACCTTCAGATGTCTAGTGGAGTCTATGCCTTGCCGGGTCAGGACTGTTTTGGCAACAAAAGGGGGACCTACACAATATTAGGTGGGTGGTTATAATGTTATAGCTGATTCTTGCTTCTTGTTTAACCACAGTATTCCTTTAGGTCTTTGATGTGGGCAGCCAAATGTGATAGGATGCTCATCCATGGTGGCAACAAAATCCAAAAAATAAATTTGCCAAGCACCAGCCCAAAAATCTAGTTTGTGCATGGAATGTAAAAGAGTGGCGACTGACCCACCAAATACACCGTACAACTGCCATGGCCATTACTGTTTTACCAGTTCCTGGTTTGGTGAGGTACTGATATAAGTTGGAATTTCCTGTTCCAAGAAGCAGACCCAGAGTTACAGGACATAAAGAATGATGGGTTCCATCTCCCCTCAGTAAAAAAGCCACCATGAAAATGAGTAAGATATAAAAAAAAAGGTGTGCAAAGAATAAAAATAAATATGTTGAATGGTGCGCTAAAACAAAAATAAGATGAGTGACCCAAATCAATCAACCGGCTGCAGCACGGACTGCGAGTACCTTAGGAAATTCCCTGCATGATCTGTATCAAATGCTGATTACAAGAACGTCTTATGTAAGTGCAATACCGTATGTTTAATAAAAGTCTTAGAGGTAATACACTATCAGCTGCTTCTATCCTTATGTTATATGCTGGAGAGCGATCATCAGATCTATATACCTGGGAAACATTTGCTTGATTGCGGATGAGGAGAAGAGAGTATTCGCTGGGAGTGATTAACAAGCACATATTGTTTGCAGTCCGGTAAGAGTCTTGTTTGGGTGTTCTCACAAGGAGTCTTGAAGCACTGTGGGATTGTTCTGGTTTATCTTCAGTTTATTTGCAACATTTGGCACCTTATCTTTTCCGTCTGGTAAGGAGGAATTTCACATAGGTGGTGGGCTTTCACATTGGATTTGGAAAGCACTTGGTTTTCACCTTTCCACAAGCTTAAAGGGCCATACACACTATAAGATTTTCGGAAGACTTTTTCCTTTAGACTTACCAAAACCATATAATATGAGGTCAAACCTAAACACTTTCAATTTGTATGCAATCTGGCTGGCCCTTGCACTACATAGAAAAGGTAAATCTGAAGGAAATCTGACAACAAAAGTTGGATAGTGTGTATCCAGCTTAAGTCATCACCTTATTATGGACATTAATGTGAACTATTTTGATGAATTTGATGTTGATTCAACACAAAGAATATGCACTAGTGTCACTTTTTGTGGAATTTAAGTTTCATTCATTTAATCACTCATTGATTGATTTTTGTCATTCATACATTTGATTGATTTGGGTCACTCATCTTATTTTTGTTTTACCGCACCATTCAACATATTTATTTCGTATATATTCCCCAGGCACTGAATACCGGTAGCAGCTTTAACCAGCTATCAGCGCACCCCCCCCCCCCCCTTATACACTTATCAAAGAATAAAAAGCCTGCAATCTATAATCTGTAGATTGCCATTACTAAACAGCCGTTGGTGTGACTTTTGATAAGGGGTGAAGTTCCTCCTAGGTACCAGACTGGCTTTTTTTTTTTTTTTTTTTAAGCCATGTAGGGCTTGGGTGCCTGACACAAGGACTTGCTTGGTCATATTGGTAAAGCTCTGATATGTCACCCATTGTTTCCCCTCCAGCCAATCACAGTTATTTCAGCTTATAATTTCACCAGGGAAATTTGTTCTTTAGACAGATTTTTAGAATGTTGAACTCTTGTGATATACATACCATTTCATTGCACGTGCATGTCTTCTCTCTATAGAACTTCATATACCGTGTATATATATATATATATATATATATACATACATACATACATACATACATATATTTAGGCTTGATGTGCAATGTTAAAATAGGCACAAAACAACTTTCGATAAATTATTGAATTTTACTTAACCTTGCAAGTTGATGGGACTGGCTGTGTATAACAGCATAACCCTAGATATTCGCTTTCCACCCTGCTGTTACAAGAAGCTGCTAAGTCCTCCTGTTGTACCTTGCGATCAGAACATACCTGTAGGCATTGCAACTGTCACTCTGGATGACCTCTATCAAATTATGCCGGTAAGTCTATTACTGGGTTTGTACTCTTAGGAAAATGTATGCTGTTCTAATTAATTAGGTTGAATGGGTTTGATGTTGGATCGAATATAAGGTATAATCACTGATCTGTGTTGGATGTTTATGTAGAGAAGTCTAGATCCAGGCCACATTGGGTCAATTCACTAAGCCACAGGGGTAATTTTAACTGTTATATCATGACCGTTTTCTCATAAAATGTGTTGTTCGTGTACAGGGATATTACAAAGGTGTGAAATAACTACTGAAAACACTTATTTCCAAACAATCATTTATTTCAACCTGAAGTTTGAGCAGGCCAGAAGCTGGAAGTATTTTAAAGTTTTAAACTCTTTTAGCCATACATCTCTTCTGGGTCATAGGAGTGCATTTAGTTTTGCACTCCTGTGACTTAGATTCAGCCAACAGCTGACTAAAGCTCTGCAGGGATCCTGACAATAATACCACTGAGAGCCTGGGGAATCCGTGCCCTTCACAGTCCGGCACTGCAGTGAACGCTGGAGTAGCGGAGCACAGAATGGTGATTGACAGTTTCCGCTCTCTAGTCAGTGAATACCGAAACAGAGCAAACAGCAGTCATGTAATCGCTCGGTTTTTGGTCATAGTGCCAGCGGGGGACAGTTGCAGCATCAGACCAATACTGAATCCAAATAGGTTAGTATGTGTATTTGTTTGTTATCCAATCCCATACTTCTCAGGGGATATTATTATTATCATCATCATCACTTACCAGGTATAGTGCTTCTTGATTGTGAAGTTTTCTTTCAAAAGGAGGTGGCCCCCCCAAGCACTGGCCCTGACATCTGCATTTAGGGTGGCTCCATTCTCTTGCAGAGGGTCCTACGGAGCCACACTGGATGCATTGTTCTAAAAAAGGTTAAGCACTTATACTACTTTAACTGTAGCCACAATTTTGTTTTTCCAGTTTTAGTCCGCATTCACACTGGTCCGACTTGGACCGCGACTTGTCAGCCTGACAAGTCGCGGTCCTCACACTCCCATTGTGTAGCACAGGAGCCGTTCTAATAGGAGCGACACAAGTCGCTCCGACTTAGAAAAAGGGTCCTGTACTACTTCGGGGTGACCTGGAGGCGACTTGCATAGACATTCATTTTATGAAGTCCGTGCAAGTCGCGCCGAAGTCGCGCTGTACGTGACTTCACAGGTCGCCCCCTAAGTCGGAGCGACCTAATGTGAACGGAGCCTTAGGGTTAGAACTTCTCTCCAGTTTCAGATAGGGTCTGGTTTCCATGTTGAGATTTCCCCTCATTTATTAGTCTGCAAGACAATTATCAATTGGACAGAAGTGAGGGGAAATCTACCTAGTGGACACAGTAATAAAAGTGAAACAAAAAGTCAGGAGGCCATAACCCTTTACTATTCTTTAAAAAATGCTTTTGTAATTTTTGGTTGACTTTGGTAGGTTTTACTAGTTTTTTTTTTTTTTTGTCTGACATCTAATAAATAGACATGAAATTTAGAAGCATCTCCCCAGCGGGGACACTAACAGCAGTAAAAACCTGATAGACGTTGTAAGCCTTTTCCACTCTTTTTAAAATATTGCCTGGAGTTGGGCTCTGAGACTTGCTCACACTTGTTCATATTCATAGAGCAAAACTCACATTTGCTGTATTAAAATGCATTTTTTTTTTGTTTAATAATTGTTTATTGAGAATAAACAAAGTTAAACAAGCAGAACAACGGATTACATTGTATAGCATACCATCCATACATAGTTTGAATAAAGTCGGTAGAATTAACAGAATCAAATTAGAGCAAAGGAATAGAGGCCAGTGCTCTTGAGGAGCGAGGTATCCAAGGAATAGATGAGAGATTAACATCACACAGAGTGAATTCCAATTGGACTCGGAGCTTTGCATTATTTGCATACTTCCAATCAGATATTCTGGATAGGGCTACAGCTTGTTAATAGGTCTTGAAATTGGGGAGGGCCAAACCTCCAGACCATTTGGATTGATACAGTGTTGACTTTGATAATCTGGGGTGTCTCCCTTTCCATAAAAAAAATCGTGAAATTAAGGTCTGTAGTATGGAGAAGAACCCCATAGGCAAAACCAATGGCAACATTTGGAATTAAATAAAATGTGTGGTAGGATGTCCATTTTTATGATATTTATTTTCCCTAGCCAGGAGTGGGATAATAAGGACCATCTGCTAAGGTCTGATTATACACTGTTCAACGGGGGTATATAGTTGTGTTTGAATAGTGTGGTAAGATGTGGAGACAGGTGAATTCCTAGGTATTTAAGAGCATGTTACTACCAACGAAAGGGAAAGGAGGATTGCAAAGTTGATACAACAGAGCGGAAGACATTAATATTAAGTATTTCTGATTTGGATATGGTAATTTTAAAATTAGATGATTAAAATGTGTGAAAGGCTGGCATAAGATTTGGAAGGGAAATATGCAGTTGTTTATGTAGAATAGGATATCGTCCACGTAAGGGGCATATTACTTAATTCCATGTATGTTATCGTTGTTCCTAATAGTAGATAAGAATGGTTCCAGGGAAATGGCAAATAAGATGAACGAAAGGGGACAACCCTGTCTTGTACCATTATGTAAGGTGAAGGGGTCGCTTAAAAGGCTATTATTCCAAATTTGGGCTGTAGAATTGGAGTAGAGGGAAGTTATACCTTGTAGCATCTTGGGACCAAGGACAAAAATACCCAAAAGGTTGTCAAGAGATACTCCTAGTCCACCCTACCAAATGTTTTCTCAGCATCAGTTGATAGGAGGGTGGGCTGGGAGCAGCCCCGGACATAGTGTATGAGAGATAGGGAACATAAAGCGTTATCTCGAGATTCACAGTTCGGTATAAATCCCATTTGATCAGCTGAAATCCATTTCGGGATAAGGGGTAGTAATCTAGTAGCCATCACTTTTACAAATCATTTTACATCTACATTAAAAAAAAATTGGGCGGTAGCTGCTACAACAAGTGGGATCCTTACCAGGTTTTTGGGATAACAGAGATGTGGGCAATGAGGGATTCTGGGCTCAGGCCAGAATTGTTATGTTAGCGTTGGACGTTACGTATGGAAGTAGTTAGTCACCGAACATTTTGTAGTAGTGAACCGCGTAGTCGTCAGGACCTGGAGCTTTTCCTATAGGAGATTTCAGAGCTTTACGGAATTCATCTATGGTGAAGTCCATTTCCAGGCTTCCGAAAAGTTTCTGGTTGATGTTAGGGAGTTTTGCTTGTTCAAGGCATTGAAGAAGGCGATTAAGTTTTTTCGGATATAGGTAGAGAGGCCAAATCTTTCTTCACATTATACAGTTGTGCATAAAAATCGAAGCTATGTGTGAGGAAGTGTGGGCTAGGTCCCCAGAGGGGGTTTTAATTTGTGGTATAAATTAAGAAGATTTTTTGGCTTGTAAGGAACGGGCTAGCTGTCTACCAGGCTTATCAGACCATTCACAGACATTTTGGGCCACTAGACAAAAACGTCTTTTTGTATCAACTTCAGGGAAGTTTTTGAGTTCATTCCTCTTCTGCATTAGGCCTTCGAGATGGGATTTATGCAAGAAAATGTATGCGCTCTCTCGAGCTCAGCACCTGTTATATGGTTTCCTTAATTTGTTGACCGTGTTCCCTCTTTTTATGGGCTCCAAGCTCTATCAGCTTTCCTCTCATTGTAGCTTTATGGGCCTCCCACAGCAGAGAGGGAGTAGCATCAGGGGAGGTATTGTCAACAAAGTACTGCTTCAAGGTTGAAGTAAGCTGAGCAACGTCAGTTGGATTAGAGAGGAGGGAGTCATTAAGCTTTCAGCCGTTAGAGCGAGGGGGCAAAGAGGGTAGAGTCAATTTAATAAAAACAGGTGCATGGTCTGAGATAGAGGCAGTGCCAGTGGGGGCATAGCGCAGGAGAGGGAGATGGAAATGATCTATAAAGAGGTTATCAATTCTTGAGTAAGAATTGTTGGAATTTGAAGTAGTATGAATAATCCTTAAATTTAGGATGGAGTGAGTGCCAAACCTCTTTCAGTTGCATATCGTGTAGCCATTTTTTAATAAAGGACAAACGTTTAAAAGGGATGGAAGAACGTCCTTGGAATGTGTCCATGATAGGATCCAAAAGCATATTAATGTCAACCGCTAGGATGGTAACTCCCTTGGCAAAGTCCGTCAATTTGGAAAATACCTTGGGCATAAAAAGTGGGTTGATTGTGGTTAGGGTAATTAATATTAACCAATGTGCATTGGGTGTTACCTATGGTGCTCTTAAAAAAATAAAAGAAAACGACCAAAGTCATCAGCTAGCATTTCTTCAAGTTGAAAGAACATGCTTTTATTGAAACCAATGGGCACTTCTTTGGCTTTGTTAGTGTCAGAGAGGCTGTAGTACCAGACTGGAAAATGAGGTGAAAACAATTCTAACATGAGTGAGGTGAATTAGGTGAGTCTCCTGTAAGAAAACAATAGAACAGGCCAGATTTTTAAGTGCTCTCAGAATTTGGTGTCTTTTAGTGGCGAAGTTCAGTTCTCTGACATTATAGGAAACAATAATTAAGGACACCATTGGGATATCGAAGCGTGGTCCTTTTGTTTATAGTAGAACCTCCGGTGTTGATCTCTGTGAAGGATGAGAAGGAAGGGGGGTAAGGAGAGGAGCGAAAGAAGAGGGGATAGCCTAGAGACATTCTTGGGCAGTCCATCACTTTTACACTCAGCTTCTTTAGCAAGGCAGTGGTCATCTTGGAGGTGTGTTTGGGGTCCTTCTCATGATGGAATACTGCCCTGCGGCTCAATCTCAGAAGAGAGGGGATCATGCTCTGCTTCAGTATGTCACAGTACATGTTGGCATTCATGGTTCCCTCAATTAATTGTAGCCCATGACACTCCCACCACCATGCTTGACTTTAGGCAAGACACACTTGTCTTTGTACTCCTCACTAGGGATGATCGAACTTTTCAAAAGTTCGGTTCGGCCAGAACATTTGAACTTCCCGAAAGTTCGGCCCAGATTTCAGAACCCCATTGAAATCAATGGGACTTGAACTTCGGTAATCAAAAAACACCATTTTGAAGCCCTAAAACCCAATAAATGCCCCTAAAAAGTGCCTAGGGTTCTTGGTCATACCCCAGGGACTATTAATCACACAAAAAAAGTTCTTAGTGTCATTTTTGATAGAGAGGCAATTATTGAAAAAAAAAAAATAAAATAATAATTTCTTTGGATTTAGTATCTGGGGGGGTGTAAAAAGTGTACCTGTGAAGTTTCAGCTCTGTAGCATGTCCAGAACCATAAAAAAAAGATTGTTTGTACTAGGTCACTTATAGAACAGGTTAGTGGCTTCTCGCTTTTCACACCTTGCCGGTTTAGTAGCAAGCGTTCTTTTGGGCATTTTTTGGGGTCAGTATGTGTGTGTATATACCACTATACACAAGTTCCGATGTTTTGCCTGCCTCCAAAATAATGCCTGCAACAACACACCTGGGCGTTTTTTTTTTTTTTTTTGACGCTAGCGGTTTTTTTGGGCATTTTTTTGGGTTCTTTGGAGGCAGGCAAAACATCTGAACTTCTGTATACGGGTATATATATACACACATACTTATATGTATATATACACCTAGACACATATAGGTGTGATAGTAGCAGAAATATATGCTTGCGCTAATTAAATCATTTACACTAATATGGTTACACTCCTATAACACCTATATATGTCTAAGTGTAAAATACATATAAGTATGTGTGTGTATATACCACTATACACAAGTTCAGATGTTTTGCCTGCCTCCAAAAAACCCAAAAAAATGCCTGCAACAACACACCTGGGCGTTTTTTTTTTTTTTTGACGCTAACATTTTTTTGGGTTCTTTGGAGGCAGGCAAAACATCTGAACTTGTGTATAGTGGTATATATCCACACATAATTATACGTATTTTACACTTAGACATATATAGGTGTGATAGGAGCGTAACTATATTGGTGTTAATTATTTCATTAGCGCAAGTAGTTTTTTCTGCTCCTTTCACACCTATATATGTCTAGGTGTATATATATACTACATGGGTGTGTATATATATATACCCCCTATACACATGTTCAGATGTCATGCCTGACTCCAAACATGTGCTCAAAAGATCCCTATGGACGCCTGCAGCCAAAAAGAATGCTGACGGGGGCAAAGCCATATTACTGCAGCGAAAGTGACACAAGAGAAACTAGCTTTTCTCTATAGCGGTCACCCTGATATGGAAGGGTTTGGTCACCCTGCCATAGCAGTCACTGTCAGTTAACCCTACACTACACTATGGTCCCCTTACACTTAACACTTTCCCTACAGAAACTGAATAAATTGAAACTAAAGTGTAAAAGAGCACCCTAACTACACTATATATCCCTTTCCTCACACTAAAAATTGCTAAATGACACTTTGTAACAGTTTGTAGCAGAAGTAACAGAACAGCATTCCACTCTCTTCCATGTCCCTGTATAAGAATGCTAGGAATTTGGCGGGGGCTATCTTATATACTGGGGGGCGTATTCACTAATGATTGGACTATGGACCCCCTAGTCACTCCAATCACATTCCTAGCATTCTCCTGCCCCCTCAATTGGCTTTTACTGATGGTTCTGGTCCAATCACGGGCTTTTAAAGCCCATTTCCTGAACCATTGCATTTTGGTCGGTTCTGGTTGCTGAATTCCGAACTTTTTGGGCAAAAAGTTCTAAATTCGGCCGAACCTCGAACAGCCAAAGTTCGGGTCGAACCGATGGTCGACCTGAACCGTTTGATCATCCCTACTCCTCACCTGGTTTCCGTCACACACTTGACACCATCTGTACCAACTTTTGGTCTCATCAGACCACAGAACATGGTTTAAGTAATCCACGTCCTTAGTCTGCTTGTCTTCAGCAAACTGTTTGCAGGCTTTCTTGTGCATCATCTTTAGAAGAGGCTTCCTTCTGGGATGACAGCCATGCAGACCAATTTGATGCAGTGTGCGACGTATGGTCTGAGCACTTACAGGCTGGCCCCCATCCCTTCAACCTCTGCAGCATTGCTGGCAGCACGTCTATTTCCCAAAGACAACCTCTGGATATGACGCTGAGCACTCAACGTCTTTGGTCAACCATGGAGAGGCCTGTCCTGTTAAACCGCTGTATTGTCTTGGCCACCATACTGCAGTTCAGTTTCAGGGTCTTCAAAATCTTCTTAAACCTAGGCCATCTTCAAGTAGAGCAACAATATTTTTTTTCAGATCCTCAGAGAGTTCTTTGCCATAAGGTACCATATTGAACTTCCAGTGACCAGTATGAGAGAGTGAGAGCGATAACACCAAAAAGTCTGTATGTTAGAAATGTTTCTGTACTTAATAAGGTTATTTTGTTTTCAGGAACTGGCTCATGGACTGAATGAACTTCTAACATATGAGGGCAATGTAGAAGAGGATTTCTATTCAACATTCCAGGTCTGTTTAAAATTATTTTTAGGATAATCTATGTATTTAAATCATTGATTGATTGACTACTATGCTTCAGTTATGCATCCAATCAATATCTTGGATTTATTATGTATCAATGCTTAAAGGTTGAAGAAAATCTAAAGCTAGCTAGTTCTGAATTTACAATCTTGTACGTGCGGAGTTCTCTCTGCTGTTACATCTTGTTGTTTCATACAGTAGCTTTTGCTATGCATCCTCAGATTTATCATCTTCAGTATATCTGTTTTGGAATGCCATACATGAGGATGTTAATTAAAAAAATATTTTCATAATGAATAGTCTCTCATCCCTTGGGTATCAACTAAACATTCTGTCCTCAGAGGGTTATCTAGATGCCATCATATTATTTATTAGAATGTTTAGATTATTTGCAGATTATTTTTTCAGGTCTTTCAAGAAGAGTTTGGAGTCATTAAATCATACAGCCTTAAACCTGGTGGAGATAAAATCCCTGTTACCAATCAAAACAGAAAAGGTACAAATATGTATTAAGAATGTGTAATTTTGTGCTTAAAACTAATATAGTGAAATTGTAAGGTTTACAATAAATTTTGTTTTATCTTCCTAGAATATGTCCAGCTGTACGTAGACTTTCTGCTTAATAAATCCATCTACAAGCAATTCTCTGCCTTTTATTATGGGTTCCACAGTGTGTGTTCCTCCAATGCACTGATGGTAAGAGTGACCATCCAAGCAAGATGTTTTGGAAATGTTCCAGTAGTTGAGAATAACAGTTTAATACCTACAGTATAAAACATGACAAAATGGATACTGATGTAGCTACATGTGCATCATATTAAATTAGAATATCATCAATAAGTACATTTATTTTGGTAATTAAATTGATAAAGTGAAAATCATATTTTATATAGATGCGTTACACACAGAGTGATTTGTTTCAAGCATTTCTCTCTTTTAATTTTGACGATTATGACTTACAGTGAAAAACCAAAATTCAGTATCTCAGAAAATTTGAACATGAGAGAAGACCAATAAAAAAAAAGGGTTTTAATACAGAAATGTTGGCTTACTGAAAAGTATGTCCATGTACAGTAAAGTATGCACGCAATACTTGGTTGGGGATCCTTTTGCATAAATACTGCATCAATGCTGCGTGGCATGGAGGCGATCAGCCTGTGGCACTGCTTAGGTGTTGTGGAAGCCCAGGTTGCTTTGATAGCGGCCTTTAGTTCGTGTGCATTGTTGGGTCTGGTGTCTCATCTTCCTCTTGCCAATGCCCCAAAGATTCTCTATGGGGTTTAGGTCAGGTGAGTTTGCTGACCAATCAAGCACAGTGATACCATGATCATTAAAAGAGGTATTGGTACTTTTGGCAGTGTGGGCAGGTGTAAGTCCTGCTGGAAAATTAAATCAGCATCTCCATAAAGCTGATCAGCAGAGGGAAGCATTAAGTGCTCTATAATTTCCTGGTAGAGGGCTGCACTGACTTTGGACTTGATAAAACACAGTGGACCAAAACCAGCAGATGACATGGCTCCCGAAATCATCATTGTGGAAGCTTCACACTGGACCTCATCGAACTTGGATTCTGTGCCTCTTCACTCTTCCTCCAGAGTCTGGGACCTTGATTTCCAAATTAAATGCAAACTTTCCCACAGTCTGTGATGATTTGGGGAGCCATGTAATCTGCTGGTGTTGGTCCACTGTGTTTTATCAAATCCAAAGTCAGCGCAGCCCTCTACCTCTATCATTGGTTTTATGTAATATACAAATTTTCTGAGATACTGAATTTGGGGTTTTCACTAGCTGTAAGCCATATTCATCAAAGTTAAAATAAAAAAATGCTTGAAATATATCTCTGTGTGTAACGCATTCCATATAAAATATGAGTTTCGCTTTTTGAATTGAATTACTGAAATAAACTTTTTGGTGATATTCTAATTTTATAATATACAGTATCTCACAAAAGTTAGTACACCCCTCACATTATTGTAAATATGTTATTATATGTTTTTATGTGACAACACTGAAGAAAAAAAAAAAAAAGCTACAATGTAAAGTAATGAGTGTACAGCTTATAAAACAGTGTACATTTGCTGTCCCCTCAAAATAACTCAGCTCCCAGCCATTAATGTCTAAACCGCTGGCAACAAAAGTGAGTACACCCCTACGTGAAAATGTCCAAATTGGGCCCAATTAATCCATTTTCCTTCCCCGGTGTCATGTGATTCGTTCATGTTACAAAGTCTCAGGTGTGCTAGATTTGGTATTATTGCTCTCACTGTCTCATACTGGTCACTGGAAGTTCAACATGGCACCTCATGACAAAAAAACCCTCTTAGGATCTGAAAAACAGAATTGTTGCTCTACATAAAGATGGCCTAGGCTATAAGAAGATTGCCAAGACCCTGAAACTGAGCTGCAGCACAGTGGCCAAGACCATAGAGCGGGCTTAACAGGACAGGTTCCACTCACAACAGGCCTCACCATGGTTGACCAGAGAAGTTGAGTGCACATGCTTAGCGTTATATCAAGAGGTTGTCTTTGGGAAATAGACATATGAGTGCTGCCAGCATTGCTGCAGAGGTTGAAGGGGTGGGGGTCAGCCTGTCAGTGCTCAGACCATACGCTGCACACTGCATCAAATTGGGCTGCATGGCTGTCGTCCCAGAAGGAAGCCTCTTCTAAAGATGATGCACAGGAAAGCCTGCAAACAGTTTGCTGAAGGCAAGCAGACAAAGGACATGGATTACTGGAACCATGTCCCGAGGTCTGATGAGACCAAGATAAACCTATTTGGTTCAGATGGTGTCAAAGGTGTGTGGCAGCAACCAGGTGAGGAGTACAACGACAAGTGTGTCTTGCCTACAGTCAAGCATGGTGGTGGGAGTGTCATGGTCTGGGGTTGCATGAGTGCGGCCCGCACTGGGAACACAGTTCATTGAGGGAACCATGAATGCCAACATGTACTGTGACATTTTGAAGCAGAGCATGATCCCCTTCTTTTGGAGACTGGGCCGCAGTCAGTATTTCAACATGCTAACGACCCAAAACACACCTCCAAGACAACCACTGCCTTGCTAAAGAAGCTGAGGGTAAAAGTAATGGACCGGCCAAGCATGTTTCCAGACCTAAACCCTATTGAACATCTGTGGGGCATCCTCAAATTGAAGGTGGAGGCACGCAAAGTCTCTAACATCCACCATCCCCGTGATGTCCTCATGGAGGAGTGGAAGAGGACTCCAGTGGCAACCTGTGAAGCTCTGGTGAACTCCATGCCCAAGAGGGTTAAGGAAGTGCTGAAAAATAATGGTGGCCACACAAAATATTGACACTTTGGGCCCAATTTGCAAATTTTTAACTAGAGGTGTACTCATTTTTGTTGCCAGTAGTTTAGACATTACTGGCTGTGTGTTGAGTTATTTTGAGAGGACAGCAAATTTACACTGTTCTACAAGCTGTACACTCACTACTTTACATTGTAACAAAATTGTCATTTCTTTAGTGTTGTCACACGAAAAGATTTAATAAAATATTTACAAATTTGAGGGGTGTACTTACTTTTGTGAGATAGTGTGTATATATATATATATATTTGAAGGGTTTAATATTGAGTTGGCCCACCCTTTACACCTATAACAGCTTCAACTTTTCTAGGAAGGCTGTCCACAAGGTTTAGGAGTGTGTCTTCTTCTAGAAGTGCGTTTGTGAGGTCAGGCACTGATGTGGACGCAAAGGCCTGGCTCGCAATCTCCGCACTAATTCATCCCAAAGGTGTTCTTTTGGGTTGAGGTCAGGACCCTGTGCAGGCCAGTCATGTTCCTCCATCCCAAACTTGCTCATCCATGTCTTTATGGACCTTGTTTGTGCACTGGTCCAAATAATTTGGTGGAGGGGGGGGATTATGGTGTGGGGTTGTTTTTCAGGAGTTGAGCTTGGCCTCTCAGTTCCAGTGGAGGGAACTCTTCAGACACCAGCCTGCCAAGAAATTTTGGACAATGTAATGCTCCCTTTGTGGGAGCAGTTTAAGGATGGCCCCTTCCTGTTCCAACATGACTGGGCAAACATTCCCATAGACACACTCCTAAACCATGTGGACAGTCTTTCCCAGAAGAGCTGAAGCTGTTATAACTGCAAAGGGTGGGCCAACATAATATTAAACCCTATGGACTAAGAGAATGCTATTAAATTCATGTGCATGTAAAGGCAGGCGTCCCAATACTTATGGTAATTGTGTGTGTCTGTGCAGGGCCGATCCTAGGGTAACAGACGCCTGGGTGCAGAAATATTTATGGCGCCCCCCGTGTGGGCGTGGTCATCTTACTAACTCCTCCCCTTTCCTAATGGGACCTGGAGGGGGTCTCTCCAAGGAACACAGAGAGGGCCTCTGTTAGAGAGTCTGTTAGAAAGAGCCTCCACCAGGCCCCATTAGAGACTACAATGGGGTTGTATCATGGGACCTGGAGGGGGGTCTCTCGAACAGAGGTCATCTCTGTGTGCATTTTAAAGTCTATGTTAGAAAGACCCCCCACCAGGCCCCATTAGAGACTACAACAGAGTCTAATGGGACCTGGAGGGGGGTTTATCTTACAGAGGCCCTCTCTGTGCCTATTGGAGAGCCACTGATAGAAAGAGTCCCCTCCCATCCCCGATGAGAGACTACATTAGAGTGTCACCGAACAATAGAAAAATAAACAATATTATATTAATTAATAGCACTTTGATGCCCAGGCCCAAGACTAGAAGACTTCACTTACCTTAAATAATGGGTACTGGGGCTGGCTGCTGGTCCTGGGGCCTGGCTTCTGGGACTGGGTCCTGGCTTCTGGGGCTTTGCTGCTGGTCCTAAGGTCTGGCTGCTGGGGCTGGCCTGCTGGTCCTGGGGTCTGGCTGCTGGTCCTCCTGATTCCTGGCTGCTGGTCCTGGTTTTTGGGGCTAGGCTGCTGGTCCTGTATTCCGGCTGCTGGTCCTGTATTCCGGCTGCTGGTCCTGTATTCCGGCTGCTGGGGCCTTGGGGCTGGCTTCTGGTCCTGATTCTTGGCTGCTGGTCCTGGGGTCTGGCTGCTGGAGTACCTGACGGCATTTAGTAAAAATATAAAATTGTAAATTAAAGAGATAAGTACACATATGTGCCCCTAATAAACCAGCACATTGTACAAAGTGGCTAAAATCCTGGTGTCAGCTTTAAAACTGCAATGGCCTCATTCAATAAACAGTCCTTGTTTGAAAGGTTTACAGTGGGGAAAATAATTATTTGATCCCCTGCAGATTTTGTAAGTTTGCCCACTTATAAAGAAATCAAGGGTTTATAATTTTTATCATAGGTCTATTTTAAATTAAATATCAATCAATCAAAAATCCAGAAAAAAAACACGATACAAATTTTATAAATTGAGTTGCAGTTTAGTGAGTAAGATAAGTATTTGATCCCCTACCAACCAACAAGATATCTGGCTCCCATAGACTGACTACAGTATGTGCTCATGTGGTACACAGGTTAGTCCTGTCAATTTAAGAAGGTGCTTCTTAAAGCGGTTGTAAACCCTAAAAAAAAAAAAATAAAAAAAAAAACCTGCAAGACAAAGGCATAATGAGCTAGTATGCATCGCATACTAGCCCATTATGTGTAACTTACCTTAAAACGAAGCCCAGCCACGGACCCCCGCACATCGCTGCGGGCGCTGCCATGATCCCTCGCAGTCTCTTCCGGGTTCGGCGGCTCCGGCGCGCTGATTGGCCGGAAGAGACGGCTCCGGCGCGATGATTGGCCGGAGCCGCGATGACGTCACTCCCGCGTGCATGATTTTTCCGGCAAGCTCCGGCAAACTGATTGAAGGTCCCCCCCCGGACCTTCAGAGCGCATGCGCCGCTCACGCGAGCGGCTGCATGCACTGTAAATATCTCCAAAACCGTGCCGGTTTAGGAGATATTATTTGTACCTACAGGTAAGCCTTATTATAGGCTTACCTGTAGGTAAAAGTGTCAAAAAGCGGGATACTACCGCTTTAACACAACTCATTATGTGTATAAAAGACACCTGTCCACAGAAATTCACCATCATAGGCAAGACCAAAAAGCTGTCAACGGATGTCAGGGACAAGATTGTAGACCTGCACAAGGCTGGAATAGGCTACAAGACCATCAGCAAGAAGTTTGGTGAGAAGGAGACAACTGTTGGAGTGATTATTCCTTAATTGGAAGAAATACAAAATAACCATCAATCGTTCTCAGTCTGCAGCTCCATGCAAGATTTCACCTCTTGGGGTAGGGATGATCATGAGAAAAGTGGAGAATCAACCCAGAACTACACGGGAGGAGCTTGTGAATGCTCTCAAGGCAGTTGGGACCACAGTCACCAAACAAAGCATTGGTAACACGATATGCCTTCCTCAAGAAGGCACATGTACAGGCTCGTCTGAAGTTCACCAATAAACATCTAAATGATTCAGAGAAGGACTGGGAGAAAGTGCTGTGGTCAGATGAGACCAAAATTGAGCTCTTTGAACTTTTCTCCGTGTTTGGGGGAAGAAAATTGCTGACTATGACCTTAAGGACACTATCCCTACAGTCAAGCGCGGCAGTGGAAACATTATGCTTTGGGGCTGTTTCTCTGCTAAAAGGTACAGGCTGACTTTGTTGCATTGAGGGGCCAATGGACAGGGCCATGTATTGTAGAACCTTCTTCCTTCAACCAGAACACTGAAGATGGGTCATGGAGGTGTCTTCCAGCATGACAATGAACCAAATCATACCATCAAGGCAACAAAGGAGTGGCTAAAGAAGAAGCACATTAGGGTCATGGAAGAGCCTAGCCAGTCTCCAGACCTTAATCCTATAGAAAATTTATGGAGGGAGCTGAAACTTCAATTTTCCAGGCGACAGCCAAGAAACCTTAAGGATTTAAAGAGTGGACCAAAATCCCTCCTGAGATGTGTGAAAACCTGGTAACCAACTACAAGAAACGTCTTACCTCTGTGCTTGCCAACAAGGGTTTCTCCACCAAGTACTAAGTCATGTTTTGCTTCGGGATCAAATACTTTTTTACTCACTGAACTGCAACTCAATTTATAACATTTGTATGGTGTTTTTTCTGGATTTTTGGTTGATATTCTGTCTCTATCATTTGGAATATACATACCTATAATAAAACTTTTGGACCCTTAAATTTCTTTGAAAGTGGGCAAACTTACAAAATCTGTTTAAAAATGAGTTCAGAGAGTGCATTGGATCTGGTTGTTTTGAACTACTGTAGGTAAACAACCATTTAAGAATAACTTAAGGTGATCATAGCTGTATTAGTACACTTCAACAATGCAATATATATTTTCTTTCTTTTTTAATAAGTTTGTTTTCCAGGACAAGCTTTTAGGGGCCTACCCCCCTCTTCCCCCTTCCCCTCCCACTCTATAGTCCAAATCTCTACTCCCTAGTTTATTACTGCTTGTGTGCATGTTTTATCTCAGAGATTGTTGACTTTGCAAGCAGTGTTGGGAATTGCAAGCTAAACAAAGTATTGCACCCTGCAACAGTTCCCTGTTAAGCTTTATGTAACTTTAAAGGCAGATATCAATTGTATGGGAAAGACATTTAATAGTGCACTTTTCCTTCTAGTTACTTCGTCCAGAAGAAGTGGAGATTCTGGTTTGTGGAAGTCCTGAACTAGATTTACATGCACTCCAGAAAAATACGCAGTATGATGGATACCAGAAAACAGATCTTACAATAAGGTCAGCAATTTTTTTTATTTAAACTAAAAAAGAAATGTGAGAAATGACTGGTGCTGTCCATGCCAATCTGTTTTTGAAGGCACAGGCTTTAGGGCTGTTAATTTATTCTTACTTCTTTATGTAGTATCAAACTGACCCAGACACTTGGCTTTTTCCAAATCATTGACTGCCCAAGTAGTACTGTAAGGTTAAAGAGGGCAGGCCTAAAGCTTTCAACTTCACAAACTAGTCAACAAAACAAGTATCCCATACTTTTCTCCTGGTAATTCCTTTGGAAGAACAGTTTCTTGCCAACCAGTTAATCACAACAGTATCTAATACCGAGACATGAGGAAAGCAAACCTTTCACAAATGACAAACAGGCTGACCATAGCCAGGAATAGCATGACCAGCACCCATTATTCCTCACAAGTGTCTAAAGATGGCAGTAGATGTTGCGATTTTCTTTCCTGCAAGCATGTTTTTTTTTAGGAAAGAAAATAGCTTGATTACAGTCAGTCAGTGCTGATGGGGGAATCCCTCCCGCAGAGCTATTGGGTTCTCCTGGAGGGGAGGGGGGGTTGGGAGAACACAAGGTGATTATTGCTAGTGGCTATAGCCGCTGGCAATAATCGTATGAAAAATCAGACAGGCTGGTTGTTCCCATTTTGATCGTGTGTAGAAGCTCTTTATAGACTTCTGCGGGGCTCTCTTCCAAGATAGGGAACACTTTGGAGAAGAAACTCCAATTAGCATAAGTCTTAGGAGCTGTTTTGGTGTCTGGTCTTAATTCCTGGAAATGCCAACAGTCTTTGCTGGCCACAGTCCAGCAATATGTCCAAGATCTGAATTATTTCTGGACCTGAGATACTTCTATATAGTGCTCCTGGTTTCTTACATCAATAAGAAGGTGTGTTCTATTTTTGCAGGATTTATTTTTAATTAAATACGTTTTGTATCTTAAAGCTGAGCTCTGGAAGAAGTAAAAGGTCCTGCATGTAGTGAGGCTCTGCCCACACTACAAGGGTTACAGCGTGTATTTTTAGGGGGACTGGGTAAAGTGGTTTTAGTTTTACTTAACTAATCCTCTGCTCCCGGAGACTCCTTCATGCTACAACACCAATCCCTGCAGTATCTTTTTCCCTGCATTCTGGCGGTTGCATGCACATAACATAAATCAAAATTGATGCTGGGACCAAAGCCCTGCATTATGACATGAAGGTGCTGAGGAAAAGTTCTCTGCCTGAGCATAGGGCAAAACCATTTGATGAGAGAGGGAGGATTGGGTAAATAAAAGTGCTTATACGAAACCCTAGACATAAACAAGCACCACAGTGAGGACTTTTATTTTTCCTAGAGTTGGACTTCACATTTTTTAGACTGTTGGCTATTTATCTTAGATTGGATCATTCAGTTAGACAAAAAAAATATATAGTACAACTATAAAAATGTTATGTTCCTAATGGGTTGTTCTCTTGCAGACATTTTTGGGATGTCGTTTTGGGATTCCCTCTTGACCTTCAAAAGAAACTGCTTCACTTCACAACGGGGAGTGACAGAGTGCCAGTGGGAGGGATGGCAGACTTGAATTTCAAGATTTCAAAGAATGAAACGTCAACTAACTGGTAAAAGTGCATGCAGTTGAGGGAGTAGGGGTTAATTTATGCAGGAACTTAATATATAAAACTCTATATAACCGTGCTTTTAAAACTTTTATAGGCTTGTGTATTTTGGTTATTTAGATAATAACCTGAAGGGATATTTCATTTTTAAGGATATGTGGACAATTTTGGGACCAGATTCATACCATTACCCAAAAGTTCACCAACTTACAGATCCTTAAAACAACAGCCTTTCTTCTGCACCTCTGCACCACTGTACATTGGCTTCAAAAACATACAAGCAATCCGTCATAATTCACCTGATCAATGCAGTCCTTGCCTGCATCCCCAAGCTTTGGAAGCAACCAGATCAAACTCCTATAAAACACTGGTTTAACAAACATACTTATATTAAAGCAAGTCCTTACAGTAATTGTAAGGCTTTTTTTTTTTTTTTTTTTTTTTAAATAAAATAATAAAGATGTTTTATATTTACTTTCTCTGTGCTATTGTGCTATGGTGTTGTACAGAGTGGCCCAAGCCTTCTCTTCTCGGGTCCCTAGCCAGAGCTTTGGGCTACTCCTTTTCTTGGGGCACCACAATAGGAAGCCACTTCCCATGGGGATGCACTTGCAGGCTTGCTGGGCTGTGTGCTCAGCTCCACCCTCTGTTCTCTGCCTTCAAAATTTGATTGACAGCAGCAGGAGCCAATGCTGCCTCTGTGAGCAGAGGGAGAGAGAGTAGAGAGTTGCTGCAGACAGGCACGGCATTGGATCGGGCTTAGGGGAGTATACAGAGGGTGAGAGGGAGATACAAATACAAGGACGGTTTTTTAACTTAATGCTGGGAATGTATTAAGGTAAAAACTGTCCAGCACTTACAACCATTTTAAAGTGTAATTCCAGGCTAGATCTAACTAAGCTTAAAACTGCTCCCACACCCCTTCTAACTCCTATACCAACTACAAAAGGAAAAAAAAAAGAGTGCAGCGCTAATTGAATGTGACATGTGTATAAACATATTCAAATAAACATCAAGTGATAACATAGTCAATTGAAACAAATAAATGAGTCCAATGAAGTCCCATAAACAGCAATTGAAAACAAGGTCCCAAATTATGGTGAATCTTGAAGGTAAACACAATAGTGACCATAAAGTGAAAAACGTCCCGTCACCAGATGAGTAAATGAAATGGGCGCTCACCAGATAATGTGGGTCTGTATTGCCGTATGACAAACAAACCAACCAACCAGGCTTATAAGATGATCCAAAATCCTCCTAAGAAAACAACCAAGGATGTAGTTCCAGGCTCATGGGAATGTAGGGAGAGGGATGGAATTCGCTCATACACCAGATCACATGGAAGCCAAGAGAAAAGTGCACATAGCGTAATATTGCTAAAAACTTTTATTGAAAAGTAAAGACTTGCACTTACAAAAAGCGCATGGTAACAGGCAATGTACAGGCAAAATAAAGTTCTACTGCAAGCTCCTGACGCGTTTCGTCCGCTTAGACATCAAAGGATATTGCAATGGTCATAGGCACTGTGACATTGTAAGGCATGAGATAACAACATATAAATGTCTTTAAATATCTAAAACACAACCACGGGAGGGTGAGATCAAATATGGGCAAGTTAAGCAGAGAAATATCAGCAAGTTAGAGCAAACGCCAATGCATATTTGAGCTCCACATAGCAAAAGACATTAAAAAAATAGGGGTTGGCATTGCAAAGTAAGGCTGGTAATAAAGACCAGACCAGTGGTAGTGTCAGGGTTGAGGGATCAGAAGGGGGGGGGGGGCAGAGGGATGAATATGGGGGGTGTGGGTAGGTAGGGTATATTAGGTAAGGGGGAGTGGGGAGGGAAGACAGAGGAGCAAAGCTCTCCTAGTGAGAGAGTGACAGGTTGAGCTCCTGTACATTGACTGTGCAAGGCACACCCACCTGACTGCTCCCCATGTACAGTGGATATAAAAAATGTACTCACCCCTGTTAAAATGTCAGGTTTTTGCAATGTAAAAAATTAGACAAAAGTAAATCATTTCAAAACGTTTTCCACCTTTAATGTGACCTATAAACTGTACAACAACTCAGTTGAAAAAAAAAAACCTGAAATCTTTTTTACGGGGGGGGGGGGGGGGGAGATTCGAGTAAAAATAAACTAAAATAATAATGTGGTTGCAAAAGTGTGCACACCCTATTATAACTGTAGATGTAGCTGTGTTCAGAATAAAGCAATCACATTCAAACGCATGTTAAATGGGAGTCAGTACACACCTGCCATCATTTAGAGTGCCTCTGATTAACCCTAAATAAAGTTCAGCTGTTCCAGTAGGTCTTTCCTGACATTTTCTTAGTCGCATCCTACAGCAAAAGCCATGCTCCGCAGAGCTTACAAAGCATCAGAGGGATCTCATTGTTAAAGGCATCAGTCAGGAGAAGGGTACAAAAGAATTAGCAAGGCACTAGATATACCATGGAACACAGTGAAGACAATCATCATCAAGTGGCAAAAATATGGCACAACAGTGACATTACCAAGAACTGGACGTCCCTCCAAAATTAATGAAAAGACTAGAAGAAAAAACTGGTCAGGAAGGCTGCCAAGAGGCCTACAGCAACATTAAAGGAGCTGCAGGAATACCTGGCAAGTACTGGTTGTGTGGTACATGGGACAACAATCTCCCGTATTCTTCATATGTCTGGGCTATGGGGTAGAGTGGCAAGACAAAATCCCTTTCTTACAGAGAAAAACATCCAAGCCTGGCTAAATTTTGCAAAAACACATCTGAAGTCTCCCAAATGCATGTGGGAAAATGTGTTATGGTCTGATGAAACCAAGGTTGAATCTTTTGGCCATAATTCCAAAAACAACACTGCACATTGCCTAAAAAAACACTGTGCCCACAGTGAAGCATGGTGGTGGCAGCATCATGCTTTGGGGCTGTTTTTCTTCAGCTGGAACAGGGGCCTTAGTCAAGGTAGAGGGAATTATGAACAGTTCCAACTACCATTCAATATTGGCACAAAACCTTCAGACTTCTGCTAGAAAGCTGAACATGAAGAGGAACCTCATCTTTCAGCATGACAACGACCCAAAGCATACATCCAAATCAACAAAGTAATGACTTCACCAGAAGAAGATTAAAGTTTTGGAATGGTCCAGCCAGTGCCCAGACCTGAATCCGATTGAAAATCTGTGGGGTGATCTGAAGAGGGCTATGCACAGGAGATGCCCTCCCAATCTGACAGATTTTGAGTGTTTTTGCAAAGAAGAGTGGGCAAATATTGTGAAGAAGACTGATTGCTGTAATAAAATTAAAAAGTAATTCAACAAAGTATTAGTTTAAGCACTTAAGGACCGGAAGGTTTTACCCCCTTAATGACCAGGCCATTTTTTGTGATACGGCACTGTTTTTTTAACTGACAAATTTGCGGTCATGCAACGCTGTACCCAAATAAAATTGATGCCCTTTTTTTCTCACAAATAGAGCTTTCTTTTGGTGGTATTTGATCACCTCTGCGGTTTATATTTTTTTGCACTATAGCGACAAAAAAACAATATTTTTTTACTTTCTGCTATAAAACATTCCTAATAAAAAAAAATAAAAAATCTAATTTTTTTCACCAGTTTAGGTCAGTATGTATTCTGCTACATGGTTTTTGGTAAAAAAAAAATCCCAAAAAGTGTATAGGAATCGGTTTGAACAAAAGTTATCGCGTCTACAAACTAGGGGAAAGATTTATGTCATTTTTATTTATTTATTTTTTACTAGTAATGGCGGCGATCAGAGATTTTTAGCAGGACTGCGACATTGCGGCGGACAGATCGGACACCTACTGACACTTTGGGGGGGGGGGGGAATCAATGACATTACTACAGTAATCAGTGCTAAAAAATATGGTCAATCGTGTGCACGCCCCCACTATCTGCTTCACGAAGCGACGTGCAGGTACGTAGTTTCGTGTAACAGAGCCAACCTGCCACAGTAAAACTATGGCGGCTGGTTGGCAAGTGGTTAAGGAAGTGCACACTTATGCAGCCATATTATTTTCGTTTTTTATTTTTACTTCCCTCCACCTAAAAGATTTCAGTTTGTTGTTCAACTGAGTTGTACAGTTTATAGGTTTTACAATAAAGGTGGAAAATGTTCTGAAATTATTTATCTTTGTCTCATTTTTCTACATCACAGAAATCTGACATTTTAACAGGGGTGTGTAGACTTTTTATATCCACTGGAGCCGAATGGCCATTTTTCTGTACAGCTTTATTGCACATTCACCTTTCTTCTCTCTATGCAGCTTGAGTGCACTGTTCTTTGTGTACCTTTAAAAGGCCCTTTTGCTGTGTTTCTTTTCTCTGTCCTTTGGTATGCAATGCATGTTCTGTTGTTCCTTTGTATGCTTTTCCTTTTTCTGTTTCTCTCTCTTCCCATCACCTGCACATCCTGGCCAGGTCTCATCTGCATCCGAATAAAAGAAAATGAACTAGGCAGGGTTCAGTGCTGCAGAACAATGTTACCCTCACAGAGATGCTTACACTGATACTAGGGCCAATAAAGTTGAACGTTTCTTCACCTACTATTATCATAGGCGCAGGGGAGGATTGGGCCAGGGGGGCAATTGCCCCCAGGGCCGCTCTGATGTCCTGTAAAAAAGGCTGCACCACTTCTATCACAAATATGCCTAAAGGATTCCTGGTGAAGAGAAGTAACAAGTCCCTGCCACTGACCTACTGAGTGCGGGATGAAGACAAGGACAGAGCGCAGGCCTCTCTTCCTAGCATGGATGGTGTACACTGTGTCTGAGCAGAGGCCGGATCCATGCATCACTTGAGACTCTTCTCCCCTAGCCAGTCCCATCTGAGCTGTCCCAGCTCCCTCCAATAGCCCCCTGCTGGCCAGGTTGGGAACCCGGATTCAGCCGGTGAGTAGAGTGGTCAGCAGGGATTCAACCTGGAATGGGGGTAAGGAGGAGGACAGGAAGAGGGAGAGTGGGAGGGGGGCTGAGTCACTGCACCATGGGCCTCTGGTTTTTGTACTTGCCCCCTGGGCTGAAAGTTGCCAGTCTGCCCCTGCATAGGCGTGCACACCTTATCACCCTGTGTGGTACAGATTGCACCTGTTTAGACCACTGATATTTCACCAAAGCCCCCTAACGGAGCTCCTAAGAAAAAAAAAAAAAAAAAAACTACTGACAATGTCCACTGCCCTACTGATCCCAAGCTCTGCCCTACTGGCCCCATCCAGAACCAAACCATGGTCAGGTTACTACTAAAAGCCCAGCACACACCTGCCCAATTATTATGCTGGCTGTTCTGAATATCTGGACCCAGGAGTGGAGATATCTTCCCACCCGGATCACTTAGAAAGCCCCAGGCTCCAGGTCCCAAACTGGACTTTTTAAAAACACAGAGGAAACTGAAAAGCCAGTTTCCTCTTCATGTTACAAGCTCCCTGGAGCCTCTCAACCTGCCTGGTTGAGAATTCTGGGTCACGATCACTTTCAAGACCCTGGCAGGGCAACACACTGCCACAATATACACATGCGCACAAACACGCAAATATGTTTGAGCTTTGGGGTGCACACCCCAATGCAATAGGCTATGCATGCCCATGACTATTATATTTGACTGTGGAAGGGAACTGGGCACAGGGACAGATACTGTGGATATAAAGTGGAACCCAATCCCACAGAAAAATAAAATAATTCCACTGCATAAACTGCTATTTATATAACTTAACATCTTGCAAGTAGCTGATATAAAACTTGTTAATGTGTCTGTCCTTTCCAGGTTGCCAATTTCACACACGTGCTTTAACCAGCTGTGTTTACCCCCCTACAAAACAAAGAAGGAATTAAAGCAGAAGCTGACAATCGCCATTTCCAATGCAGAAGGATTTGGGCTGCAGTGAAGAAACTCTGAGGCCTTTACAGACTTCAACCTTTTCTTTATAGATTTCTAGAATGCTCCATTTGTGTGACCACTGCACCAGTGCTGTCAACTCATCACTTTGATAGAATGTGCAATTAATCCCTGACTTCGGATGTGCAAGGAGAAAACTTTGGAATCAACAGAGTCTGTTAGCGTCTGCACTTCCATGTACTGTATTTTGAAATGATACCATTGTGCTGGAAAGACCCGCAGAATGTCTATTACCCATCATGAGACCAACACAAGAGACTCTCCACCTCTGCACACCTGCTACATTACCCTGACCTTGGGCACAGTTCTGATCAGCAGACTTTGCCAGCAAACTACTTTATTTCCACTATTGGTTTACGTTGCTTTATTAATCTATTAAGATGTAGATATGTTTATAAAGAGCTGGAAATGTAGGGAATAGTGTTTTCTTCTATTTTCTACTGTAAATAGAAAAATATTGAAATTGTGTGAGCTCTGGGAACTGTAATTAGAATGTACATATTAATGGTTTCTTTAAAAAAGTTACATATAATTCTATTGCTATTGAGAAACTATTTGTCACACTTTCTGCATTTTTTATTCTACACATGATGTTTATGGCTTCTACCAACATGCAGTCACCTTAGCAAGTCAACAGGCAGCCTTGTTGCCCTGTCATGACTGCAATGTATTGCCCATGCGATAAGAACACAGGGAAATCACTAGCTAAATGCTTTGCTCAGTCGTGTTTTTAAAAATGTCAGATGTGGGAGCAGGAACCCCAGTCTAGCCTTCGCCTTAAATAAATATTTATTCAAACTAAAATTTAGTTATAGGTGGGGAGCAATTTGTGAATCCAATATGCAGTTTAGTTTTTTTGGGAAAGATCTACGTAATGGAATGTTAGATTCTGCTGTTGGCATGCATTTTAATCTTGGTGGTGCACATGCAGTAAATGGTTCCATTCTCTATAGAGGGTAGTGGGGCAGGATAACCCTTAAAAGATATTATAATAGTTACATTCAAGTCTGTATGAAAGTAATTTTACCATCTTTGTTCTCTGTGCCGGTCCCCATCAAAGAGGGCTGTAATACAGTTTAGGATTTTGTATACATGTTACGGTAGATCTTGGTTAGGGTATATACAAAACGAACAACCCAGTGTTTGAGTACTTTTCTAGTTTGACTATAAACCTACTGCAAAATAGGAGTATAAGAGAATGATTATTTTAGCTGGGTGTGGATGCAAACATTCAGCAGTCAGTGCCATAGCTTGCAATTCTTGGACTTTTTGTTATGAAAGAAGATAAAATAAATGCCCATGAAACATCAAATATCAAAGGGATATTAAAAAGGTCCATTAAAAAAAAAAACAACTTCATGTTATTTATACTTACCTGTTTGGTGCCATGGTTTTGCCCACAGCAGTCCTGACCTTCTTTTTCTCGGGTCCCCTGCAGCAGCACAAAAAATGCATGAAGGTAAAAAACCTTCAGCCTTTACAACCACTTTAAGGGACCAGACTGCAGAGACCAAATCTTTGACAACACTTGTTTGGGAAACTGTACCCTAAACGTTTATCTTTTTTTTTTTTTTTTTTTACTGGAAATTGTAAAAATGTACACTAAGACAATAGCAGAATGGAAAAAAAATGATGTGCCTCAATATGCTCATTCATAAATGCCATCTGCATCATGCAATGATTTAAAACCTGTTATAATGTAAATAAGCAGAACATAGCAATATATTATACAAATCAGCACTCTAATGGTCTTGCCTAATAACAGTGCAATGATGTATAACAGATAGCAGCCACAGATTTGACGAATTAAGTCTGTTTTGCTAATAGATTATCTCTGATTGGATATGATGGGCTGTGGACCTATAGTACATTATAAATATCAAAGTAGCAAGTTTCTACAGTCCTAAAATGCAGTTAGAATATTTAATGCAGGAATCTTTTGACTTATTTTTTTATATGTAATAAATAAAGTTGTGTCCATTAAAAAAAATTATTTTTGCAGGAAAGATTTATGACATTGAGAGAAAACAGTCTCTCTGAAATGGTTTTGTTTGTCTAATAATGTGGAGTTGTAGTGTTGAATCCAGTAGAATACATTACCAGTTGTTGATACTGGAGGAAAAAAGTTTACTTTGTCAACTGAAAGAGATACTTGACTGACAATTTGCAATAACGACTTTGACCACATTTTAGGAAGTTACAATTTGGTGGTCATAAGATAACATTACAAAGCTCATTTATTAATGTTGATTTAATTAAAAAAGAACTTCTATAAATTTCTATGGACTTTGACATAAGCAAGATAACAAAGCTTGCAACATTTTCAAACATATACAGGCAAAACAGTATGTGTACATTTTTACTTGTATGAAGTTTAGAATATTTGTTGCACTTCTAGTAGCGTAGGTGTAAAATATGTATTATGACGCTTGTATCTTCTGAGTTGTCTGTCATTGTGACCACAATTGTTCTGCCACTTGCACGTTTTCCAGTATCTTATACCATATCATGTACAGTAAGCACACTATTGTATTAACTAATATGGTCATCAGGTCATAGCATGGTGAGCTAGGTTTCACTTTGCACTTGCTTTTCATGTATGTTCAAAAATATTTGTACATTAATTCAGCTTACCTTAAGTACTGTCAGCATTGTTTGCCATTTTTTTTTCTCTAGATGTATGTTTAATGAACAAATGCAATGTACAATAACTCATTTCAACCAGATGCATATTTAGTGATTTTTACATTAAGCTTCTAAGAGCCGATTTCTGCCCATTGTGGTTTACTACACATTGTTACTTTCTTGGTGTTTTTTTTTTTTTTTTTTTAGGGAGCTGTGTCAAAATAGAACTAAAAGGCAAAACTTTTTTTCTTTCATTTGGATAGAGTAATAGATGGCATAACCCCTGTTTTGTCATTTCCGTCCCACAAGTAACACTATATTACCAAAAGTATTGGGACACTTGCCTTTACACGCACATGAACTTTAATGGCACCCCAGTCTTAGTCCGTAGGGTTCAATATTGGATTGGCCACCCTTTGCAGCTATAACAGCTTCAACTCTTCTGGGAAGGCTGTCCACAAGGTTTAGGGGTGTGTCTAAGGAAATGTTTGACCATTCTTCCAGAAGCACACTTGTGCAAGTAGGCCCTGATGTGGACCAGATAACCTGGCTTGCAGTCTCCGCTCTAATTCATCCCAAAGGTGTTCTATCAGGTTGAGGTCAGGACTCTGTGCAGGCCTGTCAAGTTCATCCTCCCCAAACTCGCTCATCCATGTCTTTATGGGCCTTGCTTTGTGCACTGGTCCAAACCAATTGGTGGAGGGGGGATTATTGTGCGGCGTTGTTTTTCAGGGGTTGGGCTTGGCCCATTAGTTCTAGTGAAGGGAACAGTTAAGGCGTCAGCATACCAAGACATTTCAGACAATTTCATGCTCCCAACTTTGAGGGAACAGTTGGGGATGGCCCCTTCCTGTTCCAACATGACTGCTCACCAGTGCACAGACAAGGTCCATAAAGACATGGATGAGCGAGTTTGGAGTGGAGGAACTTAACTGTCCTGCACAGAGTCCAAAATACAAAATCAATTCACTATTCACTATTTTTGCTGCACAGAGTCCTGACCTCAACCCAACAGAAGGATGAATGGTTTGAATTAGAGCGGAGACTGTGAGCCGGACCTTCTTGTCCACATCAGTTCATGTCTTTACAAATGTGCTTCTAGAAGAATCGTCAAATATTCCCATAGACTCACAAACCTTGAGGACTTCCTTCTTCTTCCCAGAAGAGTTGAAGCTATTATAGCTACAAAGGGTGGGCCAACTCAATATTGATCTCTACGGCCCTGGCACAGATGTGGCAAAGTATAGGCAAGCAGGGAGTAATCTAGCACAGTGTTTCTCAATTCCGGTCCTAAGGGCACATTAACAGGCCAGATTTATCTGCGCTTAGACGAATTAGAGGGCAAAGAGTTATTCAAGGCCGCCAGCTAGGTAAGTGGATTACAAACTTATGGTTATAAAAAAAGAGAGTAAAAGCAGCGCCAATTTAAAAATATGGAACAAATGTCCCAGGCAATGCAGTCCACAATTGTCCAATATATATATATAGGAGAAGACCAGAAGATAGTCCAGGACACCAGTGCTGAAGTCAAGATCAATAGACACCCAGTAGTGATGACAATCCAAACCACTTACCAGATGACAGGTAAATTGGACACAAATCACTCTCAGAGAGTCCGCACAGGGGAACCGAATCATGGGCTGGAAGTTGATCAGACCCAGACTTTATAACACCTTATGGCACTCCCATACAGACGGACATAGGTGTAATGGACACCTCAAAAGATGGAAAGGGACAATAGTGTAGACTGTACAAAAAACTTTTATTTTGATAAAAGAGCAATACTCACAAGTGAAATAGCATATCGTGAAAAACCGTGGTGTAACATAGCGCGCTGAACGTCTGCGTCACCTAAGAGTGGGCCAACTCAATATTGATCTCTACGGCCCTGGCACAGATGTGGCAATGTATAGGCAAGCAGGGAGTAATCTAGCACAGTGTTTCTCAACTCCGGTCCTAAGGGCACATTAACAGGCCAGATTTTAAGTATTACCTTGGGGATGCAGGCTAGAATACTGCAATCACTGAGCAGCAAATTGTATTTCCGTTTTCTTGCAAACCTGGCCTGTTAGTGTGCCCTGAGGACAGGAGTTGAGAAACACTGATCTAGCATTAGAAGCAGTAGAAGGATGTTTAGAAATACAATAAAGAGTTATGGGGTTACCCCCACTACCAATACTGGAGAAAAAAGGAGGAAGGACCTTGCTTGTCTCATGACCAACAAGAGACAACTTAAATGGGGGGGGGGGGGGCTATAGTTTTAGACAAGTGTTAGGAAGCCAGAATTGTGGGTGGTGCAAAAATATACCAGACTTTTGGTGCCAAAAAATAACTGCACATGATACAACTATCAGCTAATGTTATAGAACAAAAAACAACATTGTAGTCAATTGTTCAAGGTCTAAAAATCACCATAGAATAGTCCTAAGGTGCACATAAAAATATTGGCCCCTTTGAAGATTTCTCTGTCACTGACGTTTCCATTTTATATATGGAAAATTTGGGTACTGCATTTGCATCCTGTGGCAATCCATTCAGAGCTTTAGGAGGTCCATTTATTATAAAGGTATACAGATCACAACACCAGTATCTAGGGCAGATCACAAAAGTAAAAAACTGTTTATTTTCATTAAGTATTTCTTAGAACAGACCATTAGGCTCAAACTCCAAATAAAATACCTATTACCTGTTAAGTTAGTGTCATGTCCTTGTTATTGTAGGTTTCTTCCTAAATTTAAGGAGGCCTTAATATAGACAAATTTGGCTATTTATAGAAAATAAAATGAGACAAGAATAAAAAAAAAAAAAAAAGTTGCCAGTGGTGACTAATCCACTTTTATATTTTATTCCCTGTCAGACAAAGAATTTAATAGGCCATCATAGGCAACAACCTACCCTTTTAACATTTTTCTTTTTTTTTTTTCAAGCTTCTTTACATATAGCTGAACTCCAGGATAACCAAATATTCTCAGAATACAAGAAGTATGTTTATTATTTTTTTGAAAATTGGCATCCTTTGTGTATTTCTTCCAGATCTGTGCGGTAATTCAGTGTAAAACTTTGCCTTTGTGCAGGAGCTTCCTGTAAAAAAAGATAAAGGCAATATGTGGGGTTGTAAAGGTATTTAATGCACATAAAGTGCAATCATCTCCTTTGTGGCTTTTGAGGAATAGATTTATTTGAAATGTTTTGTTCCTGGAGTTCAGCTTTAGTGTTATTCCAAGATCTGTTTTATTTATTTCTGGATTTAAAAAAAAGCATTTGAAAATGTATGTTGAACATAAGACAATGGTTGTCTGTATTTCTAAAAACGAAATGAAAAAGCTTTATCGCTGACTTTTTTTTAGAGAGAGTTAAACATTGCCTTAGGATTTCTTTTGATTTTATTAATAAGATGTTTTGTTTACTGTATGAATAATACCTCAGAAAAATACTGCTGTTTGCATAAGTTATAAATTCAATAGAAATGTAAGGGATACGTTTTATACGTTGTACAAAAAAATAATAAATCTATCTGCACTTTGTACTCTACTTTGTAGAATTTTTTTTTAGATTTTATTTAAATGAACTGCATTAGCATTTGTTGGGCAATGCATAAAGGGAAACCATAATGGGCTTTGCTGATTGGATTTTTTTTATTGTACAGTTAGAAACAGATCATTTTTTTAAACCATTTGTAGAAAATATATTTATTTACCACACATTCTGTACAGGACACATCCACTGCATTTGGAGTAAGCTCTTTAACCCTTTAGAGGTCATTAAAATCGAAATAACCAGACCAGATTTAACAGTGCAAGCATGCCTCGATTAGCATGACCAGAACACGGACTAATTTGCATATCTATATTCTTTTTTGGACATTCTTCTATTTTGACCTGGTGATCTGGGCAGTAAGTCTGTTTTTTTAAAAGAACAAGCTTTCCAGCAGAATGTATCAGTTACAGAGATGGGACAAACCATTTGCCACTAGCAGGGGTGTTTTACAATGATCAGTTTTTTTTTTTATGTAAAACCTTTATCCAAAAAAAAAGGAAAAAAAATGGTGGCCTTAACCGATTATAAAATATTAGCTGGAGTTTGGCTTCAATTTTTTAGTGTGTTTAAATCCACTAGCACATTTAACACTCCCCTACCCCTCCAACTGACAATGCTGCTGTCTAACGGTGCCCCCTGTGCTTATTCATCCAGAGTGGGGGCACTCTAATACAGGAGGTACTGTATATTAGTGGCCAGAACACCAAGGTAAAACAGATGGGAAAAAAGCCTAAGCTGCAATATAAACAAAAAATTGCTATCAAATTCTTACCGTAATTTTTCTTTCCTGATGGACTCCATGGCAGCATACGTTTGAGTAGCCCCGCCTCCGCTCCTACCCCATAGGATCCCACTCCCATAAAATTTCAGGCTGAGCCAGAGGCCACGTTCCGTAACTAGCCTACTCATGACTCTGAAAGGGAACTCCTGCTGCCATGGAGTCCTTTAGGAAAGGAAAATTACGGTAAGTATTTAATAGGAACTTTTCATTTTTTCTGACAGGCAGCATACGCTTGGGAATGAAGTAGCCCAAAAAACAAGGGTGAGATGTTGGAAAAGTAGGGTTTCAATCATAGCCAGCAAACCCTATGGATAGATATTGACAGCATAAAGGAAGTTAGCTACACCCCACAAAGAGCCAGAACAGCTTTAATAGAAGATAGGTCATCCTCCAACTATTACTGGGGCCCTTTCACAGGGAGCCCACAAAGCTTACACACTCCTGGATGAGTATGAGTGTGTGGTGACTGCTTCCATAGGAACAAAGCCCTAAGCTTCATATGCCTAATAACTAGCTGGAATGACCCATCCAGCAGAAATTCTGGGCGACACATTCATCCCGCTGATTCTTCTAGAGAGCGTGACAAGTATGTCCTAAAACTCTGAGCAAAACAGTAGCTTGGGAGCATGCTCGAAAAATCCCAATATCCATGGCATGTACAGTGGGAATCAAAAGTTTGGGCATCCCAGGTAAACATTTGTTTTAATGTGCATAAAGAAGCCAAGGAAAGATGGAAAAAACTCCAAAAGGCATCACATTACAGATTAGACATTCTTATTATATGTCAACAAAACTTTTTTTTATTTCCATCATTGACACTTTCAAAATTACAGAAAACAAAAAAATGGCGTCTGCAAAAGTTTGGGCACCCTGCAGAATTTATAGCATGCACTGCCCCCTTTGCAAGGCTGAGACCTGCCAGTGTCATGGATTGTTCTCAATCATCGCCTGGGAAGACCAGGTGATGTCAATCTCAAAGGTTTTAAATGCCCAGACTCATCTGACCTTGCCCCAACAATCAGCACCATGGGATCTTCTAAGCAGTTGTCTAGAAAACTGAAACTGAAAATAGTTGACGCTCACAAAGCTGGAGAAGGCTATAAGAAGATAAAGCGTTTTCAGATGTCAACATCCTCTGTTCGGAATGTAATTAAGAAATGGCAGTCATCAGGAACAGTGGAAGTTAAGCAAGGTCTGGAAGACCAAGAAAAATATCAGACAGAACAGCTCGCAGGATTGTGAGAAAAACAATTCAAAACCCACGTTTGACTGCACGATCCCTCCAGAAAGATCTGGTACACTATTTCACTATAAAGAGATACTTGTACAAATATGGTTTTCATGGAAGAGTCATCAGAAGAAAACCTCTTCTATGTCCTCACCACAAAAATCAGCGTTTGAACTTTGCAAATGAACATATAGACATGCCTGATGCATTTTGGAAACAAGTTCTGTGGACCGATGAGGTTAAAATTGAACATTTTGGCCGGAATGAGCAAAGGTACGTTTGGAGAAGAAGGGGCACAGAATTTAATGAAAAGAACCTATGTCCAACTGTTAAGCATGGGGGTGGATCAATCATGCTTTGAGGTTGTAGAGTAGAAGGAAAAATGGATTCAATAAAATTTCAGCAAATTTTGGATGGTAACTTGATGCCATCTGTGAAAAAGCTGAAGTTAAAGAGAAGATGGCTAAACACACCTCGAAATCCACGGGGGATTACATCAAGAGTCGTAAACTGAAGGTTTTGCCATGGCCTTCACAATCTCCTGACCTCAACATAATTGAAAATCTATGGATAGACCTTAAAAGAGCAGTGCGTGACAGACAGCCCAGAAATCTCAAAGAACTGGAAGACTTTTGTAAGGAAGAATGGGCAAAGATACCTCAAACAAGAATCGAAAGACTCTTGGCTGGCTACAAAAAGCGTTTACAAGTTGTGATACTTGCCAAAGGGGGCAGTACAAGATATTAACTCTGCAGGGTGCCCAAACTTTTGCAGACGCCACTTTTTTGTTTTCTGTTATTTTGAAAGTGTAAATGATGGAAATAAAATCTAACTTTTGTTGACATATTATAAGAATGTCTAAGCTGTAATTTGATGCACATTAATACAACAATAGTGGTGCGCCAGATTTAAATACAAGGAACAGTGTTAATACTCATATTCATAACATGTGAAGTACACAATCCAAATAACTAAAATCAAAAATGTATAGTCCTTAAATATTTGTCCTTGTAACTTACAAGGACACATATCTAAGGATTATATATTTTTGATTTTAATTGTTTGGATTGTGCACTTCACATGTTGTAAAGGTGTGATCATCCACAGTGTCCATACAAAATGAAGAGTGCCCACTGCATTGCCCCCAATCAATGCAGAGTGCCCATTGCCCCCAATCAATGCAGAGTGCCCACAGCATTCCCCCCCCCCCCCAGTTATTAGATCTAGAAAAGTGAGCATCAGTATAAAAACGACCTTACATGAATCAAAGAATCATATTCAATCACTAACAGACAATATCAGCTAAATTCATAGTTGAGCAGTAAACATTTAAAGAAAGCAAAGATCTGTGAAAAGAATAAAGCTAGAAGACTGTAGAATATCTAAAATGAAATTATAGTTGAAAAATGGCAGAGACGAACATGCTTGAGAATATTTTATCTGTCCAGCTTTGTTATACAGACATTTTTGATCTTGACAGATACAATATATATATTTTACTGTTTGAATTAGGAATCAACTGTATTATCTCAAAGTTTCTAATGGTATTTAAGCTCTCATCCTCTATTTGTCATTATCATCATCATTATGATGATATCTCCAATAGCAACCTAATGACAATAATAATAGATTTGTGCAGTAGCATGCCCTGAAACATTGGTGGTTCCCCCAGGTCCTTGGTGCTGCATTCACCCCCCCCCCGCGCGAGACCTGTGCACTTACCTCACGGCAGCTTCTCTTCAGTCCCCGCGTCTACTCAGTCCTCCCGCCTCCTCCTCGGCCAATGGCATGGGGTTGCCTTTCGGCCAATCAGGAAGCGGGAGGACCCGCTCTCTGATTGGCCAGGAGGAGGATCCGTGTGACAATAGCGAATTTTCATTCGCTATTGTCACACAATGGGTGGGCTCGGGGGGAACTGCTCTGCTCCCCGGCCGCCACAGTTAAATATACCTTCACGGTCGTCTGCACGGTCTGAATTTGTTCTGCGCGGGACCGTCAATTAGATGCATGCGCGCAGCTTAAAGGGAACATTGCGAGTCAAATCTGAACTGAAAGAATCTACCTGGAGCAGCAAGCTGTCAAGGGGCCTTAAGAGCCCTGATTCTGGCCAAGCTTCCTGCTGAGGATGCAGACCTAGAGAGATTGACATCATGGCTCAATCATTACTCCAACTAGACTGGAGGGGATCCCATCTGGAGCTGTAAGTCACCAAAGGATTCTTTCTAGCCTAAAGCCCCTTTTACACATACGGTCCGTTCAATTCATCAGTTTAGTCACGTCAAAATGTATCAGTTTTTCATCCGTTTTCATCTGTTTTTCATCCATTTTTCATCTTTTTTTGCCTAGAGAGACTTGGTTTTCCTTCAAACCTCAGATGCAATCCCCATCAAAGTATTGGATGAGTAAAGGATAGTCTACCCAGGAGACATTGGATATGACAGGGACTGCAGAGATCTGCCCTCTAAGAGAGCAGTTGAAGTCCGGAATGCACCTGACAAGAGGACTGAAGCAAAGAAAACAAAGCAGTCCAAACTGAACAAGCTCTATTCCGATCCTCTTGTAAGATTAATAGATATTAGCTTAGAGAAACAGCCAAGCCTGATTAGTCTCTTCCTGCCAGGATGAGAAAGTGGAAGAGACGAACAAAGGTGAAATAATGCTCTTTACGACAGAAGATATCATCCAAGAGAAAGGACTTCAATCCGATACCCCAGTATCAAAGGCAGGAACCAAGGCCTGTATGGCCAATAGGGAATTACGGCAAACATTGCCATGGTCTTAGCAACAGACCCCCCAAAAAAATTGTATATGGATTGAACTGGAAAGCATATGGCTTGTGAGACCCTTCCTGATCTGACACAGCATCCGCACCCAGGGCTTGGCCCAGGCCCCTAGGGAAAAGCTTTCCAGCTTGTAACAGTAGGGAGATGGTACCAGATCTAACTCTGAAATCTTGCCCGAGATAAATACCACTTGGAGGGATCTGTATGTAGGAACCCTTTATTGCCCAATTGGGCCACAGAATATGGATTCTTCCCAGAAATTCTATGTAGATTTAAAAGAGATAAGGAAGATACTACTCCACCCAGATCACAGTCATCTCTATCTCTTCTCAGTGGACTGACCTTGCAGGTTCTGACCGGCCCCCTAATGTAGGACACCACTGTGAAGTTGTTCAGCCTCACTGGAGACTAAAAATCTGCTGTCAGGTGACAAAGTCGAAGGGAGTATGAAAGAGCTGGCCACAAAACCAGTGTTCAAACTATCTTTCCAACTGGGGAGTTCTACTAGCAAAACAACTTCCTGACAAGGGAGTTCCACTGGCAATAACTCAGCAGCACAGAAGATTTATTACTGTGCTTGCACCCATGGCTTCATCTGCCTATTTGCAAGACATGAGATGCTGGGTGCATGATCAACATTTGAGAAAAAAAAACCCTTTCAGGACAGGAGGCCTTTTCCATTGAGCACACCTCAATATAGGGATGGGAGAGACCATGGTCCTGATCATCAGGTATTAGGATTCTGGGTATGCCTGGCTTTCCTCTCTTCACCTGTCAGCATCCTAACATCAGTATGCTCTAGGGGCAAAAACTATGTATCCTGAACTGTGATGGATTAAGCTCTCAGATACACAAGGATTTACATAAAAGTCACAAGACCCTTTTTGAAAGACTAGCCAGCCAATCTCTTGTAGGGTTCTGAGAACTCCCTCTGTATATTTGACAGGAATTCCTGTCTAGAGGAGGAGTGGATCGAGAACCCAAGCAGCAGACATATATGCTGCATGAAATCTTAATCCATGTAGAACCAGAGGTATGTCAGAAGATAGCTCTGGGAATTGGAAATAGGCATCCCGCTGAGCAACAATAGTACTTCTCTTAAAATCACATCTGCTGGAATTGGAATTGCCATCCCTAGAGAGAGTAAGAACCACATTGGCTAGCAAAACTTGCTTATTGTTGCTGGAGCAAAGGATTCCTCCTGGCACAGTCAGAGGTTTGAAGGTGGCTGATTAACCAACATGGCCTGAAGTGCTTGACCTGAAGGATCAACCGTCTGAGACCAAAGCTGTATCTTCCTAGCAGAAGAGGAGCAACCAGGTACCCATAAGATACATATGGGTGGCACAAATATGAAAAAGGCCAGTAAACAACCTCTCCCCCAGAAGTAGAGCTGTTTGCTTATCAGGGCTTTTTTTCTCTGAAAATACAGTAGGTGCTGGAACTCACCATCCCCGGCCAACTTCCTTCCCAAACTATGCCCACAACCCCGCCCTCAGCCAAGCCTTCCTCAGAGGTGAAAATTACACAGTTGCCAAATAGTGGGTGTGATCGAGGCTCAGAACTGTGTATTGCAGGAGGTGCAAGGTTCAAAAAAGTGAAGCACACAGAGTGCAGGACTCTGGAGTATGTATTGTGCAGTGCTGAGGAGTGCATATCATACAAAAGGTGAAGTAGCCATAAACATGCACAGTACACAACATTAAAAAGTACAGTATGTAGCATACAGCACAGCATAGAGACTATGATCAGGAGCATGTAATGTACACTGTACATACATAATCTAAGGCATATGATACACACTCCTAACCACTACCCCTGTATACTGTGCTATACATTATATAATCGTGAACCTTGTTCCGTTTATACATTTTCTCTTTTACATACTTCTGACCACTGCACTCTGTCAGTTGTGCTATATCTTGCATACTCCTGACTGCTCAACTCTGTATGCTGTGATGTATTTTGCATGCTCCTGACTGCTGTAATCCCCACATACAGATTGGTTGGATTATTCAACATATAGCCCTTTGTACAGGAGTACAGTGGTCAGGAATATGTAACAGAGTGTAGAATGTGCAGCCCAGCATACTGTGTGCAAGGGTCAGGAGTACGTAACATTGTACAGAGCGAAGAATTCAGAAGTATTGTCCAGGGGCCATTAATGTAACACATGACTGTAAGAGGTATGTAATGTATAGCACAGCATAGAGTTATAACTAGGTAATGTACAAGGTATTTTACTAAATCATCACTGTTGCACGCTGCCATACAGGACATACTCTCGGTTACTGAACTCTGTATACTTTTGCTGCAGCAAAGTTCCCTTGTCCTCTCCAAGCAAAAATCCCACTTCCCTCAAGTATCCCCACCCCTCAAAGTAACCATCAATTACTTTCCTCTTTGCTTTCCTCTCCCTTCATCCACAGTTCAACTCTGCACTTTTTCCATAACTCAACTTTGTACCCCATTATCTCACCTCTGCACCCCTCCATCCACAGGTTACACCCCCAGTCCACAACTCCCCTCTGCACCCCCAAATACAGCTTATCCTCATAGCTTTCACCTCTGTGCTAACCGCACTTTTTTTACAGATTCTCCCCTCCCCCCAGCACTCACCTTTTCACAGATCCTCCCTCCCCCACACTAGAAGCTCTCTCACCTATTCACAGATAGTTCACTTAACCCCCCCCCCCCCCCCCAGCTCTCCTTCACATCTTTCAGAATGCAGCAGTCACTTACCTTTTCTTCACTCGCCCACCACACCGCTTGGCTACTGGGATCAGGAGAAGCCACCCAGTGTAAGATAGCAATTGCTCAAGTTGTAACTTACATAGAATTAGGGACTCTCCCAATATGACAGCATTGGTCACATGGGGTGAGTCACATGCTCCTCCATACCCTCAAGTACAAGGTAGCTTCTCTGCTGCCAACAACTGAGCATGTGCAGTAGAAGTCTAGCCAAATAAAAAAAAATAAAACAAAATAGGGAAATATCCCATTTGGTATATGAAAGGAAATAAAATGTTACCATCCCGAACTCCTACCACTAAAATTAACCACTTGCCGACTGTCGCGTGACTTTTTAAAGCGGCAGTCAGCCCCTCACAGGCAAAGTGACGTAGGACTACGTCGCTAGCCTTTGAGCCTCTAGGGGGCGAGCGCGCGCCCCCGCTCGCTCCCCAACATGTCCACACGTGTGACCAGCGGACCTGATGTCCGCCGGTCACTCGCGATCATCCGGTACAGAGAGAGAAAGGCAGGCAGCTAATGTAAACAAAGCCAACTGTCATTCTCCCTTGTGTAAGTGCAGAGATCATACGGTCCTGCTATGTAGGATCGTATATCCCTGTAGTTACACAAACAGCCACATCCCTTTACAGTTAGAATCACGCCTCTAGGGATACATTTAACCCACTGATCACCAGTAAAGGTAACCCCTTCCCTGCCAGTGTCATTTTTACAGTAACAGTGCATATGTATAGCACTGATTACTGTAGTAATGTCACTGGTACCCCCAAAAGTGTCAAAAATGTCAGTCAGGGGTCCGATCTGTCCGCCGCAATGTCGCAGTCCCGCAAAAAAAAAAAAGAAAAGAAAAAAATCGCAGATCGCCGCCAAAAAAATAAATAAATAAAATTTACAATTATCTTTCCCTTAGTAAACGCAATAACTTTTGCGCAAACCAATCAAAATACGCTTATTGCGATTTTTTTTACCAAACTTATGTAGCGGAAAACAAATTGGCCTAAAATGTTAAAAAATTTTGATTTTTACATTTTTTGGGGGGAATTTCATATAAAAAAAATGTGAAAAATATTATTTTTGCAAAATTGTCGATCTTTTTTGGTTTATAGCGCATGATCAAAAAATCGCACAGGTGATCAAATAACACCAAAAGAAAGCTCTGTTTGTGGGGAAAAAAAGGACATTAATTTCATTTGGGTACAGCGTCGCACGACTGCGCAATTGTCTGTTAAAATCATGCAGTGCCGAATTGCAAAATAGGCCCTGGTCAGGAAGGGGGTAAAATCTTCCGGAGCTTAAGTGGTTAAAAGTACATGCATTTCTAGAATACTCTTGGGGAACATTGTCCTCAGGACCTGTCCCACCAATACTAGTCACCAGGAAAGGGAAGATACATCTCTGACTGTAAACAGACAGCTATAAAAACTTCACAAGTTTCTATCCCATCCCAAATCCATAAAAATGCTGGTGTTAAGAAATGCATTTATTTTTCATTAAAAGTGAGCTGCAAGAGAACATTTTAAGCTTATTTTTTGCATATTTTGGTCAAAAACCCTAGCAAAAAAAAAAAAAAAAAGCTGTTCAACCACAATTTTAGTCTTAATTTTTAATTATGATATTTTTCTTATTATGTGGCCAAAGTATGAAAATCCTTCTCAGGAAAAAAGCACTGAAATAGAATGAACACATGATGGCAGTATATCATCAATATAGTATGCTGCAGTAAATACTATACACACACACACATGCTAGTGTGCTCTACATAGAAATACTTTATTCTTCTCAGCTAAAAACAAGTACTGTACAGTATAAACTATTTTCTAATTTTATTTTACCACAATTTGATATAATGGTAATATACAACAATAAAAGCAAAATGATCATGGTCTTCTCCGTAAAATTAATTTGAGCACCACTCAATGACCACATATTATGTTATCCAGCTGTGTAAGTGTAAGGCTCCATTCACACCTGAGCGTATCGATTTACTTGCGTTTTTCTGACATTTTTTTGCAGCTTTTTACAAGCTTTTTAAAAGTGTTTTAGAAGCGTATTAGAAGTGTTTTCCAGCTTCAGGCATTTTTGTTTAACCAATAGAAAGCACTAGGAGGAGGAGAGGTAGAGGAAATTAGGGGTGGAGAGCTGCTATTTTAGCATTTCATAAGCATTTTATAGGTGTTTTACGAGCAATTTTCTGTTCAAGTCAGGCGTTACTATAGTCTAGGGGGCCAAAAACACTTGTAACCTGCCAAAGAGAAGCTCATGTACTTTTTTGCGCTTCATACATTTTGCTTCAGGCGACAGAACGTTCAGATGTGAACAGGGGCCATTGAAATGAATGGGATTTTGCTTGTTGGGCATTTTTGAGCTCCAGAGATGAGCATTTTACAAGCTGAAAACCGCTCAGGTGTGAACAGGGTCTCAGTGCTGCACTGCAGCAATATTTACGAATAAGCAAATTTGAGGATACATGTACTGAATAAGGGGGTCTTAGACTATGGGTGATGGAAAACATAAGCATTGCTGATATAAATCAGTACATTGGGTTGTTTGGTGCATAGATCGAGATGAACTCCAGGTAGGAATAAAAGACACAAATAAATGCAGCTTTATATTCTTAAAGCGTTTGTTTCTCCAATGCTTCACATTCCGGATATGTTCCTGCTGTACCATGTACTTGTTTGAGCAGTTATCTTGTTCTTTTTATATTGCTTCCTTTATATAAAATCCTTGGTGTTCCTGCAAGTCCCTCTGCTTTCTTAATAAAAACTGACCACACTAAGCAGGAGAGCACAATGTGGTCGCTTCTCTAGTTATGCTGGGAACTTAGTATGCTCTCCTCCAATGATCAGAATTGTCTAGACATGCCCCCACTGCACAGCCATTCACTGGGAAGCTCAGTGTGCGGCTGCTCCTCCTCGCCCAGCTCTTATGCAGCTGAGAACAGCGGGAATGTGATCACTTATCAAAAAGGGAAAAAACTGGATTTTTGTCATACCGTAAAATCCTTTTCTCTGAAGTTCATTGACAGACGCAGCTCCATATAATTCTTGACCACTGGGTTATGCTGCCCCCTAAAAGAGTAGAACACTAGGCAGGAAAAAGCTTTACCATGCCTGTGGGGCCGTCCCTGCAGGCATACATTCATACACTCTGCTATAGGCTTCAGTTTTATTGCAAGCAGTGTTTAGAGGAAAAACCCAATTCCACTGAAGATAGAGGGGCGGGTGCTGCGTCTGTCAATGAACTTCAGAGAAAAGGATTTTACATTAAGACAAAAATCCAGTTTTCTTCATTGACAGACGCAGCTCCATATAATTCTTCACCATTGAGATGTCCCAAAGCAGTATTTACATGAGTGGTGAGAAAACAATGCAGAAAAAGAATGCAATTCTCAACAAGGTTAACATTTTAGCAAACCAGAGAATATAGAGCTTAACCAGGAACAGCAGGAGCTCACCTGGACAAACACCCTCAAAGAGACTAAGTCTCTTTCAAACAGCAGGCTGCAAAACCTTGCGGCCAAAATAAGTATCCGAGGATGCCAACACATCTACTTTATAAAATCTTGGGAACGTGTGCACAGATGACCAAATTGCCGCCTTGCAAACTGCATCACTGATGCCTGATGGCGAAAAGCCCAAGAAGCACTCAGCGCCCTAGTAGAATGTGCCTTCACAGGGAAAGGTGGAACCTGACCCACCGTCTGCCTGATCCACCTAGAAATGGTCGCAGCAGATGCAGCCAATCCCTTTCTAGGTCCTTCCGTAAGGAAAAAAAAGATAATCTGATTTCCTGAAAGATTCAGTAGCCGCCATGTAAACTCTAATTGCCCGAACCACATGCAAAGAATGCAAAGCCCGAACCACATCCAAAGAATGCAAAGCAATTTCCTTAGGATGCATGGGCTTAGGACATAAAGAAGGCAGCACAATGTCTTCATTCAGATGGAAATCAGAACTCACCTTAGGAAGAAATGACTGACTAGGTCAAAGTACCACTTTATCTCTGTGGACCACCAAATAAGGTGAATGGCAGGAAAGCGCTGCCAACTCTTATACTCTGCAAAGTAATAGCCACCAAAAAGGCAAAAGTTCTGAGATAAGGTAAGCAGAGGAATCTCCCTAATGTTCTCAAAAAGGAGGTTTTTGAAGAACAGACAATACCAAATTCAGATCGGAGGTAACGGGGATCGCCTTGGAGGGGCCACATGACGGACCCCTTGGATAAAAGTGTGAATTAACACATGCGAGGCTAAAGGACATTGGAAAAACACAACCAAGCCAACACGTGGCCTTTAATAGTAGCCAAGGCCAACTTCTGTTCGACACCTCTTTGAAGAAAAGCCAAGATCCTAGCCACCGAAAAAAGGCGAGGATGCACCTTAATAGATTCACACCATGAAATGTACAATTTCCACGTATGATAAAAGATCTTCCTGGAAGGAAACTTCCTGGCCTTCAACAGTGTAGGAATCACTGAATCAGAAATACCCCTATCCTTCGACTGTAAAGCAGGATGGAAGATTTGCCCTTGAGACCGCAGATCTTCCCTGAGAGGAAGGCTCCAAGGAGCATCGGCGACCAATCTTACCAGATTTGCATACCAAGACCAGCAAGGCCAGTCTGAGGGGACCAGAATGACTGCAATCCCCTCCGCCTCGATTCTGCGCAGTGTAACGCTCCTGCGTTTTTATAGTAAGCTGGATTTGCAGCTGCAGAATCTCCACTCAGTAGTCATGTAGAGATGTGTTGAATTACCAGATCCAACTCTCCAGACTCATCACTGTGGACCCGCCTGCTTCAGCATACAGATATACACACACTCAATAAGATGTTCCTGGAGTGATAGGATGTATATGACAGTATAGAGGTGATGTGCTGAAGGGACAGGTGTGAGCAGTGATAGCAATGATAAGCACTTGATAGTAATGTTCAGGAGAGTAGTAGATGGTAATAGGTAGAATGCAGAAAGGTTAGTAATCATGTATGGTAATAGGTGGTATGGACAGCAGATGATATACAGGAGAGACTAACCCAGTGCAAGGATAGATGGTAGTAGACTCAAGAGCTAGCAATCTATGTAACAGTGCAGATGATAGAATTAGTAATGCATAGATAGTAACAGTCCTTAATGTGCAGAAGTAGATAGTGTAAGTTTGTTATGGAGGAATCCCCTGTGGGGTACTTATCACTAGTAAGGTTAGTAAGTAGAGGGGTCCGGTAGTGAGGGAGTGATCCAGTAGCGAGATACGGGATTAGTATGCGAGGTTCCGGTCTGTTCCAGGTAAAGAGAATAGCTGGACGCTCCGGCAGCATAAGACAAGGCTTGTAAGCATGCAGTGAAGATCAGGTAGCGAGATACAAGATCAGAAGTGAAGCACAGGGACAGGTAGCGAGATACAAGTCCAGGTAGCATCAGGCATAGTTGTATACTGGCGGGTTGAACGAACAACCTGTGAGAGAAAGCCGGCGATTGAAATAGCCGCTCAGAGCGGCGCTCAGTGATGATGTCATACGGCTTAAAGGTATATGCGTTCCACCTAACTAAAAAGGTGGGACGCAATATGAAAAGGAAAATGGGCAATAAGGGTACCAAAGGTACCAGAATCTTACACGCAGAAGCCTCGGCAGGAGTTTCAGCGGTGGAAATGCATAGTTCAGCCGATACCTTGGAGCCACTTGTGCATCCACGGCATCTGCTAGGGGATCCCATGACCTGGCTAAAATCCTTTTTTTTTTTTTTTGTAAACAGTTTATTGAAAAATTTCAAGCATACAAAATGAAGCAAGGCATATGTAAAAGATGTTATACAACAAAATGGGCAATGGTAACAGAAACGTCTAAAAACCTTTGAACCTTCTTGTTGAGCCGAGAGGCCAACAGGTCGACATTGGGTGTCCCCCACCAAGCACACAGGAGATAAAACACCTCCGGGTGTAGAGACAATTTCCCCCTGTTCCAACACCTGACGGCTCAAGTAGTCCGCCTGCCACTTTCCACACCTGGGATGTGTACCGCGGAGAGAGCCGGGAAACAAAATTCTCTGCCCATTTCAAGATCTCGGCCACCTCCTGGGCCGCCAAGACACTCTTGGTGCCTCTTTGATGATTGATGTAAGACGCAGCCGTGGCATTGTCCGATTGAACACGGCCTGGACAACCTTGTAGATGATTTGGCCAGTGACAAAGGCAAAGCTTTATTGGTCTGAGTTCAAGAACATTGATCGGTAGTCTGGACTCTTCCACTGTCCAAGACCCCTGGGCAAACAGCCTCCCCAGCATTCCTCCCCAGCTGGACAGTCTGGCGTCCGTGGTGACCACGGTCCAATACAATGGAAGGAAAGACTTGTGCTGGCACAATGCCAACGAGCGAAGCCACCATAGGAGAGCAGTCTTTGTGTTGTGACTCAACCAAATCATAGAATCAAATGACTTCGGAGCTTTGTTCTATTTGACCAGAATTTCCCTCTGTAATGGCCTGGTGTGGAACTGAGCAAATGGGACCGCCTCGAAGGTCGACAACATCAGGTATAGGACTCTCATGCAAGTCCACAGAGGACAGATTGCTGGACAACAACAAACGAATTGCCCTGCAACTTCTGCAGCTTGTCCAGGGGAAGAAAAACCTTTGCCGAAGCGAAATCCAGAGTCAGACCCAGGTAGACCCAGTCTTAAGGATGGTACCGGGGCTGATTGTGAAAAATTGATGGTCCAGCTGCACTCTTGCCCAGTCCTTACAGTGATTGCCAAGTCCCCCAACAGAGCGAAATGAGAATCTGCTCTTAACAGAGGATCATCCAGATACCCGAGGACCGCAATCCCCCTCTGACATAGAAGTGGCAATATCGGAACCAACACTTTTGTGAAGACCCTGGGAGCAGAGGAGAGACCAAAGGGTAACGCCACAAATTGAAAGTGCTCCTCTCCCTCAGCGAAGCAAAGAAAACGCTGGTGTCCAGCGTAGTTAGGGATGTGTAGATGTGCGTCCTAGAAATTGATAGAGGCCAACAGGTCTCCCTGATGTAGGGACGCCACCACCGTGGGAATAGACTCCATTTTAAATTTCTGTACCTGTACAAAGCGGTTCAGAGCTTTGAGACCCAGAATTGGATGCTCTTTGCCACCCTTCCTGGGCACAGTGAACAGGTTTGAATAAAACCCCTGGAAACATTCCTGAGAGGGAACCGCCGCAATCACTCCCTGTGACAACAGATGTTGCGCCGCCTCTTGTAGGTCCATTAACCGATCTGGAGATAGGCGAGGTTGGACAGAAAGAACCTGTCCGATGGTCGGGACCTGAATTCGTTCTTGTAACCCAATTGGATCAGTTTGTGAACCAATTTGTCCTGAATCAAGGAAGTCAATGGTTCCAGAAAGAAGCAAAGACTTCCCCCAAACCCCAGAAGCGTTCATGCAGATGAGCTTTTGTCCGCAGATCCGTATTGGCCTGTTCTCGACTTACCCGACCATGTCTTCTTAGAACCCCCAGAAGACCTGGATGGCTTAGCTCCTTTCTCCTGCAAACCTGGAGGTACGAAAGGGCTGCCTATGAGCAGTAAATGAAGGCCCCCGTCTATTACGCGGTGCCTTGCCATTTGTGGATTGGGAAACAAGAGTACTCTTCCCACCTGTAAGGCCTTTGATCAACTCATCCAGGGAGGATCCAAACAACCTGTCCCCCATAAAGGGAAGGTCAGAAAGAGTACAAAAAGGAAGAGGTTCGAGACTTTAAATGAGGCGTGTGCCACGACCAATGAAATAAAAACATGTTTATTGCAGCAGAGATAACAGTGAAAATAACAATGCATATGACAAAAATAAAAATAAACAACAGACTTGATAGACAAACTGAATGCGTATGACTGAATTGCATAATGACACAACAGGTTCAAACAATTTGTATAGAGGAACAGACAATACAGAATACTGAGATTGTATCAAAGTAGGCCTGACGCGTTTCTGTGGACTGCTTTCCACTTCATCAGGAGCAGATGTATAGTGAATGTCTGTAAAGGATATTATAAATATAAATATACAGAAATGGTATATATTAAGAAAAAGGGAGTAAGGTGATTCAACCATCATCAACTTACAATGCAGCTCAGATCTACTGTTGCATACTAATATGGTTAACCCGACATGGCTAGAAGTACGTCTCTCCCAGGAGCTGAGGGGGTAATCATATGCGAACAAGGCATGAGGCGACAGAAACTAGAGAGGAAAAAGTAGAAATGAATAGGGATGAAAATAAAAAGATGAAAGACTTGCAGTGGTAGGGAATGGGAATGAGAATGAAGATAGGGGGTTTGTAGCCACAAAATGATCCAATAGGGATATATATGTGTATATACATGTGTGTGTATATATATCAATGAGTAATGCTATTGATACGTAATGTGTTGTCCAAAAGAGAAACATGATGAAAAAGAGCAGTGCTTAAAGATTAGGGTGAAGGCCCACAATGTGAAAAGATGGGTTGATTTAAGGTGCAGGGTATAGAAGGAATGGAAAAACCCAAGGGTGTTGGATGGGAAGGATGTGAAGGGACTGAGACAAAGTGACTTATCAATGAGAGGGACACCAAGCATCCAGAGGGAAAAGTGTAGGGATGGAGAGCAGGAATCCAAAGTCCAGGAAACCGGTGTCACACCAAGCCAAAAAAGTCCACATAGTGCCCCCAACGCCACGTGAATGTGCATGAGAAAGGCAATCCCACACAGGAGATAGGCGCCAAGTGGCAAGCTGGTCCTGAAGGGATGCCTTATACGCACAAGATGATTATCACAGCCAATTGTGTGGCGTCGGGGAAGGACGTCACGCGCATGGCGTGTGGCGCTGATGCTCAGCGGGAAAACCCGCCCAAACACCAGGGCTGCTGAGCAGGGGTGGATGGGCAGCGCAGGTCATAGGTGAGCATCGCAGCTCCCGGGCGTAGGAGACCGCCAGACAGCCCAGCAAAAACACGTTAGCAATGAGCCTGAGTAAAAACGTGAAGCTGTATTCAGAATACCTGTCTGACAGTCTCCAATGGAGGAGACTGCCAGACAGCCCAAAGAACACAAATGTGGGCAATGAGTTTGACAAAAAAAGGAGGCAGATTTAGAAGCCTGATCCCCAGACCAGCTTTTTAGCCACACCATGTGTCTAATAGCAACGCCCACCGCAGACACTCTGGCTACCAGTGGAGCCGCATCCAGCGATGCATCACATATATACAGAAGGGCTTAGACCATTTGGTCCTTTAGCTCTATTAGGCTCGGCGAGAGCTTCTCCATTTCCAAGCCCCCTTCAGCAACTTCGCCCATTCCGTTATGGTCTGTGACACCAGAGTGATCACAAATACCGGTTTCAGTATTGAGCCCGCTATCACATGCGGGACAGAGACTCAATGAGTCTATCCAAGGGGTCTGTAAATACCAGGGACCCCTCCACCAGAACCAAAGTAGACTTGTTTAGTCTGAAAACCGGATGATCCACCTTTGGTGGTACGGTCCATATAGCAGATACCGCATCCACAAAGGTGCAGCGCCTTTTAAAGCGCTTAGGCACCACTAACATTTGTTTGATGCACCCCCACTGTTCATTGACAATGTTGAAAAAGTTCCGGATAGGGTAAAACCTTGCCTGACTTCTGGGATTTGTGGGTGCCAAAAGACACCTGCATCACTGACGCTGTAGAATCATCTGCCATTTTTTTTCCCGCACTGATACTAAAAGTTCCTCCACCAATGCCCTTTCCCCGCGGGGCTGCTGAGGAGGATACATCATACTTGCCATCAGAATGCAAAGACGCAGATCCACCAAGATGGCATGCGTCTGCGGCGGCCATATCTAAAGAGGCAGGGGAAGGCATAGGGCGCTTTCTACTAGTGCCATTTTTTAAAACGAAATCCACTTTTGACAGCAGGTTTTCCAAAACTCTGAGGGTCCCGCAACCACACTGAGGGGGGCCTGTAAATGAGATTTGGTCCTGGGACTCCATATTTACTTAATACAAAAAAACAGTGTCACTAAGAAATAAAAAGCAAAATACGCAATCGGCACCGCTGCACCAGCGGCACCACCAGCCCTAGCACAGCGTACAGCAGGGTGAATGAGAAATACCTACAGGGACCCCAGAAACATGCCACCAAAATGATATGGAGGGATATAGAAACGTTCTGTCCAGAGAGAAAAACGAAATACCTGGGTCATGTCTAGAGTCACCCTAGCTCCCTAGCTTCTCCCGGCTGTCCAACGATCGTGGACTCCAAGAAAATTGCTGCCCCATGCATTCCTATGGGGGAACTACCAAAATATTGCCGCCCATGCATTTTAATAGGAAAATGTTTACATTGATGCAGAGCGAAACTAAAAGGAAAATGGCGGCCCCCATGGCACGCCATGCAAACTCCAGGACCTCCAGGGGGGTCATTAGACAGTGGCATTGGGGGTCCCCAGGAGGGGCCACCACCAGGATAAACCTCCCCCCCACGGAGAACCGCCGCAGTGGCCGCAATACATCCTCCCCCCTGAGGTAGGAACCTGCTTGTGTGGAGGAAAAGGGGGGCCTGGTATCACCGAGAGGCCAGGGGAACCGAGGGATACTTACTCAGGCAGAAAAGAGACCACCAGAGAAATGGGGGGACATTTACTCACCGTACCAACGGCATCAGGTGGGCATCACTCCGAACAGACTACCTCTCCACCCGGGGTGGGTGTGCTGATGGCCAGGGGGTACGCTGCGACTCAGGGCGACCCAAGTCGTTTGCGTCCTGGCGAGATGTTTCACTCGCAGGCCAGCCCCCATCCATCGGGGCTCTGTCGTGGTGAGGCCTACTGCTGGACTTTAACCTGCGCACGCTCGCTGGCCGGGCTGGGAGACCTTAAGGATCTAATATATTCAGTCCGAAACCCAGTCCGGCTGTTGCTTGTAGTTCTTTCAGGAACAAAATTAACTAAAAAGTAAAGTCTTACAAAAAGGTTCCCAAAAAAAAACAGCCAAGACTGAAGTTCCAGTAGGGAACTGGGTCCTACTCCAGGGACGGCCCCATAGGCGTGGTAATGCTATTTCCTGCCTAGTGTTCTACTCCTGTAGGGGGCAGCATAACCCAATGGTCAAGAATTATATGGAGCTGCGTCTATCAATGAACTATAGAGAAAAAGGTATTTATATTTTTTTTTTATTTTTATTTAATATCTATACAAAAATGTTTTGCCTTTCATTTTTATTTGAAACTGAATGGGGTGTATTACAAGCTGATCGTTTACAATCACTTTAATGCCTCATTAAGTTTACTATAATGTTCACACATGCAGGGCCATGTTTACTCGCACTGAGATGCACATGTATTCCGAGCATCCCCATGCAGATACTGTAGTATTAATGATGCCAACTGGATTGCAGCTGCTGTATAGACATGGACGCTGCATCCAAAATGACATCTAGGTGGGTACGTGTCCCCGGTGTATGTAATAATGAGTGCGGTGGCCATGCCCGTGAGACTGTCTGCACAGGGATGCATGGAACATGCTCCTGCACAGCCAAAATGTAACAATACGTCCCGCATTAATGGGGTCCACTTTGACTTGGTACCAATCTTTTCAGAGGGAAGACTGGGAAGAAAACAGGAGTGATACATGCAAATATTTTAATAAGGAACATGTTGAGCAGAGGAGTAAATGAAATAAGCAGAGGGATGACCTCATCTGTCTACTGCTTCTCTGTCACTGTCCAGTCAGAAATCTGGGGATGGAGAGAGGACCACTGTAATCTTTCTACAGTTTATAGCTGTAACAGGGAAAAGTGGTGTCGTCCACCTAGGTGTGCTGTGTGACAGTGCTGTGCAAATCTGGACTGGACAGACAGAAAAACAAATCTTTGGGCAGGTAAAGGAGCACTCAATTCCATTTAGTGCCAAAAAAAAAAAAAAAAGAAGGAGGATATTTGCACCCCCAGCAGTGCCGAAAAATAAAAATATCTCTGGTTCATATACTCAGCAGATCTCTGTGCTGTCTGTTGCAGGCTCCCTAATTCAGCATCACACATCTTCCAGGTTGAATTATACTCATGTAACCCACTTCCTGTATGCCCAAGGCATCAGGGCTATGCCTCCCACCCTTGATTTACAGAAAATGGCTGCTGAGAGTGACACCATATAATTGGTCTGCAGAATTTTGGATCTGCCCATCACTAGAGGTAAAAGAGAGCAAAATCGACTAGTGCTGTCACTGGACCCAGCCAAAGACACCACCAGGAGTGGAACAAATGCCAGCAACCATGAAAGCTGGTTGCTGTGCATCCCAAGTTTCTCAGCCCCAGCCATTTTAGGGGACAACAAAGTTGGTATGCAAATTTTTTTGGGTGGCCACAAGTCAATTTAATGTAAATCTTATAAATGTGCAATTTTTAAAAAAACTTGTTTTCATGTACTGTTTGTAATTACATATGTAGATGGAGCAGTAGTATTTGGTTATACAGTATATACCTTCACAGGCAGAAAAGAGAATGTGGTGGGTCCACTTGAAGCAAAGTATCAGTGAACTAAGTGGTCTTTACAACTGATGACAATATACAGAGCTTGCAAACTAAGAATAGATAGCGGCATTTGGGAACTTTATAGCTGGTCTTTGCATTTCACTGTTTAGCAGAGGTGAAGCCGTGCAACATTTAGGACACCTATTCCTTCAGCCAGGGCCGGATTAAGAGCATCATGGTCTTGGTGCTGAGGATTTTGAAGGGCCTTAAGGGCCGTGCCTTGGCATGCACCCAGAGGAGGAAGGGTGCAGCCATGCATGCCTAATTCAACATGGGATGCTGTCTCTGAAGCCCATAAACACAACTGTCCCTCCTTGTCCGGCCTTCGCGCTGTGTGGGGAGGTTCTGAGGGTGCTGCCTGGGGAAGCGAGCATAGAAGCCAGACTTCTGTGTTTACAAGTGACAGAAGAGCGGTAACAGTGAATATGGCCAACCCGGGGCCTATATAAAAGGTAGGGGCCTGGAGCTGCAGCTCCAATAGCCCCTACGTTAATCTGGCCCTGCCTTCAGCAATGTCTCTAATATTTATTTTCTCTAATATTTATTATAATAATATCTCCTTCTCCCTCCTTCTCCTTAAACCAGAGCCCTTGGGTATGGATCTAATACTGCTTTATTAACAAAGTAAAAGTGGATGCTTACAATCTGTAGTGCCCTCCTGGCATTCGGTAAAAGCCCTGGTTGTTAATTTAGGGGTATATTGTACTCCTATCCCGTCCCTCTGCACAGTATTCGGATGTCCTATGCAGCCCTTGTAGCATGGCAGCAGTCTGCATGCCTTCCAGACAAAACGGAAGCAACGTCGCTGGCTCTCAGTGTTTCTGGGTGTATCGTAGACCACAATGCAGTTCGCTTTACAGCGTCATCAGGAAGTCTCTGTCTCTCTCTCTCTCAGGAAGACTTCCTGATGACGCTGTAAAGCGAAATGCATTGTGGTCTACGGACGGGATAGGAGTACAATATGCCCCTAAATTAACAACCAGCGCTTTTACTGAATGCCAGGAGGGCACTACAGATTGTAAGCATCCACTTTTACTTTGTTACTAAAAGTTTTAATAAAGCAGTATTACACTATATCTGGCTTCCCACTGTCTTATATATATATCCACAGGCTTGAGATCCATACCCAAGGGCTTTGGTTTAAGGAGAAGGAGGGAGAAGGAGAATGCCCTGTATTCCCATCCAGTTCCATTGAGGTCATTAGCCTCACAGCCATTGATGTGGAGGAACTCAGTATTGATTGATCCATTCTGGGAAAGGGATCAAAAGCGGTATAGGTCTGTGAGACCTGGTGGCATCTGGTAAGCAGATATTGGAACACCGTAACCGAAGAAATAATTAGTCACTTCACGGACTATAGTCACCTGTTTGCACAATATTTTGTGAAATTATCACAGATTTGTGAAATATTTTTTTGCATAGATTATTATTCATACCAGCACAATATTGTGTATAATTTACCACAAAAGTCACGTTTCGTGTGTTATATACCACAATTGTCACATGTTGCACCAATTTTGTTATTGATTGTTCAGCATTTATATTTTTTAGTGGTTCACCATTTGTTGGGCTCAATATACATATAGGCTCCACACGGATGACACACACATCCACAATCTATTATTTACTTTAACATTTTTTGCGTTTTTGAAGATATTGATTTGTGCATAAAATATACCACTAACACAAATATATGGGTGTACACTAGATAAGATATAGTACATCTCCCAAAATATAAAACAAACGCTTATTTATGCCAGCGCCTACTTTACTTTTCCATTATATCTAAGTTTTTTTGGTACATACCAATAACATAAAGGGGCATCAGGAATTCAAGTCTACAAGGCCTTATTATTTAGAACCAGGCGCCTTCACCTGTAAAAACATTGTTGAAAGAAAGCCATAAGAAGTCCTGTTTAAAGTTTGCGAGAAGCCATGTGGGGGACACGGCAAACATGTGGAAGAAGGTTCTCTGGTCAGAGGAGACCAAAATTTAACTTTTTGGCCTAAAAGCAAAATGCTATTTGTAGCAGAAAACTAACACTTCACATCACCCTGAACACACCATCCCCACTGTGAAACATGGTGGTGGCAGCATCATGTTGTGGGGATGCTTTCTTCAGCAGGGACAGGGAAACTGGTAAGAGTTGATGGGAAGATGGATGGAGCCAAATACAGGGCAATCTAAGAAGTAAACCTGTTCGATTCTGCAAAAGACTTGAGACTGGGGTGGAGGTTCACCTTCCAGTAGGACAACGACCCTAAACATACAGCCAGAGCTACAATGGAATGGTTTATATCAAAGCATATTCATGCGTTGGAATGGTCCAGTCAAAGTCCAGACCTAAATACAATTGAGAATCTGTGGCAAGACTTGAAAATTGCTGTTCACAGATGCTCTCCATCCAATCTGTCAGAACCTGAGCTATTTTACAAAGAAGAATGAGCAAAAATGTCACTCTAGATGTTCAAGAAGGCTGGTAGAGACATACACAAAAAGACTTGCAACTGTAGTTGCAGTGAAAAGAGGTACTACAAAGTATTGACTCCGGGGGGGCTAAATACAAATGCACACCACACTTTTCACATATTTATTTGTAAGAAATTTTTAAAAAACATTGTTTTACTTCCACTTCACAATTATGTGCCACTGTGTGTTGGTCTATCACATAAAATCCTAATAAAATACATTTACATTTTTGATTGTAACATGACAAAATGTGAAAAATTTCAAGGGGTATGAATACTTTAAGGCACTGTAAAAGTATGCTTTGCAGTGTGTTGCCAATCCATTCAAAATGAATAAGCTGTCTTAACACAATGCACATTATCGCATGTGCTAATGCACCCCAACGCATTGGAGTAGTTCTGAATGGACTCTGAAGCTGGCCATACGCTAGTACAATTTCATTCAAAAATGATTATTGGAAGAATGTTGTTTGATTTTCTAATCCTTAGTAGGGTCAAATTGATTCCGGGAAGAATGAACACATTTAAAAAACAGTGAATTTGGTTTTCATTCTGGAAAGTCCATTCACTTCAAAATGTTAAAAGCAAACTTTTTTTTTCAGTATAGATAAACCAGCTCTTTAACCGCTTAAGGTCCTTCCTATATATACACGTGATCTGGCTTCTTTCAGGTAGCGGGTGCGTATGCGCACAGCCAGCGGGTCACTCCCAGTGTGATTATACACAGCAGGAGCTGATCGGCTGGTACCACAGAGTCGATGTCCACCGACACCCGCTGATCCTTCGGTACAGGGGCAGAACAGCAGTCTGCCCATGTAAACAAGGCAGATCGCTGTTCTGTCAGTAGGAAAGGCATGGATCCTGTGTTCCTGCAAAGCAGGGACAAGAATCCATGTCTCCCCCTAGTAAAAGCACCTTCCATAGTACGAAAAAAAAAAACACACACACTAGCTAGGCACACAGTTAACCCTTGATCACGCCTGATGTTAACCCCTTTCCAGTCAGTGTCATTAGTACAGTGACAGTGCATATTTTTTAGCACTGATGACTGTGTTAGTGTCACTGGTCTCCAAAAAGGGTCAGCTGGTGTCAGAATGTCCGCCGCAATATTGCAGTCCTGCTATAAGTCGCTGATCGCCATCATTACTAGTAATAATAAAAAATAAAAAAAAAATGTAAAATAGCCTATAGTTTGTAGACGCTATAACCTTTGCGCAAACCAATCAATAAACGCTAATTGGGATTTTATTTACCAAAAATATGTAGCAGAATACAACTTAGTCTAAATCAATGAAGAAATTTGATTTTTTTCAATTCTCTTTTATTGGCTATGTTTTATAGCAGAAAGTAAAAAATGTTTATTTATTTTATTTTTTTTTATATAGAGCAAAAATATAAAAAACACAGGAGGTGACCAAATACCACAAAAAGAAAGCTCAATTTGTGGGTGAAAAAAAAGGACATACATGTTTATTTGGGTACAGCATCGCATGACCGTTGTCAGTTAAAGTAACGCAGTGCCGTATCGCAAAAAATTACCTGGTTATGAAGGGGGTGAATCTTCCGGAGGTGACGTGGTTAATACATCAAAAAGGCAGTCTCATTTCATCAGTCCTATTCTTCCTTTAAAGTTCTTTTAAATTCTCACCAAAACCTGCGACCCTTACTGCATATCAGATCACAATCCAGGTGTAGCGCTACCCCTGTAGGAGCCCTGAGTTTGTGCAGAAGTAGTCAGGCACGCAACAACATTTCACGAATTCTGGGTTAATAATCAATCAATCTAGGGGATACCTTTTAGAATTGTTTTTTTCCTGGAAGAACGTGGGATGGGATGTAGGGTAATATGAGATACTCCAGATTCCCTGATTCTTTGCAGAAGGACACCCAACCTTGCTAAGTCTCTCTGAGCAGTCTCTATGCAAGAACAAGAGCAAATGGCAGAGATTAAGCCCCCTGCTTAGAAGATATCCCTGGCAGGAATACTACTGGCTTATCCACCCAAGGGATACAGCAAACAGTCACTAGAACCCTTAGCTCAGGGTCAGTACTCACTTCCTCCTTCCAGTATCAACTAGACACTCTTTAATGAGGCAGAGGTTAATGCTCACAATGCCATAGGACAGCCAGATTCCAAACTTCCACCAGGTACTCTTCAAATTTCTGTGGGTGGGGGTAGCCCGATGAGTGGAGTCCCTCCACAGGGAACAGAGAGCCCTCTGCTCTAAATCTCAGACTCTTATGTGCCGCTCAAGCCACCTTCTGGGCACACCCCAAGGGATTGGCTGGAGCACACTAAATATACAGGCTGCCCATTTGCCTTGCTCAACCCTCTATGTTCCAGAAACCTTTGGAAAGCACACTTGCAGTCTGTGAGATCCAGAACAGCCAAAAGCAATCAACAACTGCTTCACTAACTACAGAGTTGCCAAAAAGAACTAAATTTGCTTAGCTTCCAAGCAACCTAACTAGGAGGGTGTTACAAAGGGGTCTGTGTTTTCCTCCTTGCACACTGTGCTCTTCCTCTCCAGAAGTTATACAAGAAAAATGGAGAAAAAAAAAAAACCCAAAATCATATATAGTAATATGTTCTAAAGGAAACCACAATGTAATGATAAGTCATGTGCTCACATTTATTGTGTCAATACAGTGCAACAATTACTCTTCCCCATGTGGTTTCTCCAACAAGTGCCTTATCCCCGAAGCCAAAATACTCTTACCAATCTGTGTTGCCCTTAGGTCCACGGCAACATCACTTATATGCCAACTCTCTTTTAGATCTCCCTCTTAGACTACAGTGTTCATTGCGTCCATTTTTTTTCCACAGTTAGCACCCCCCAAAAATAATACTTATAGTGTAGTATACTAAAACCCAATCATTATATATATATATATATATATATATATATATATATATATATATATATATATATATATATATATATATATATATACATACATACACACACCTACACACATACATACATACACACACACACACACACACACACATACACACACACACACACAGTTGTGCTCACATTATTTTGAGATCTTCAATTTCAACAACCCAACAAATACCATGTGTTTTTCTCACCAAGTGCCACACATACTCACCAAGCGTCAACATACTCTTCCAAAAATATTTGCCCTCACTTGCCAGAGTGAAAAAGCTCATATAAAACAGTCTTCCCTTTCTTCCAAATCTCAGTCAATCTCAAATACCAGTCTCCACTGTATGGTTTACAGCATTCCCATATGCAAAGGATATATATCAAAACAAAGACCAGATTCAAAAACTTCTTTAGTTATGTTAACCACTTTACCACCGGAGGATTTTGCTGTCTTCCGTCCAGGCCACTTTTTGCGATTCGGCGCTGTGCGACTTCAACTGACAATTGCGCGGTCGTGCGACGCCGTACCCAAACAAAATTTATGTCCTTTTTTTCCCACAAACAGAGCTTTCTTTTGGTGGTATTTGATCACCTGTGCGATTTTTACTTTTTGCGCTATAAACAAAAAAAGAGCGTTTATTTTGAAAAAATAACAATATTTTTAACATTTTTTTTATATGAAATTCCCCCCAAAAAAGATGTAAAAACCAATTTTTTTTTAAATTTTTGGCCAATTTGTTTTCTGCTACCTATGTTTGGTAAAAAAAATTGCAATAAGCTTATTTTGATTGGTTTGCGCAAAAGTTATTGCGTTTACTAACAAAGGGAAAGATTTCTGTCATTTTTGGTGTTTTTTTTTTTTAACGCGTAATGGCGGCGATCTGCGATTTTTTTTGCGGGACTGCGACATTGCGGCGGACAGATCGGACCCTTGACTGACATTTTTGACACTTTTGGGGGTACCAGTGACATTACTGCAGTAATCAGTGCTATACATATGCACTGTTACTGTAAAAATGACACTGGCAGGGAAGGGGTTAATTTTATTGGAGAGGGAGGGGTTAATGTATGCCTGGTGCTTACTGACGTGTAGGGGGGGAGGTGACTGAGTGAGTCATGGACAGATCGGATGTCCAGCTATGCTGAACAGTCCGATTTGTCACTCCCTGTCACTATGGAGATCCGCCCGCTGTGTTTACACACAGCGGGCGGATCTCCAGACTCGATCCCCGACGATCGGGTAAGAGCAGCGGCGACCGCCGCTGCTCCTCCCCTGGCCCGACTCCCGCTGTGAATGAAAACAGCGGGAGCGAGCCTCCGGCGGCGCGCAAGCGCCGCCCAGAAGGGGGAGTATCTGACGACGTAGTACTTCGTCGTCAGACGATAACGAGCCACTTTGCCGCAGTAATATTACTGTGAGCGGTCTTAAAGTGGTTAAAAAAGGTGGTGCTCACATGTTATGGAATGTACAGATGAGAATTTTCATATGAATTTTCATTCATTCGAAAATCCACTAATGTATGGCCAGCTTTGGATTCTTCCCCATTCTGCACGTGTTAATATGTACTAAGCCCTCAATAATATAAAGATCCTAGATTCTACAAAGTAGGTACTGCAAACAGTATTTAGAAAAAACAACATATGATAACATAACTTGCTACGTGAGTATTTGGAGGTATATTGACCTTGGTTATATTTAGGGTTGAAATTGTGAAATTTGGAAACAGAGGGTTAGGCGAACAAAAACATGAGTTAAAAGTGAAGTATTTGTTAATTTTTAATCCATTATACGCAGCATCTATTCAGCTACCCTCCCTCGTAGCTGCAAATCAGTTTTGGTGACATTTTCATTAAAATTCCTGATTTGAAATATCCCAGATACCAGTGTTTATTTTTTCTAGTTTCTACATGTTTAACAGTAGTTCTACTTTCAATGCTAAGGTTACTTATGTGAACTTTTTCTATTTTCTTTTCAAAGAATTCTTGTCACACTTATTCACATATAACCACAGTACTTTGGACCTTCTGGAAAGACAGAGCCTGTCATTATTAGTGGTGACACATAGTCTGGATGGCTACAAATAACAGAGGAGTGGGTTTTGATCTCAAGAGAGCTTTATAGTATAAGGTTTTGCCTCTGTCCCTATAGTTGCGAATGTGGGGTTTTTTCTGGTGCCTCAAGCCAGGGGGTGTGGGACTTTATGGGCAAGTAGTGGTATACAACAGTTGTATAAAAACAATATGATTTATTGATATAGAGTATACATATTTCACTGGAATACATAAAACATGTGCTTGATGCGTGTTTGGGTAAAGAGCCCAAAAGTGAAAAGAGTAGAAATAAGATTCGTGTGAATCTGTGACAGGTGTGGTTATAGTGACATTTGGTCTGGATGTTATCTCTGTCTTTCCTGCATGTAGTTTTCAGGAAGGTAGGTAGGTTCCTGAAAACTACATGCAGGAAAGACAGAGATAACATCCAGACCAAATGTCACTATAACCACACGTGTCACAGATTCACACGAATCTTATTTCTACTCTTTTCACTTTTAGGCTCTTTACCCAAACACGCATCAAGCACATGTTTTATGTATTCCAGTGAAATATGTATACTCTATATCAATAAATCATATTGTTTTTATACAACTGTTGTATACCACTACTTGCCCATAAAGTCCCACACCCCCTGACTTGAGGCACCAGAAAAAAACCCACATTCACGAATGACAGAGGGAGCCAATGTGGTGACAACCCCTCTTCTAGAACTCTACAGAGTGCATGAGTTACATAATCCTATGCAATGCATAAGAATATTATTGAGGCTAAAGAATGGTGCAACAGACTTCATTAGGGTGACAAATCTCTAAATTGCAGACAGTGTTGTTGCATGCCTAAAGCTAAAAATGGGGAAAAAAATAAATCAACATTTAGAGTTGCTAGGTTAACCACTTCAATATAGAGCACTTTTACCCTCCCTGCCCAAACCAATTTTTAGCTTTCAGTGCTCACACTTGAATGACAATTACTCATGCAACACTGTACCCATATAAAAGGGTGTCCTTTTTTCGCACAAATAGAGTTTTCTTTTGGTGGTATTTAATCACTACTGGGTTTTTTTATTTTTTGTGCTATTTATAAAAAGACAGAAAATTTTGTGGAAAAAACACATTTTTCTTTGTTTCTGTCATAAAATTTTGCAAATGAGTAATTTTTCTTCATACATTTTTTGCAAAAATTATACGGCTATGTATCTTTGCTAAAAATAACCCAAAATAAGTGTATATTTGGTTTTTGTGAAAGGTATAGAGTCCACAAGATATGGTGCCAGTCATTGAAAATTGATTTAATCTGATGTACTGAAGGCCTATCTAATTACTTGAGACACCAAGGTTGGGTTCACACTGGGAAGGCTTCAAAGTCGCCCGACTCTGAAGCCACTCCGTGCAGCGCGACTTGCAAACGACTTCTCTAATAGAAGTCAATGCAAGTCATCCCCAAAGTAGTGCAGGAACCTTTTTCTAAGTCAGAGCGACTTGAGTTGCTCCAATTAGAACGGTTCCATTCCACTGAATGAAGCGCAACTTGTCAGGCGGCTAAGTCATCTGACAAGTTGCGCCAGTGTGAACCGGGACTAACAAGCCAGGAAAGTACAAATACCCCCCAAATTACCCCTGTTTTGTAAAGTAAACATTCCAAGGTATGTAATAAGAGGCATTGTGAGTTTTTTGAAGGTGTAATTTTTTTTTCCTCACAATTCTTTGCAAATTGATATTTTTAATTTTTTTTCTAACAAAATTGTCATATCTACAAGTTATTTCTCTCACACAGCATATGAATACTTGCAACTACACCCCAAAACACATTCTGTTACTCCTCCTGAGTATGGCGATACCACATGTGTGAGACTTTTTCAGAGCCTAGCCACATACAGAGGCCCAACATGCAGAGAGCACTGTCAGGTGATCTAGGGACATAAATGACACATCTAATGTCATGACGACCCATCACACTTTTGAGCACTGATGGGTGAAAGGTGCACTTTATGGGCACTGATGGGTGACAGGTGCAATGGGGGGGCTGAAGGCTGTATGAGGACAGGTTCGCTTTATTGTGTGCTTGTGCAGTACACTGACAGACACACAGATCTGTAACTCACTGCTCCTGGCTCTTCTCTCCTCACACTAGAAATGGTGTGTGAGGAGAGAAGAGCTGGTAACAGCCAGTTACCGCTCTCTGTGTTTACATATGTGATCTGCTGTGAATAGATCACGGCCGATCACGTAGTAAACAACCATTGTCATTGACTGTTTACCACTATCAGTGATGAGCTGTGTTCCTGGGAACACACTGCCACTGACATTACTGCACAGCGCACTCCTGATCGCGCGCATGCGCAGTCTACACAGGGGCAGAGCCGAATGGATCACAGCCGATCACATCGGAAACAGCCATGCTCATTGGCTGTTTACCCCCTGTCAGTGACGAGCTGTGTCTCATGGACACGCCGCCACCAACAGTGCAGGGCTGCGCGCATGCCCTGCCTAAATGCCAGAACCAGAACCTCACCGCCGTCATGTGAAGGTGGGCGGTCGGCAAGTGGTTAAACAATTATAGCAACTTTTGTATAGGGAAAGGAAAAAGGAAAATTAAATTGATATTAAAAAGGAATTTTTTTTAAAATAACAAACATGTTATACTTAACTGCTCTGTCCAATGATTTTGCACCGAGTAGCCCCAATCTTCCTCTTCTCAGGTTCCCTGCCAGCGCTCCTGGCCCCTTCCCCTTGCCGAGTTCCTCCCATAGCAAGCTTGTGCTTACTCACTCGTGAAACAGTCACACACACAATACCTCCTGCGCTTAGGAAAATGGCCCCTCCAGATGGATATGCTTAGATCTTTATTACTTTTGAAAACGAGTAACCATGGTCTTGCTGCCCTCAAAGACTTTGGGAAGTCGAACACTGCAACTATACAAAACACACAAAAGGGTGCGCCGACCTAGTCCATTATCCGGAGACAAATAATCTATTGTATAAAAACACAGTAAGTATTATACTCACAAAAGTAACAGTAAAAAGCGCATCACAGATCTCAAAGTTCCATCCAATGTATCCATATAAAAGTCACTAAAGACCCCGTGGCGGATGCCTTTTCGAGGAATTCCTTTTCTTTAGAGCCACACGAGAAGACAACCTACACCCTTCTTTTAAAGCAAAGCAAAGTAAAAAAAAAAAAAAAAAAATCTCTCTCAAGAGCCCTGCTGTGTGTGTCCATGAGGCGCACATAATGGGACTCAGACCCATCCCAAGTCCCTCCTCACTTGCTGTGATTGACAGCTGTGGGAGCGGCTGTATCTGAGCTAATGAGGGGGCAGAGAGCCACGAAGCAGCTGCTGTTGTGCACATTAAGTATTAGAGGGGCTGGGGAACTGCATACTGAAGGTTTTTTACCTTCATGCATAGAAAGCATGAAGGTAAAAAAAAAAAACCTTCAGCTTTTAAAACTTTTTTAAAGTCTCAATTTTTTTAACTAATAACAACAAACTAATAATAAACATGTCAAGGGAAGAGGTCCACAACCACTGAGAGGCTCAAGCCGGCTTGAGCTATCTCTGCAATATCAGCTGTGTATCAGCTGTGCCCCCGTGCTTTTACTTTTTTCAGCCGTTCTAACCTTCCGTCATCAGCTGCAGAGCCTCACTCTCCGCTCTGTACCTCCTCAACTGTCAAGTGGCACCGTAAACGGCAGCACCAGCAGATCTCCAGACCTCCGGATGCGACAGGCAGAGGAGAAGCCAACTAAGGCAAGGATGGGGTGGAAGGAGAGAGAGGGGTGAGAGAGCCACGTCCTGGTGCTACATGCTGGGATGGCAAGGCTCCCCGCCAAGCTCTACGTGCACATGTAGGCTCCTCCCCCCGCAAGACTAATAGAAATGGAAGTGTAGCCAGTGTACATCAACCTCCACAGGAAGACAATACCATATAAAAAAATTTATATCCTGCAGAACTGAAGGAGCCGCCTATATTTTACAATGTCCATGTCAGAATTAATACATAGGAAGGAAAAAAAGGCCTCTGTGAAAGAGAATAAAAGAGCACATAAAGAATATTATTAAAGGATTTCCTAAACATAAACTTGTTAAAACATTTTTTGGAGCATCACAATAAAGACCCCACTTCACTACAATTTTGGGCAGTTGATTAATACAAACCCAACTGGAAGGAAGCAATAAAAACCCAACTGGAAGGAAGCAATAAAATCAGAGAAATCAGTAAGCGTGAAGCCTACTGGATTTTTGAATTGAGCACCCTCCAGCCCCGAGGATTAAACATTGACTTTGTTCTAAATTGTTTCATATCCAATTATTGACCTGTCACTAAAGTATGATCATCTGCTGTTAGGAGTTTAGTTTCTAACATTTTCATTTCAATACAAATTACTAGTATAATAGTATCCTTGGACTTCATTAACACATATTACATAACACAGAGCCAATCAATATGCCTGTTTAAAGCAGAGTTCCACCCCCCCCCCCTCCAAAAATTAAAAGTCAGCAGCTACACATACTGTAGCTGCTGACTTTTAATATTAGGACACTTACCTGTCCTGGAGTCCAGGGATGTCAGCACCGCAGCCGATGTTTCCATCGGCTATCGGGTGCTGCCGCTGCCATTGTCGGTAAGGGAACCCGGCAGTGAAGCCTAGCGGCTTCACGGCCAAGTCCCTACTGCATATGCGTGAAGCGCGCTGCGCTCGGTAATTGGCCATGAAGCAGAGGGAGGAGTAGGGGGGCTGAACCTCTGACGAACCTCGCTGTGGCAGGGTCCGACGAAAGTGGGGACAGGGTACCCGCTCCCCCCTCCCCCCTGAAAGGTGCCAAATGTGGAACCAGAGGGGGAAAGGAGACAGATAAGTGGAAGTTCCACTTTGAGTGGAACTTCACTTTAAGAACAGCCCAGCCAATAGACCCATAGGATGATCCTATCTTTTTGATACATATACCTTACACTCAGTTTATTTTATATATTTAATGTTGCCTTTCACCAAAATATGTGTGTCCAATAATGATTTTAAACCAATTTTCAAATTGTATTTGTCGTTTCAACTATATTTTTATATTTTCAATTTCATTTATTTTCATTCTAATTTCAATTTAGTTGGTGTCATAATTGAAGGATATTATATATTTACTCACAGTATAGAGAAATGTGATTAGAGGTATCTAGTAATATATCAAGCAATCATATCAATCAGTAAACAATCAACTGACATTTTTATATGACAAATCCCAGTTGTATATATTTTATTGTTGTTTGATAAGTGCAGTTAGGTAATAAGCCATCCTAGAGATATGTTGAGTAATAATAGCAATTAAGCCGAGGAGACGTTGCTATGGCAGCATCTGATACACAGGCCGGCAGGTATTTAGTTCCGGCATCTTATAATCTAGTTCCTGCCCTGAGGAAGTCACGTGTCTGGTGACATAACGCGTAGGAGGAGCTAGTGACGTCAGACTCAGCTGTCTGACTGCGATACGAGTCGGGAAGCCACTGAGTGCGGCTCCATCAGGAATTTGAAACAAGACAGTCTCTACACCAATTAAACTTAATGCCTAATCCCATCCACTTGAAGCACCCTCCTAGGTAGGTGCTAGGAAAAGCATATATGTGGCCCTGTCTGCTTATCAGGGGGGCCTGATTCAGTTAGTGAGGCTGTCATGTGTTTCCAGGTGTGGTCTGTTGAGTCTGGGGAGTCTCCCCACTGTGTCCAATGAGGACTCTTATTGGACAGTGGAGGAAACCTGGCCAATAGCACACCAGGGCTTATAGCTGTCTCAGTGGGCGGAGTTTGCCAAAATGCACCCTGGGATCGGATATAAGCCTGAGGGGGAGCATGTGACAGGGGGTCTTTGGCCAGAAGCAGAGTCCCAGGAGGAGGCTGACGGCTGTCTCTCCTCCTGTCAGAGCAAGCGAGGGTGTCCTGGGCAGTCGGCCTAGAGGACCAGAGGTTGAGCTGGGCTGCAGGAAGAGGATCCAGAGTGTTCCTGACCGAGGGGAGCTGCTGGGCAGGAGTTTCCAGGACAAACAGTGTTGTGAGTACTTGAAACTGCCCAGGGGTCTGCCTAGGAGAGGGGGCCACTCAAGAAGGTCAAAGGGATCAGGGAGCTAGCTAACTAGTAGAGGAGGCTAAGAGAAAGGGGGTGCCAGTGTCTAAGCCCTGAAGATAATTGAGAGAAAGGGGGCGCCGGTGTGGGCCCTGACGTGTTCAGCAGTATACAAGTAGCTACCTCAGCAAGAGCGCTTAGGGGAGCTCAAAGAGGACTTCTTCTTCTAGTTAAGCTGAATAGTCTTTCAGGTGGAGGAATCTAACATCATACTGCACACATGTGGTGTGTTTTAGGTGAGCGCACACTGCACTTAAAGGTGCCAAGGTGGAAGTGTGTGGCACAACAGCACTATATTTAATGAAGAGGCACCTTTTGATACAAGTTTTTTATTCATCACAATGAAAAAAGCACTCCATGTTTAAATCACAAACTTCCATAACATTATTAAACCGTGTTTTGTAAGCTAATCTTCTAAGGTTTGATTATCGTTTGTAATTTGAGGTTTATATATGTATAAGAAATGAGCACATTAGAATAGCGCACCACCACTTATTCACATTATTCTACTGATTTTTCAAGTTTGAGTACTTGAGCACGGTGGGAGCAGCAATTCACAATATTTTTGTTACTTATATATACTTATTATACCACGGCAGCGTACCTGTTCCATATCCTTATTATGTAAAAAATGAGCTGTTGTGAAATTTAGAGAATGTTAAAAGGACCAGCAACAATTGATGAGACAGAAACAAACCCTAGGTAGCTGGTGAGGGGGGTAGATATCAAAATTGAATTTTTGTTACAAAAGCAAGCAACATTAAGCAAGGTCTACTTGCTCAATACGATCCCACCAGTATTAAAATCACAAAGTGATTATAAAAAGGGACTTCATGCAAGACTTGGGACACTCAGTGTTTGCAGGATCTGGACAGAAGGACGTCCTCTTGCCTTTTTTTGGAATTCAGGTGTAAGGCAAGTAAAAATATATAACTTCTCCTTATAGGTATTTTATTTCCTAAAGTTTCAATGCAGGAATTTATAGGGGCAGTATTGGAGAAGCGTACTTTGCATTTGAGTGCAAGATCCGCTTTATTAAAACATGTTAACATTTTGATTTTGGGGGTCTTTGCCAACTTCTAGAAAGTGAGTAGTGGGCATTCAGAGCTCTGTTCCGGCTTTTAACATCCTAAAGCATACAGGGAAAATCTACCAATTGACTTCTGTACAACAAGCCTGTCGGATAAAGGCCATTCGATCAGTGCCTCTGGCTATAAATGGCAGTGCTGATCAGTGTATTCTGAGGTCGGGGGGAAGTCTACCCGCCATTATAACACAATAGGTTAGTGGGAGTGATTCCCCCATCCACCTCAAATGTGTGAATGAGGCAATTGGGTCACGTGTTTTGTTAATTCTAGTTGAATGAAAAAATAAAAAATAAAAAAACAGAATCATCTATGGGCTGCTTTAGTTTATAGTAAACATGTAATCTCTTTTTTTTTTTTTTTAAATGTCAAATTTTAGTAGTAGACACACTAAGGTGTTTTGCTGTTCCGCAACCCTTATCAAATCACTTGTCACAGCTTCCAAAAGAACAGGACTTTAGGGGAAAGGGGACACCCTCTCCCCAACTCTCACAATGCTGCAATAAGTGCCCAAACAGCCAATTGCCAAGTCCAACTGCTGTCACATAGGAGGAGTGTTAGCCCTATGCAAATACAAACTCCATACTGGAGCCTGGCAGACACACTAGCCTGGGACCCATAAAGTAGTAGAAACTGTTGGTTCAAATATACAATGATGACCATAAATACAGCATTAGTGTTTCTTTGTTTTTTTCGATCATAGATATGATTTCAATTCTGCACTATACAATTTTTGATATTGATAATGCAGTTGTATCGCACATTTTTATTTACATGGGGTGCATAAAAGAGTGTGACCACCAAATTATTTTAAGCGATAACACACTGGCTGCTTTCCACACTTAGTCTGCGGTAAAAGAATATCAAAAAACGTAATAATATAATAATTGGCACTTTAAAGAGGGAAGCAACTGAAAATGACATCCCCTGGTCTAGTATTAGGCCTCTCAAGATTTGTAAATACCTACTCTGATGCAAGATAAACACTTGCACAATTTCCACTTACACAATTTCCAGTGCACACATTACAAACTCCACTGACCAAGTTGACTCCATTTAAATAAGAGTTTCATCATAAAAGGTGATTAGGATTTTTGGCATTCAAATCAGGGCTGATTAGAGTTGACATAAAAAGAACACTTACTGAATTCCTAAACTATTTATGTTTGTACAGCTATTTGTGAGTATTTTGGGATCTGGACAACAGAATCAAGATCGGAATATTTTTCCTTGGTCAGAAAAGTTATATGGTTAGATGATGAATCCTCTTCCTTAGTTATATAGGTCTGCTGAAGAAATAGGAAACCATAGATTTTATTAATTTGGGAAATACATGGATTAGAACTGCATTGATTATTTGTATGTTGTATGGAAATCACATGAAGGAGCTGAAAATCTCAGCATCATTCTTCATGTCCAGTAGAGTTCCCCCAACAGATAAAAAGGCGAGGAAAGGACCCCTCTACAGTCCACAACTTATTGTTTTTCCCTAGGTAGCTTCTAGACCACTTGCATTTTATGGAGTCTGAAGGACAGTTTTCTAGGCTCCTTACTTTGCTTTGCATCCTCTGGCTGCCCTGTGTATCATATAAAGAAATCCACTTCAATAATCTTTATGCAGAACAGTGACAGTTTAAGGTCAATAGCACAGTCAACAAAAATGTTTTAACTGCATTTTCTATTTTGCTTTCATTTCCACTGTCTAGAATGCCAAAGAAAATTGGCTATCTACAGTATGTACACATCATCCACTGAGATCTACAGGTGGTTAGAGGATCTGCTGATGCTTGCACTATCTAGCACTGGGACCTAGCAGTCTCCCCTGACTTGACTGGCATGCTATTTTGGCACAAAGATTCGGTATGGATAAAATGTAAGCTGCTAAGTTTTCCCACTTGTTAAAAATGTCATTGTGCATTATTAGGCACATATAATTTTTTTTAGTTCCCATGTTTGTTCTGTAGCTTATGCCTATACTTCTTTATTACCTAAAACACTCAGGTCTTTTGCATCATTTAAAGCCACAAATGATTATGTATATGCTTGGCCATTGTCCACTAATGAAACACACTGGATAACCATGTACACAAGTGTTATGTGGGAAAAAATAACTAGTTTCAGCACATGCTCATATCTTGTGCTTTAGTAACAGTGTTGCCACAATCAGCAAACGAACATGGTAAGGTCATAGACACAGCAATTTAAATGAGCAAAGTGCACTAACCAATGAAAGTCAGTTGATAGAGTAGTGTCCCACAGCAGCCTATTTACATAATCATTGCTGCATGTTTTACATTATTGAAGGTCATGTGTTGTTATACTGCCCTACAGAGAAGGCTGGAACCACAGATTTCTACAAAACATTTTAGATATTTCAAAAGTCTTGGCAGTAAAAACAATAGTCTTTATGTACAGAATTGCAAATTCAGCCATCCCAAAAAGGTTATTTCCCAAAATATTAAATGCAAAACTTTGTTTAAACAAGACACTGATAGTATGCCAAATCATTTGTTTAACAAATATTGTCATGTTCCTTAGGTAGACAGCAATCAGTATTTTCACTCAGGGTCAAAGCCAGACTTATGACGGGAAACTTTTTACTTGTTTTAGGCCTCATTTTGGCACAGTCACCAGAAGTTCTCTCTGATTTAGCGCTGCACTTTTTTCTATTTATTGTTCACATCAGAAGAATGAATAGTGCGCTAACCTAATATATGAATGAAAATCAATAAACATAACAATTACGTAGTATAAACAGAGGGGACAGCTAGCCAACAAGAGGATTAGTAAAAAATACAAGTATCCACGTCCCAATTAAATGTAGAAAAGGAAAATGGATGGGCCAAGGGGACTTTTAAAGGGATACTGTCATCGAGACAAATAGCAGAGAATCCACATATATGTAAAAATACACAAATTTTATTGATACAACACCAAAAATAAAGAAGAAAAACATTAAAAGTAACTATTATCGTGTTGACAAAACACTAATAATATTACAGCATACAGAGCAATTGGGCAGTACATACAATATACAGGCTTTGGGAGAGCCAAATATCCACGGAGGGTGGGTGTAGATCACGCTGTCCACTGCAGACCTTTACCAGAGATGGTAGGACTGGTGGGTCTGGTGTGATGGACCTGGGTGTCTAAACCCAAACCCAGCCCGACATGTTTCGCGGGTGACCGCTTCCTCAGGGGCAAATAACGTGGGTATGTATATCAACATAACAATTAGTGATTAGCACATATCAAAATAGGTGCAAAACATATAAATTCTTGTGAATAAGTCCATGTTGATCAATACAACAATAATGAAAAAAACACAAGTCTCTCAAAAAATGCGAAGTGTAGAAAACTTCAAAATTGAAAAGGTGTACGGTGCCAACTGAATGTGCCACTCTGTAAAAGTGATCGTGTTCCCATATGAGATTCTTAATTTTTGTCAAGGTGGCCCCTTACCGCAGAAAAACCTTTAAGAAAAGCTTCCAAGTTATGGACTTTCTATGACGTTGATGAAATGAAACTTTATGGTGAAGATGGGTGCTTACCAGAAATCAGGGAGACTTGAGCATGGACTGCTGTAGAACAGGGAATTCCGCGAGGAAGCCTGGAAGCTGGTCCGATACACACTGCAAGCTCTGGTGGCCGACAGGTTTGGCTGAGAGTTACCATTATTCATTTGGGTGTTGGTGACGGGATATATTCACTATATGATCCACCTGACCATCCTGGATGTCTTCACCTTATACGTTTTATTGGGACTTTTTCTGGTTTTCTATATGATTTACTTACCATTGTATTGGTTTTATATGCACGTTATTACTCATATGTATATAGAAAGCTGTCACAGTTCTCTCTGATTTAGCAATGTACTTTTTTCTATTCATTGTCTGGGTATACCAGAAACTGATAATTCACAATATACATTTTGCTCTTTAAACAGCCATTTAACAACCTGCAGCACCAAGAAATATGCACGATTAGACCCTTACTAAAATTTGCAGCCTATCTAAGAAATATTTGAATGGATGACAGTTCACTCCAGTAGTGTTTACCTTTCCACATGGCTAAGCCCTGTAGTACACATTTTCCAGTGCCCTTGGAAAGATGAATTGTTACTGATGCATCTTTTTTATAATACTTTGGTTCCCCTCTTAATATGGGCTCCAGAATAGGAAATAAAAAAGGCACACAACCATACATTTTACTCTTATACATCTGTCATATCTGTAGGTATATACAGGGCTTATTTATTGAGACAATACAAGCATTTAAAATTTACAATTTAGGAAAGTCAAATCAAGGATAGCTGAAATCCGATTGGTCGCTTTAGGAAACTTTAAGTCTTTTGCCCTGTCTTTAAAAATATACCTCATTGAATTAAATAAACTTGAATAATCAACATGTTACCATACTGTATATTCGTTTTTGTTTTAGAAGTTGTTGCATGTGTTATGGTTATTTTCTTTCCATTCAGTCGGTTTTTCTAAGCTGGGCCATACAGTATATGAAAAACCGGCCACAATTCGGTCATTTGGACAGTTTTCATTCTTCGTCCAGTTAATAGGCACGAATCAGTAAATCGGTTGTGACATTTTTGAGCTGAAAAAACTAAGGACAAGTTTGGAAATTTTCTGCCGAACGAACGATAAATTGAAAAGGTTAATGTGTTTCTTGTCCAAGCGGTTTGCACTAGGTATATGTGAAAAAAGCAAACATAAAACAGATTCATTTATGTCCATTGAAAGATTTATCGGTCAGTACATGATGGTATGATCGTTTGCTCTTACGGCCGAGTGTTAGTTTTTCGAAAATGAGTTTGAACGATTTTTCGTATAGTGTATGGCCAGCATAAGTCTGGTTGAAAAGTCCATCCAGTTCACACACACAGGTTTTTTTTTTGTTTAACCAGTGAGTTAGCCTAAAATTACCTGCATGTAGCCTTATGGAATATAAAACATGATTTTGTTATTACATACCAACTTTATCAGTAAAATCAATTTTGAAACTGATAAGGGCTATGTTTTCCAAGCTTACCCAAATACAAAATATCCAAAGATGAATTATCCAAAGAATTATAACAAGTGACTATTTAAAAATATTAGTCATTTAAATCAAAAAATGTGTAAATCTTGGCTGAAAGTTCTGTGAATTGTGGCTGAAAACATTAATAAATTGCCCCCTGAGTGTAGCAACAATAGCTACAGCCTGGTACACACTAGTTTCTTTGGTAAATCCAGTGGGCTGAAAAAAAAACTGAAGAGCTCAGAAGGAACAATTCGACGTTAGTACAGCAATCTCCCATACTGAGCTATTGCGTTCTGACAGGGGGACATCCCCCCCCCCCGGCTTCTGTCTGACCGACTGCCGTACACACGGGCCAAATGTTGGCTGGTTTCTATTGAACTGACCGATGCCGCCCAATATTTGGCCCTTGTGTACGGCCCTTAAGTTAAAGCACTTGAAATAAAATATTTTAATTTTGTTTTGAATAGAGTGGGAAGGGTCAGGTCCTGTCAGGACAAGAGGCAATGGGAAAGCTATCCAGCAGGGTCACATGCAGAAACAAAATTATAGTAAGAACATGGAAAACTCTGGAAATAAATTGTGTTGCTGTCCCAATGACAACTGATCCCTTCAAATTTTCCCCTGTGTCACAGTGACAGGAAGTAATGAAAAATGTTTAATTGGATAAGACAGAAATAAAAGTATAAGAATTTAATTCCTTCCCACTCTATCCAAAACAAAAGAAAAAAAAAATGGTTGGAGTTACCAAAAATTAGATGCTAATGAGTACACAATCAATATGGAAAAATAATTTACATACTTTATCTGTTAGACGTTGTTAGTTAAGTCCCTTTAGTTGCTTGGCGGAAATCAGAAAAACAAATGCCTTACCTGGGTACAGTCACACCGCATCTCCGATATCTACAGTGATATTGTGGCAATATGCATAGGAGATCCTAAACAGAGGTAATGGAGTTATATCATATACTGTAGCTGTGGTGTTACAGAATAATAAATGTTAGATCTTTTTCATTTACCAAGAACTATAAATACTAAATATGATCAAGGAACCTGATGATAAAAACCTGTGAATGTAGTCCTATAAGGACTATTTTTAGTGACAATGTTTTACACTTTAGGTTAACATTGGATCATACAGTTTATTTATTAAACTGAAATCCTTGAAGGTGGCAGAAACTCCTCTTCATAAAAGATCAGAAAACATCTGAATGTGATAAGGAGTGTGGGCAATGTATGGTCCATTTAAGTGCGGGTAAACACTATATATTGGGGTTCTGGTCATACAAATAAAATTGGGGTTCTGGTCGTACAAATAAAATTGTGTGGCAATTCCAGAACCTTCAGGCTTTGATTGAAAGAAAACATGACCGCAAAAAAATAAATCATAAAAAGCAACAAGACACCCATGGCATTCAATCGCCAAAGCCTCTACCACCCACTGAAGTTCTAGCATCTCACTGCTAATGTAATGTATTCAATAATAGATTATTACATTTAATTTTTTATTCCTAAGGGCAAGTTTTTGTAAGTTTCTGAAAATGACTTATAGCAGAGCTCAGGCAGCATGGCCGCTCCGTTACATCAGGCTCTATATCTGTTACATAATGGTAAAGCTACACAACAGGCCTATTAAATAAGCCACAGACAGATGGTCAAACCCATAACATGCCATAAAAATTTACCATTCGCAGATCTTTGATTATTGGGAGTGTGATTGGAGGCTATCCTTCGTGCCATTATCCCAAAATAGTACATAGAAAGAAAGAAAAAAAAAAAATATATATATATATATATATATATATATATATATATATATATATATATATCACGGGTGTATGGGACTTTGGAGGCAACAAATATAAAAACTTTTTTTTTTACATCTTTATTGTTCAAACATTAAAAAAAAAAAAAAAAAAAAAAAAAACAAGATTAGATGTAGGCTAAAGAAAATTATACTCTCAAAACTGAACAAAAAGGTACACCAATAAATCATGCTAATGTGTAGATTGTATCAATTCCCTCTGATGCATTTCACGTATTACTCTTTATCAGGGATATAAGTTAAACCTGAGTGACAGGACTATATAAACATCAAATAAAGGCAACTATATCAAATACAGTATTGCTTTACCAAAAGAGGGATCAATTCGTATATCATGAGATTGACTAAAAAAGTTTGTAATCAATCACCTACAGCGGAAGGTTAACAACCCGGATGTTGCAGTCCCATGATGGTTAAGTCCTAATGGGGAAAGGGACAGATGTGCATGCAGAGATCCCTGGGGCAGCAGAGAATCTGGAAAAAAATCTAATATAGCAGACTAAGGGCTGCAAAAACAAAAATAAAAAAAATCCAAGTCACCAAAACAGAAAATTTACTAACCTTATATACAACCACAGAAAGGTCCATCCTGGGCCAAGGCCAGTTGCAACTACCCAACAAGTGAAAAAGCAAAGACAACAATGCCTCACGTGGGTCCCCTTATATAAGGCTAAAAATAGGAAATTGGCAGAAATTGCACAATGATAGACCTGCAGATGGCCATATAGAATGTCCAGAATACTAAAGAAGTGTAAAAAAAAGAAAAAAAAAATAGACTGCTACCCTCTGCTGGATACTCGGCTGCATCTGGGCTGGATGTACACCAATTGCTGAAACCAGACATGACATCATTGTGCATGTACAATGGCAGCATGTGGCAACAATTTTGGAGCACCCAGTGTGCTCCAGATTGCTGCAAAAAGAACAAGATGTAAAAACAAAAGATTAAAAAAAAAACAGGTTTTTACAATATATGGTTTTATGTTATATTTGGTGCCTCAAAAGTCTCATACACCCATAATAAACCTGGTGTGCAATGTGCTTAAACAACAAGTCCACCTTTTTGCACAAACATAAAATAAACATAAAATAATGCATATACAGTATCTCACAGAAGTGAGTACATCCCTCAGTGAAAATGTCCAAATTGGGTCCAAAGTGTTAATATTTTGTGTGGCTAAAATAATTTTCCACCACTGCTTTAACCCACTTGGGCTTCACCAGCTCCACAGGTTGCCACTGGAGTCCTCTTCCACTCCTCCATGATGACATCACAAAGCCGGTGGATGTTAGAGACCTTGAGCTCCTCCACCTTCTGTTTGATGCTACCCTACAGATGCTCAATAGGGTTTAGGTCTGGAGACATGCTTGGCCAGTCAATCACCTTTACCTTCTTTAGCAAGGCAGTGGTTGTCTTGGAGGTGTGTTTGGAGTCCTTTTGTTGGAATACTGCTCTGCGGCCCAGTCTCCAAAGGGAAGGGGACCATGCTCTGCTTCAGTAGGTCACAGTAAATGTTGGCATTCATGGTTCTCTCAATGAACTGTAGCTCCCCAGTGCCAGCAGCACTCATGCAGCCCCAGACCATGACACCCTTACCACCATGCTTGACTGTAGGCAAGACACACTTGTCTTCGTACTCCTCAACTGGTTGCCGCCATACACGCTTGACACCAACTGAACCAAATAGGTTTATTTTGGTATCATCAGACCACAGGATATGGTTCCAGTAATCCATGTCCTTAGTCTGCTTGTCTTCAGAAAACTGTTTGCAGGCTTTCTTGTGCATCATTTTTAGAAGAGGCTTCCTTCTGGGATGACAGCCATGCAGACCAATTTGATGCAGTGTGCGGCATATAGTCTGAGCACTGACAGGCTGACCCCCCACTCTTTCAACCTCTGCAGCAATGCTGGCAGCACTCATACGTCTATTTCCCAAAGACAACCTCTGGATATGATGCTGAGCACATGCACTCAACTTCTTTGGTCGACCATGGCAAAGCCTGTTCTGAGTGGAACCTGTCCTATTAAACCGCAGTATGGTCTTGGCCACCATGCTGCAGCTCAGTTTCAGGGTCTTGGCAATCTTATTATAGCCTAGGCCATCTTTATATAGAGAAACAATTCTTTTTTCAGATCCACAGAGAGTTCTTTGCCATGAGGTGCCATGTTGAACTTCCAGTGACCAGTATGAGGAAGTGAGAGCGATAACACCAAATTTACCACACCTGCTCCCCATTCACACCTGAGACCTTGTAACACTAATGAGTCACATGACACCGGGGGGGGGGGGAATCGCTAATTGGGCCCAATTTGGACACTTTCACTTAGGGGTGTACTCACTTTTGTTGCCAGCGGTTTAGACATTAACGACTGTGTGTTGAGATTTTTTGAGGGGACAGCAAATTTACACTGTTATACAAGCTGTACACTCACTACTTTACATTGCAGCAAAGTGTCATTTCTTCAGTGTTGTCACATGAAAAGATATAATAAAATATTTACAAAAATGTGAGGGGTTTACCTACTTCTGTGAGATACTGCATGTTTGCTGGGGAAAAAAAAACAAAACCCCCCCCCCCCCAAAAAAAACATGCATTTATTATTTTGCAAATAACAAGTAAGCCTGCAAAGCATTGCAACCATGATCAGTGTAATGCGGTTGCAATGCTAGGTTCTTGCAGACTTATACTCCAGCATACAGGGGTACAGACTTTCAGTTAGAGAGCTGGAGGAAGTGTTAATGGGTTACGAATAGGGATGCACCGAATGTTCGGCTGCCGAACATTATTTGGCCGAAAATAGAAAAAATAGCACTTTCGGTGTTTCGGCCGAATAAATTTGTGCCGAACAATGTCAGCGGCGGTCACTAAATGGCGGCCTGCGCGATGCTTCCGCCCGGACCGCGAGCCCGCTACCTAGGAGTCCTTCAGTCCCCTTCCTCATTGCGGCTCCCGGCTCCCTGCTCACACGCCGCCGGTGTCCTGTCTGGCCGCGAGTAGGGGGTGTGACGTCACGCGCGCGTCCCGCCCCCTGCTCCTGACTGCGGCTCCTTCACACTAGGTCCAGCGAGCGTGACACTATGTGCACGCCCCGCCCCCCTGTTCGCGGCTTTTGGCTCCGACCTGGCTGCAGTTCAGGTATGTGGAGCACATTTGGGGGAGAATACGGTAGCTGCACAAGCATTAGTGTGCAGACTGGCATATTTTGCCATATGTTGCCACTTGCCATGCTCATTAGAGTGCCCTATAAAGTGCCCCTTAAAAAAAAAGAAAAAAAATGTGCCCAACAGAGTGCTCCCTTGACATAAAATGTGGCCATCAGCGTGCCCCTTATTTTATGCTAAGGGACATGCTGATGAGCATATTTTATGTTAAGGGGCATTCTGATGGGCATATTTTATGTTAAGGGGCACGCTAATGGGCATATTTTATGTTAAGAGCAACGTTTGTTTTGCCCATCAGAGTGCCCCCTAACATAAAATGTGCCCATCAGCGTGCCCCCTAACATAAAATGTGCCCATCAGCTTGCCCCCTAAAAATTGGCAAAATAAATGGAAAAAATGCGAAACACCGCGTTCGGTATTCGGCCTTTGGCCAAGCATTTCATTATTATTCGGCTTCGGCCAAGAATTTCATTTTGGTGCATCCCTAGTTACGAATATGGTGGTCACTGCACTTCCATTCCACTGAGAACTACAAGTTTGTTTGCCCCAGTAGCAGACAGGGCTTGTAGTTTATTCAAATATTCACTAGTTACTGCTGGGGACAAGAACGCTCACGCTCTGTGAGAGAGGGGTCAGCTTGGCACCATGTTATCCTCTAAACATTAGTGGAACAAATAACAAGGTCTTAAAGGTGGAGTTAGGCTTTTAAAAAAAGTTTGTTTTCTTCTATCGTGGTCAAGAAACAGTTGATTGCATATTTGGATATGTTTCTAGAGTTGCACCAATTATGTAAACTTCGCTCTAAAAGGAAAAAAAAAAAAAAAAAATCTGTTTTCCTTTCATATTTCTCGCTAAAAAAATTCAGAAAATATTTTTTTCTTTTTATCTAGTAAGTTCAAAACAAGCAATGATGCAATATAAAAGCACTGCATTCCCAATGTATACATTTTGTGCTCATCATTGTCCACTTCCGCCTCAGAAAGTTTTACCCCCTTAATGACCAGACCATTTTTTGCAATACTGCACTGCGTTATTTTAACCACTTGCCGACCGCCGCAAGTACATATACTGCGGCGGTCAGCCCCTCACAGGCAAAGTGATGTATATATACGTCACTAGCCTGTGAGGCTCTGGGGAGCGAGCGCACTCCCGCGCGGTCACGGACCCCCCCCCCCCGCGCATGTGACCGGCGGACCCGATGTCCGCCGGTCACTCGGCGATCGTCGGGGGAGAGGGAGAAAGGCAGGCGGCTAGTGTAAACAAGCCGCCTGTCATTCTCCCCTGTGTAGAAACAATGATCATACGGTTCTACTATGTAGGACCGTTGATCATTGTTCCTACAGCTCAAGCCACAGCCAATCACAGTTAGAATCACGCCCCTAGGGACACACACAGCCCCTCCCTCTCAAATAAAGATAACCCCTTCACTGCCAGTGTAATTTTACAGTAACAGTGCATATGTATAGCACTGATTACTGTAGAAATGTCACTGGTAACCCCAAAAGTGTCAAAAATGTCAGTCAAGGGTCCGATCTGTCCGCCGCAATGTCGCAAAAAAACGCAGATCGCCGCCATTACGCGTTAAAAAAAAAAAAAACAACAAAAATCTTTCCCTTTGTTAGTAAACGCGATAACTTTTGCGCAAACCAATCAAAATACGCTTTTTGCGGTTTTTTTTACCAAACATATGTAGCATAAAACAAATTGGCCGAAAATGTTAAAACATTTTGATTTTTACATTTTTTTGGGGGAATTTCATATAAAAAAAAATGTGAAAAATATTGTTATTTTTGCAAAATTTACGCTCTTTTTTTGTTTATAGCGCATGATCAAAAAAAAAAAATCGCACAGGTGATCAAATACCACCAAAAGAAAGCTCTGTTTGTGGGAAAAAAAGGACGTCAAATTAGTTTAGGTACAGCGTCGCATGACCGCGCAATTGTCTGTTAAAGTCACGCAGTGCCGAATCGCAAAATACCCCCTGGTCAGGAAGGGGGTAAAATCTTCCGGGGCTTAAGTGGTTAACTGGTTAAGGACCGTCCACCGCAGTTATACTGCGGAAGGCAGCCCCTCCTTCGCGTAGGTATACGTCGGTTGCGCACAAAAAAGTCCTGCAGAAAATGAAAACCGGCATCTCCATAAAACCAGTCAGCAGAGGGAAGCATGAAGTGCTCTAGAATTTTCTGGTAGAGGGCTGGGCTGACTTTGGACTTGATAAAACACAGTGGACCAACACCAGCAGATGACATGGCTCTCCAATCCATCACTAACTTTGGAAACTTCACACTGGACCTCATGCAACTTAAATTCTGTCCCTCTCCACTCTTCCTCCGTACTCTGGGATTTTGATTTCCAAATTAAATGCAACATTTTCCACAGTCCATGATATGATGGCCAGTATTATTCAACCCACTTCTTGTGAGCCCAGGTCACCCTGTACTTGCCCCATCCACTGACTAAAAAAGGAAGCAGTACAGCGATCTCATCTCTATGTCACACTGCTTCATCTCCTATCAGTAGCCTTCTTGTTACAATACAATCCTTTCCTTGGAGTGTATCGAGGGACACAGGAAGCCATATAGTCGGGTATACTGCCACCTACGGAAGGATTGAACACTGACAAACAAAAAGTCTGTAGTCCCAGAATAACTCCTTTTCCCAGTATTCCTTAATTTGTAGCATGATCATAAACACAGGGGGTATGTCTTTCAATAGACTTGAAGAAAATGATTCTTCAGCAAGTACAAGGGACACAGGAAATCTTATACTGCTGGAACATCCAAAAGAAATCCAGCTGAGGGATGGGCAACAGTAAACAATACACCTTGCCTGAAGGTGTGCCCACCAGTGCCGGGACCAGGCAAGGGCCGCAGTCATTTACAAGTCAAACATCAAGGCAGTCCTCCAACTCAGATATGAGCCACCTGTGTGTAGTGCTATGTGGAGTTCTTACAAAGATAGTGTCCAGTTTTCTACACCTTGTGATATGAATGTACTATTTTGATCAATAATTGGATTTTAATGAGTGTATTTTGATATTCTATAAATTATGAACATTACATTAAATACTATTTTATAAATGTTTAGAATAAAATATTAGTTTATGTAAACATGATGTGCCTCCAAAGTCCCAAAGGTATTTTTTCTTTACTTTTCTGCAATAAACAAACTGGAACCAGCTCAAGAGCCACTCAAAAGTCTAATACTTGATGCTGGAACAGAATGAGGCCAAACCCTGCTTTCTCCTAACCTCTATAAATGAGAGGACAAGATCAGTGTGGGAACTAAACCTGATGACAGAAAACAATATACTCACACAAAAATATTTACACTAGTGAGGAAGATACAGTATAGTGGGAACCCTAAACATAGACTATAAAATGGAACTTGCCAATAAGATCCAACCAGGAAATGGAACAGAAACATCAACATACCAACAGGGAAGGACTCACAGTCTAAGCATGAGAACCCATCTCCAAGGGCTGGGATCAAACAAGGAACTGAACAATGTCCTGGTAAAGAAAAACCAAAGTCTTTCTAGGGTAAAAATATAATCTAAGTCTCAGCTCATCTGACCCAAGATTCAAGAGATAAAGAGGGTGCATGACTGGAAGAACTGCCAAGTATCTACCTCACCAGAGCGAGGACTCTGCAGGAAGAATCCCGATAATGATTGATTTAGGAGGGAACACCAAATGTGTGAATGGTGGTCCCTGCTCTCACCTAAAAGACCAAGTTCAATTACCCAAAGTCAGCATGACCAGTCGGGAAGCTACATTGGAGACCCAATAGTAGAGGAGAGTTCTCTGATGACACGATTTTCCCTAGGTTTGGAAAAGTATTTACTAGTCCAAGAACTGGAGTGTTGGCCAGGGACTAAGTGATCCTCAGATGCAGACAAGTTAGCCTGCTCAGAGGATTGCTCTACAACAGCAGAGGGGAAGACTGTGGTAATCCAAGAGTGGATAGCAAAAGAGGTATGCCTCAAAGTTGGGGATCTCTTGAAACCCAACTCTCTTGCAACCACTTAAATAGAAGTAACTCCCTGACCAGGGGAGAGGAACAATAGGTAAAACATGTTGTAGAACCTTTTACTAATGGCCAGTTCTGGTTAAAATATTCTGAAAGCAAAGAGCAGTTTCCAGTATTTATTTTCCAACAAAGCAAGATCCAGCCAAATCTTGGAGGCATGAGGCTCATTTAGGGAGGTATTGTCAACTAAGGTCCACTCCAACAGATCTCTAAACAGTAGGTAAGCTCAGTACCCCACAATGGGGTTTCCAAGAGAAGAAACTAGGCCAGACACTGGAGCCAGTTCTCTGAGTACCACTAGGTGTGCACAGATGAGACTAATAAATCAGAGCTCTGGTGGGACAGCAATTAGTGGGTACTGGTCCAGGTCCTGGTGGACCATACAAATCAGGACATCCCTCTGGAGAGGGACAGGGGTGGTGGATCTGATAGAAAGCAGGCCCAACTGATGGCCTTACACATCCCGAGGGAGGCAATTGCTTTGATTGCTCTGGGGGGGGGGGGGGAAGAGGTGAGTGGCCAGGATGGGAGACTTCTACTAAGATGGAAGTGTCACCAGTGCTAGAGCAAGAATCTTTGGGTTCAGGAGACCCTAGGGGAGAGGAAGTAGGTATATTAAGCTTTGTGGTGGCAAAGGAAGGTGGAGGGTGGATAGCTGAAGAAAGCACCAGAGGTGAGGGATTCGTTTGTAAAGCTGAAAGGACAACCTCGGCACCTGAATACCTGAAGTGAAAACTCTCCAAAAAACCCTGCAAGGCTTAATAAAAGTCTCCCACTTGGAAAGGCAATATTCATACTGAAAGCTCTTTGAGGGCTTAGTATGTTTTTTGCTTTTAACTATATGGCTGGCCAGAGCAAATCTTTCAATCATCTGCCCATCCTCCATTTAAAAACCTTGTTTCATTCATAGAACCTGTGTGTCAGTTTCTATGTATGACAGAGCTGGGAGAAAAGGGCAGACATAGTCGTGGTGGATTTAACCTATTCCACCACAGTTTGGCCAAGCCTGAGCTATGAATCTGGGTCAGGGTACAGTGAGTCAGGGCTAGGTGACATCCTGACAGCTCCTCTAGTGCAACAACCTGGTTTAGAAAGTTGTAGGAACTTCTAGAGCTAGTGGGTGGAGGTTAGGAGAAGCTGTGTGGAATATTTATGAGGGCTTCAGCAAATCTCCTGTAGAGGGCTGGCAAGGCTTACCTCATAAACAGGCATGAGCTATGCCATCAGAGGCAGTTGCAAGGAAGATGGAGATATAGTGCTGTGGAGACTGTCGGTGGCCCTCTAGGGTACCCTCTAGTCTTGGGCCAATGTTCGGGTGCTGGAAGGATCCTGCTACAACACACGGAGGAAGCCCTTTCTGGAGGCACAGGAGCAAGTGTGAGGACAGTGTGAGTACATGAGCACTAATGGGGAATTACAAAAGGGGGGAAACTGCCACATGAAGCCAGTTCTCCCTGAAGACTGCGTTGTGCCAATTATTCATCTCTTCCCTGGGAGATCTCCTGCAGAGTCAGCCAGGAGGGCTGGTGTGAGTCAGTCTGAGAACTGCTGTGAGAAGTTAGCCTGGAGGGCCAGTGAAAGGGGCAGCTGCAGCCAGGTGGGTTGGCAGTGCCTGAAGAGGTGGTGCTGAGACCAGCAGCTACTGGAGGGAGATTGCAAACTGATCATTATGTTTTACTACACAACAAGGGGCTCTGAGTTCCTTCCTACAAAAGGCCATTGCTAAATCTGACTGTGCCTGTCAGATTTGTTTACAGCAATCCAGCTGCAGTCTGCAAGCACGTAAAGTGCAGGAGGAGTGTCAAGGACGCTGTATATAGATTGTGCATAAGATAAGAAGATGTCCCTGAAGATGCTGCTAAAGTGTTGCTGCTGAAGTCAAGTGGGCATCCCATAATTTCCCATCCCCATCCAAGTTATTACCCCTCAAACCAAAAAACAAATTCATGGACTGTTCTTTGTCTCTGAAGTGCCTGTTAAAACTTGGTGTGCCTGGCTGTGCAAACTGAGGCTCCTGAGGGGGTGCACTATGCATAAACAGAAATACATTGAAGAGCAAGTGTAAAGGAAGGGTATTTTGAGCTATAGGAGCTCTAAAACAGTGTTTTTCAGTCAAGGTACCCTTCACAATTTCACACACACAATCTCGAGGCACCCCATTCTAAAATTTTAAAAATAAACAAATAGTTTTGCATAATGTAGCAAATCTACATGCGTAGATAGGACACCCAACATTAGTTGGGATTATACTTCAAAAGCAAATACACCTTTGCCCACTGGTACTGATTAGTATTCCAATGTTTCTCTTCTCCCTCACTCAGCTAATGTGACTCTGGTACTGAAGGAGAGGGGCAGGGGAGGGGCAGGTGCTCAACATCTTGCTTATTAAGGGATGACATCATTGATTGTTCGGACATTGGCAGCCAGAAGGTTGTAATGGTGCACAATGTAAACCTGTGGCTTTGTGTAACTAATAGGCAGGCTTGATCCAGCCGCTGGCTTGTATACAGCTTTTGGGCAAATTCTAGGTATTTTGCCAAGGCACCCCTGAAGATACCTGATGGCACCATGGTTGGAAAAGGCTACTCTAAAAGATCCAGCAGGCTGATCCTCCAGATGCAGAATAGTATGTACCACATCAAACACTCTCTCTTGCAATGGCAAAAGATTGCAATTCCTTAAATACACTCTAATCAGAAAGAGACCAAAGTAACCCTGTCAGACATGGTGTGACAGTGATCAGTTGCCTGGCCTTTTCTAAGGACTTAGGGTAAGGTGACCAGATTTTTAAAATGAAAACTGGGGACATATAGATTTATTTTTTATTGGCAAATGGCACAGGACTGCATAATACACAGAGCACTGGGCACAGGACTGTACAATACACAGAGCGCTGGACACAGGACTGCACAATACACAGAGCGCTGAGCACAGGACTGCACAATACACAGAGCGATGGGCACAGGACTGCATAATACACAGAGCGATGGGCACAGGACTTCATAATACACAGAGCGATGGGCACAGGACTGCATAATATACAGCAGGGTGTTAGGCATAGAGTTCAGGGTTCAGAGGTTTGCTATGCACAGAGGACACTTCTGCCCCCACGCCCATAGCTCACCTCTGCACCCTTCTCTCACAGAAGATCTCTGCAGCCACCTCTTAGCCCTTCCCCACAACAGCTAAACTCTCTCTATCTCTCCATGCAGCTGCATCAGCTCTGATCCCTGCTCCCCCACTGCCCTCACCCGTGTACAAACAGACCCCCCTCCATCTCCTCGTCTCCCAGTCTCAGCCCTCCACACAGTCAACTTCTGGCTCTGCCTCTCCTCCACTGAACAGCAGCAGGAGCGGCAGTGAGATCGTCCAGCAGAGGGCATCTGCATCTGAGCCAACAGGCTGTTTCTCAGCCAGCATGGAATGCCCTGTCCACATTAACCCAGCCCTGAATCCGGGGACAAAACTGGGGACAGACTTGGACCAGGGACAATGTCCTCAATCCAGGGACGTCTGGACACCCTACCTCAGGGAGACTAGAAATCGACTTTGAAGGGGAAGACATGGGAGCATGCTTAGAGCCTCTGCGGTCAGCGTCAATGAGGAACTGAGTTAAATTGGCCCTAAATATTAAAAATATGGCATTAAATGAACATTGATTGACAGGGTCTCTGTAAATAAAGAATGACCCTTGCATTAAAATCAGGTATTCCCGACCTGGGGGGGCATGGTTCGTCAATGGCTCTGTGAGAGGCCGAGCAGTGAGGAGCTCTGCTTGGTGGAGGAGAGCGCCGTGCAGTGAGTGAGTCGGCTCCCCCCCCCTCCCCCGCTAGGTGCAGAGCCGGGCCCGAGGCTCACGGAGGACGGTAATGGGGAAATCCAGGCTCGGGGAGCCATAAAGCAGCGGTGGTGGCAAGGAAGCAGGCGGTCATACGCTGAATGTGCGGGACCCTGCCTCAGAGTGAGAGAGGTACAGCATAGGGTGAAAGACCGTGCGGGTCGGCGCGGGGCTGAGGGGCTGTGGAGGAGGAGAGCCGGGATCGAGTGCCAGCTGGGACAGTAGATGCAGAGGTCGCTGGTCTCCCCTGTATATATGACTCAAGCAGCCAGCCCGGAGCAGAAACAAGCCCTAGAGAGAAGGACAGACATTACCTCATATTTTCTGAGACACACAGTGGCATCACGAAGCACTGTTGGGACCAAGGCATCACAGAAACGCCAAACAAACTCAGGAATGGCAGTTCAGCAGAAAGGGCCCAAAGCTACAAACACTCAATCTATTGGGGTCTCTTCTGGTGGGAAGAAGCCTTTAGTAATGGATATATCGCAGGAACGAAGAGCCCAAAGAGTCCCTGACTATGCCGCAACAGCCCCAAATACCATCAACAGCGGAGTGGGGTGAGTTTGTAAAGCTGATCCCGACGAAACAGGATATCCAAGATATGGCTGCAGCAATCGTGAGTGACATTAAAATGGAAATATGTGGTTTAAAACAAAAAGTTGACCAAATTGAAGGCAGATTGGTGAATACAGAGTCAGTACAATGTGATTTTGAAGTCAGAATCTCTGAATTAGAAAGTTCACGAGCACAGTTGCAAAAACAAGTCACCTGGTTGCGGCTGCAGCAGGATGATGGCGAGAACCGCAGCCGGAGGAATAATATTCGACTGCGGGGCTTGCCGGAATCTGTAAAGGGCCCAGAGCTCAGAACCACGGTTGTGGGTATTTTGAATGGTGTGTTGGAGAGACCCCAAAAGGAAAAAATGGAAATTGACAGAGTGCAGAGGGTTAAAGCGCCCCGAAGGACGGTAACAGAACTAATCCCAGATGTCCTGATTAGGATTCACCTGTTTTCACTTAAAGAAGACATAATGAGACAAGCATGGGCAAAAGGGCAAATTGAGTATGAAGGTTCTCAGCTGAAACTGTTTTTGAGCCATAAGATTTTGTGGGAATATAGTTTTGCTAATAAAAAAAAAAAAAAAAAAAAAAAAAAAAAAAACGCTACAGCTGAAAAAAAGCTAAAAAACAAAAAAAAACAAAAAAAACACTACTGCAAAAAAGCTGAAAAACTCCCTCTACAGCTTTCTACTGTACTGACGTTTTGATAACATCCAGTGTGCATGAGGCCCTAATGTTAGGGTCCTTTCACACCTGTCCGTTCCACCGACGGACTCCGTTCTGCTCAGCGGGGGATCGATCCGCCGATCCCGATGAGCAGGCAGATGACAGCTCTGTCTCTGCTCTGTGTGCGGAGATGGAGCTGTCAGATCCCCGCTGTCCTCTATGGGGGAATCGGATGAGAATGGACCGCCTGTCCGTTCTCATCCGATCCGATCCGCCAGACGGATGGAAAATAGGGTTTCCATCCGTCTGGATTTGACTTACAGGATCAGAAGGCAGCGGGTGTCAGCGGACATGTCTCCGCTGACATCCGCTGCCCCATAGGGATGCATGGAGGTCCGCCTGAAAAGCTGACAGGCGGATCTGATCCGACCGTATGTGTGAAAGGGGCCTTAGATTTAAAGGCGATTGTATAGTCAGTCCTAAAGGCTAATTCTACCTTTTGAACCATATTACACCCATTTTTAGGTTAATATGTAACATGCAAAGGGGGACCCTGCAACCCCAAGCCTCCCCAAACCGCCGCCCCCCCCCCCCCCCCAAACCCATGACAGTGTCAAGGGGTTCTTCTCCCTCGCAGCTGCTGTAATTTTTGAATTTTGGTAGACTGTGCGGGGTTCCATGTCATTCATTCACAGGGATCCATGAATGCGTAAAGTCCCATCTACCACTGCACCTATGTTCCACTGATCATGGTTACAATGATTTGCAGGCAGGAATGAGCTCAGGTGAGTATAGACACGTGCCTGAATCCACCTGACCTATCCTGCATGGAAGCAGTCACTGCAGACAGCCAGTCATAAGCAGGGAAGGCATTCCCCTCCCCCCCCCCCCCCGAGGCTGCATGGCTGTGGTGTGGGGAATGCCTCTGCCGCTTATGACTGGCTGTCCACAGGGACTGCTTCCTGACAGGATAACTCAGGCAAGTGTCTGAACATGCCTGGGCTCATCCCTATTTGCAGGCCAATTTACAAGGAAAATAACAAAAACACATTTTTTTGCTACAAATATAGATGCAATTATTATTTCTTTGTAAAGGTGGACTTTAATGAACTTCACACACAATTGCTTTTGCTTTGCATTACCAGGTACTCACCATTTTCTCTCACAGCTTTGCTCAGCCTTCAGCCCATGGCTCACTCCTGACTGCACTTCCTGTGCGGGTCACATGACCTCAGTCTGCAGGTGCAGCTGTTTCCCTTAATACCAGCAGTGGAGAAACCATCCTCTTCATCCAATTTATTTTCATTTATTCATCCTTCTTTTTCATTTTTGATAACATAGTGAAGGATAAGGCGCCTTTCACACCACTGTGCTACCACAATGCACAGCAATATGCATTGGTGCAATGTACAGAGTACATATCTGACAGCCTCCACTGACAGTGCCTGCTGGCCGCACACATAGTGTGTAGCAAGTATTTACAACTGCTTTCAAGAATCTACTGATTGCCCCTGACCACATACATTCAGCCATCTGAATGGTGCCCTGTGATTATTATTGTATTCTATGAGCCCTTGCGATGAACCTGCCTTGATCTAAGCGAATCAACAAAGTTCAACTGATGAGGTGTGGACAAGCGCTCAGTGATGTAAATAAATATGGTAGCTGTTAGGGGTGACTGGTTTTTACACATTCTTTTTTTCAATGCTTCATATAACAAACCTTCTTGGGATATAAAGTCTGAAGGGAAGAACCCTGTTTCACAACGACGCCTGCTATTTTCCAACTGCCCCCCATTTGCCCCAATTCCCTCTGTCCTCCTCACTCAGTTGTCCCTCTTTTTATAGACTGCTATAAAAAATGCATATTTAACCACAGAAATGTTCCTACTATATCCAACTTTTATATTATTGCATGTGATATTTTAAAAGGTAGTATAAAGTATATGTTAATACATACGCTATGATGTACATGCCTCAGTGCTAATGTGAATGCGGTCTTCTAAAGTCATAAAATTATTTACCTTAACCGGGTACCGACCGCCAAAAGTACATATACTGCGTTGGACAGCCCCGGCCAGGCAAAGTGACGTACCGGTACGTCACTAGCCTGTCACTTGCTTGTGAGCCAATAGCGGGCGAGCCAGCGCCCGCTGAGGCGTGCGCCCGCCCCGGCTCGTTCCCTGGGAAGTCCGTGCGTGTGACCGGAGGACCCGATGTCCACCGGTCACTCGCGATCGTCCGCCGTGAAGGGAGAAAGGCAGGCGGCTGATGTAAACAAGCCGCATGTCAATTCTCCCCTGTGTAGGAATGGTGTTCATACGGTTCTACTATAACTTTTGCGCAAACCAATCAAAATACGCTTTTTGCGTTTTTTTTTTACCAAACATATGTAGCAGAAAACAAATTGGCCAAAAATGTTAAAAAATTTTGATTTTAACATCTTTTTTGGGGGAATTTCATATAAAAAAATGTGAAAAATATTGTTATTTTTGCAAAATTGACGCTCTTTTTTTGTTTATAGTGCAAAAAGTAAAAATCGCACAGGTGATCAAATACCACCAAAAGAAAGCTCTGTTTGTGGGAAAAAAAGGACGTCAAATTCGTTTAGGTACAGCGTCGCGCGACCGCGCAATTGTCCGTTAAATTCACGCAGTGCCAAATCGCAAAAAAGGCCCTGGTCAGGAAGGGGGTAAAATCTTCCGGGGCTTGTGGTTAAAGCAAAGGTTTGTCTTTTTGTTGTTTTTTTTTAGTTTTTTTTTTTCACTAACAAACATGTCATACTTACCTGCTCTATGTAATGCTTTTGCACAGATCAGCCTGTAACCTCCCCCATGAGAGCTCCTGGCTCCTCCCCTTTGACCAGTTTCCCCAGTAGCAAGTCGCTTGATATGGGGGGCACTGGTGCATGCTCGCTCCGAGCCCCGCTCTATGTATCCTTAAAACACTGGCTCCCGCTGCTGTGTTCAGCCAATGAGGAGAGAGAGAGACCTGGGACAGTCGAGGCTACTGTGCACATCGCTGGATCGAGAGGGGGCTTTTGATGTAAGTGCATTAAGGTAAAAAAACCTTTAGCCTTTACGACCACTTTAAAGGATAAGTTCACTGTTTTAGAAAAAAAATCTAAATGCACATTGTTTTGCATGTAAAAAAATGTGCATTTATTATTATTATTATTATTTTTTTTTGGAGCTTGTAAAGCATTGCACCAGTGATCAACAGATTGCTGGTGCCATGCAGGTCTCCTCCAGATCTATCAGAGTATCTTTGCGCCTGTACAGCACGTACGGGCAAGCAGATACAATCTGCAATTCAGGTACAATCTACAATTCAGAGCTGTGTAAATAAATGATGTGGCCATGTGGGTGGAGCCCCGCATGGCCACGCTGATTTAAAAAACTGACAGCTAGTACGGGGAACTTCTCCCCATTCTACTTTCACAGGGTGGGCAGGGGGGATCGGGCAGTGACTGAAGTTTTGGGAATACGTTACATGTTCCATCCTAAAAACAGGCGGAATATGTAACATGTTCCCAAAGGTGAACTTATCCTTTAATGCATTACCTGCATTAAGGTAAAAAAAAATGTAGCACTTTCTTCCCCACCACCCCATACTTACCTGAGCCAGTGCTGTGCCTATCTGTGGCGGCTCTTTCCTCTCTCCCTGTATTCACAGGACAGAGAGGCAGCAATGGGAGCTGTTGGCTCCTGCTGCGGTCCCTGTGAGCAGGGAGTGAGGCTGAGCCATGCTGTGTGTGTCTATAGACGCACACAAGCCATATTGAGAGCAAGCCCTCACATCTGCCTCCATAGAAAGCAACTTGCTTTAAGGTAGACACAGAAGAGGAGGAGCAGAAAGCGCTGGTGGGGGACCCCAAAAGAGGAGGGTAAGGGGAGACTCTGTGCAATACTATTGCACAGAACAGTTAAGTATAACATATTTTTTATTTTAGGTAAAAAAAAGTATCCTTTGGAACAGTGATCTTCAAACTGCGGCCCATTGATTTCCTTTATCCAGCTCTTGAGGCACTATTCCTCCCAATGACACCAACAATAGGGCATTATTCCTGCTACTGACATCACAAACGTGGCGCTATTTCTCCCATTAACACCAATGACGGGGATCTATTCCTCAAACTAATACCAACAATAGGGATCTATTTCTCCCACAGATACCAATATTGGGGCAAGGATTTTTATGTGTGATTTTTTTTTTTTTTGAACAAAAAAAGAGCAACAATTTTGAAAAAAAAAAAAGAATATTTTTCACATTCTGCTATATGACATTCTCAAAAAAAAAAATTAAAAAAATCAAACTTTTTTAACATTTTAGGCAAATTTTTTTTCTGCTACATATTTTTGGTAAAAAAAAATCACAATAAGCGTATATTTATTGGTTTGCGCAAAAGTTAAAAGTTAGAAAGATTTATGTAATTTTTGTTGTTTTTTTTTAATTTTTACTATTAATGGAGGCGATCTGCGATTTTTTGCGGGACTGCGACATTGCGGCAGACAGATCAGACTCCTAACTGACATTTTTGACACTTTTGGAGGGTGCCAGTGACATTACTACAGTAATCAGTGCTAAAAATATTGCACTGTTACTGTAATAATGACACAATGGCAGAGAAGCGGCTAACAGTATAGGTGATCAAGGCGTTAAATTTAACCCCGGGTGAGTGATTTTAACTGTTGGGGGACATGGCTTTCCTAGATGACCATAGAGACATGTGATCCTATATAGAAGGATCACATGAGCTCTGTGATCATTTCAGGAAGGACGGTTAGCTGTGTTTACAACTGGCGACCATCCTTCTCTCTCAGCAAGGATCGATTGCGGGTGTCAGGCAGAAATCGGAATCCTCGCTGACGATCAGGGGCGGGAGCGCGCCGCGCTCGCCCCTATCAGGCGACCGACGTACCGATACGTGGTTTTGCCTGTAGGATCCACTCTGCCACTGTATATATATATATATATATATATATATATATATATATATATATATATAAAGTAAGCGGTCGGCAAGTGGTTAAGGGGGCAAAGCCATCCGGTCCAGAACTGGTTAAGTTCTCTTTCACCTTCTCTTTCTCACCTTAGAACGTTGCCTGATATAGTGGATCACACACAAACATGGAAATAACAGGACTGGTGCTTATTAAATTTTCTCTGATACATTTCATTAACCACTTGCCGACTGCCTAACGACGATTTACGTCGGCAGTCAGCCCCTCACAGGCAAAGTGACGTAGATCTACGTCGCTAGCCTGTGAGGGTCTAGGGAGCGAGCGCGCGCCGCCGGAGGCGCGCTCCCGCTTCCGCGTGGTCACGGATCCCCCTGCGCGTGTGACCGGCGGACCCGATGTCCACCGGTCATTTTGCGATCGCCGCTGCAGAGGGAGAAAGTCAGGCGGCTAGTGTAAACAAGCCGCCTGTCATTCTCCCCTGTGTAGAAACTGTGATCACACGGTTCTACTATGTAGGACCGTTGATCACTGTTTCTACAGCTGAACCCACAGCCATTCACAGTTAGAATCACGCCCCTAGGGACACACACAGCCCCTCCCTCTCAAATAAAGTTAACCCCTTCACTACCAGTGTCATTTTGCAGTAACAGTGCATATGTATAGCACTGATTACTGCAGTAATGTCACTGGTAACCCCAAAAGTGTCAAAAATGTCAGTCAAGGGCCCGATCTGTCCGCCGCAATGTCGCAAGACCGCAAAAAAATCGCAGATCGCCACCATTATGCGTTAAAAAAAAAACAACAAAAATGACAAAAATCTTTCCCTTTGTTAGTAAACGCGATAACTTTTGCGCAAACCAGTCAAAATACGCTTTTTGCGATTTTTTTTTACCAAACATAGGTAGCATAAAACAAATTGGCATAAAATGTTAAAAAATTTTGATTTTTACATTTTTTTGGGGGGAATTTCATATAAAAAAATGTGAAAAATATTGCTATTTTTGTAAAATTGACGCTTTTTTTGTTTATAGCGCAAAAAATAAAAATTGCACAGGTGATCAAATACCACCAAAAGAAAGCTCTGTTTGTGGGAAAAAAAGGACGTCAAATTCGTTTAGGTACAGCGTCGCACGACCGCGCAATTGTCCGTTAAAGTCACGCAGTGCCGAATCGCAAAATACCCCCTGGTCAGGAAAGGGGTAAAATCTTCCGGGGCTTAAGTGGTTAATAAAACAATGCATATTGTTAATTCCGCTAAGAATGTGTGAAAGCTTTCTTTTCAAAACCATCAATCTGGGCAAGTTGACACTTGTCTCTGACCTTTTATTTTAAAATATACGCCGTAATACAGCAGGAAATGTGTTGTGCTTGCCTTTTTATGTAGTATACACTGAAGGCAAAATTCGCTCAAAACTAAATGCCCAGTTCTGGTTGCTGTGGCAGTTAAATGTGGGGTAGAGCATGAGCTATGTCTGGGGATCTCCCTTATGTAACACCAGGGCAATTAGAAGCAAGTTATTCATTCATCCAAGGTCATTATTATTTTTAAGCATTTATCTGCAAGTAGGTGAGGGCAGTGCTCACTGATCTGTATCATACTCCAGGATTGCTTTTTGGGCTGGTTGTTCGACTGTGTATAATAAGGGAGTAAAGTATTGGTATGTAAAATATTACAGGTGTGTCTTGTGAAAACCTGCTATATAGTCTCAGCTGTCACAGTATTTTGGCTAAGATTAAATACAGCTGCCAGTATTTTTTAATGTCAGCTTTACATAATCACAAGGTATTTGCTTTCAGCACATTCATAGCATATACTGCAAAAGTACAGTAAATCAGCTGGTTATGCAATCCACAATGAAAGCACATAAATATTCTTAGAATAAAATGAATATTTTGGGGAGATGCAAGCAGGCTTACTGATGCATTCACCTGTGCAAAGGGCTGCTTTTACTTGTTCAAGATGCAAAGGTGTTTCGTGCAGGCAGCCTTTTCAAATCCATGACAGGTGGCCAGCTGCACAGATCTCGATGCATCCTAAAGTTTACACCTATGCGGTCTGATGTATAGATCAGGACAAAAACAGATTGCCTCCTGATCCGTACACAGGACCCGCCAGGATGTACACTGGGGTATGTGCAGCCGGCCACCTGTAATTGATTTTTATTTTTTTTTTTAATTAATACTTTATTGGGTTTTCCATTTATATAAAAGAGGACAAAATTATTACAAAAACAGTGTGAAACATTCCATTATATATTACATTTTCCCTTCTATCCCCATCCACTTGCCTCCCTCCTCCCATTTTCCTTCGTGCCAATCTCCCCCTTCAATCTTTTCTACCTTGTAAGGTACATTTAGATAAAAATATATGGTTGCCACAAAGACACCTGTCATTGATCTAAATATATACCCCTATACAGAAGTTCAGATGTTTTGCCTGCCTCCAAAGACCCCCAAAAATGCCCAAAAAAACGCCTGCTGAAAAAACACACCTGGGCGTTTTTGTAGCTGGCGTTTTTTTGGGCATTTTTTGGGCGTCTTTGGAGGCAGGCATAACATCTCAACTTCTGTGTAGGGGTATATATACACACACCCATATATGTATATGTACACATACACATATATAGGTGTGAAAGTCGCAGAAAGAGATAATTGCCAACTAACATATGTAAACGAATGGGAGAAAGAATTGAATAGTACTTTTTCTGAAGTAGAGAGAAGGCAGATATTCCAGGCGGCCTACTCAACATCTATCAGTACAAAAATACAAGAGATGAACTACAAAATACTGTCGAGATGGTACCAAACCCCTGTAAAAATGCATAAAATATCACCAACAAATACAGACAGATGTTGGAGGTGTGGAGAGGGAAAGGGGACACTATTACACATTTTTTGGTCGTGTCCCAAAATGGAAAAATTCTGGAAACAGATTTATGAAATTATACAAACTTTTACAGAATAACAACTGACAATGGATCCAGCCCTCTTCCTTCTCCACAAGACTAACATCTCAAGAAAACAATATAAAAAATCAATAGTACCCCATCTACTTAACGCAGCAAAAATGTGCATTCCCTTAAAATGGAAAAAAGAGGCACCACCAGATATTAATATGTGGATTAATAAGGTGGAAGAGGTTAATAAATTAGAAAATCTTGTATTAAATGCTAATCATAAAATAGAAAAATACAAATTAATATGGAACGGATGGAACGAAAATGTCATCTCGAGAAGTCAGAGTCCAGTATGAAGGCCTAGGAGATAGAGGGAACTCTAAACTCAAGGAGAACTCCCTTCCCCCCTTTTCCTTCTCCCCTCTGTTTTTTTTTTGTTTTGTTTAGTTCTGTTTAGTTTTGTGGTGTCTCGTTTTTAAATACTAAAACAGAGGTTAGACTACAAAAGGTATATAATTAGACTAGCTTCTTGGGGAATATTTATGTTACGATTATTTTTTTTTTTGATGGGGTAACCTTTTCCCCAAGGTGGAAGGTTTGCTGAAGTTAGAACTCTTACCCTCTGCTATAATGTAAACAATGTATGATGCCATGTTTGTATAAAAATTGTACATGAAAAAATGACAAATAAATAAAATTTAGAAAAAAAAATCAATGGTCCCCTATGGGAGCCTATTGATTTGAAAGGAAGGTGCATCGCAAGTCAGATCAAGATGATCCAACTTGAGGTGCGACTTGCACTCTGAGAATCTTGAGGGGGAACTCCATCCCAAAATGGGAAAAAAACGGCGCGGGGGTCCCCCCCCAAGGTTCCAAACCAGGACATGGGGTCTCCCCCAAAATTCATACCAGACCCTTATCCGAGCATGCAGCCTGGCAGGCCAGGAAAGGGGAGGGGACGAGTGAGCGGCCCCACCCCCTCTGGACCAGGCCACACGCCCTCAACATGGGGGGTGTGGGTGCTTTGGGGCAGGGGGGACTCTGCACCCCCCCACCCAAAAGCACCTTGTTTCCATGTTGATGAGGACAAGGGCCTCTTCCCAACAACCCTGGGCGGTGGTTGTGGGGGTCTGCGGGCAGGGGTCTTATCGGAATCTGGAAGCCCCCTTTAACAAGGGGGCCCCCCAGATACCGGACCCCCTCCCTATGTGAATGGGTATGGGGTACATTGTACCCCTACCCATTCACCCCATAAAAGGCAGTGTATGTAAATAACGACAGGAGACGTTTTCAAAAGTTTATTAAATCTTCATCTGGTCTTCTCCGCTCTGGTCTTCTCCCCTCCGCTCTTCTGGTCTTCTCCCCTCCGCTCTTCTGCTTTTTTGCCCTCTGCTCTTCTCCCCTCCGCTATTCTTCTTTCTCTGGTCTTCTTCTTCCTCCGGTCCTCCTCCGACGATGTCTCTGGTGATTATGCCGACTCCGGGTCTGCGCAGCTTGTTATATAGCCATTAGGGGCGTGTCCTCCTGGTGACATCATCAGGAGACCCTGCCCCTTTATGTCACAGATGAAAAACATAGTAATGATAAACATTGGAAGTGTTTACTCCTCCTCTATTCTTGAGTTAAGAAGAGTACTTTACTGTTCAGCCAGGGTCATTTTGAACTCCATAAAAAAGCCCTAAATACTTTCTGTAGTTTGTAGAAGTAGGAAAGAGAATCAGGAATAGTTTAAAAAAGATGAAAGAATCTTGGAGTGATGTCCTTGGTATTTAGACTTGTGGAAAACTGACAGTAGTAACTGGGAAAGCTGAAGAAACATCTGTAGATTAGGAAGAAGCAAGGCAATCTTTTAAGGTTACTAGTAGTAGACATGTGCAGAGGCCAAAAAGTCCAGGTTTCCTCCCAGGTAAAGGTGAAAATCATAATTAAGCGACCTCCAAATTTTTTTAAATGTTGTCCTATGCATTCTGGGATTCTAATTGGAATGTTGTGGAATTCAGTGGTTTATCCTATTTTACAAATGTGAACCCCTGAAAAATGGACTATGGAAAATAATATTTTGCAATAAGGAGTAAGTCTTGCTTCATTACATGTTGATAGGATACTGTATGGTTATGTGATATACTGTATATCACTTCAAGCCTTGTGATTTTTAATTTATCTGTTTGCTGCTTGCACCTGCCCTTTGCCTACTGTAAAATGAACCAGCTTTGAAACTGTAAGGTATACAAGGTATGTAGTCTGAAAAGCATACCATGGCAATATCATTTAGCATACATATACATTTTTAGAACAGTTCATAGAGGCACCTGATATGTTGCCATCCAAAAAAGGGTGCCAAGTGAGAAGGTTTATGTGATGTAAAAGTAACATAATAATCATCGATTGATAGGTGTTGGGATATTTTAGGAGTAGCTCCTGTAGATGCATGCATAGGGTTATCTGAGGATATAGGGCAGCAGACAGAGGACACAACACTTGTTATGTACAGCAACACATGGTAAATTAAAGGGATCTTGAAGATATATGATTTGGCTCGCTAGAAAGATCTCTGAAATCTAGGGATAAGAATTAGGTTTACCGTTACCATGAGTTTAAGGCAAATCCTACAGGTTCAAAATTTGCAGTTCTGGCAAATATATATGCAGATTCATATAATTTTTTTTATAATCAATATGCACTGCATGGCCTTTGAAGTAAGGCCAGCAGGGGTAGAAAGGCCAATAAAGGGGCTTTAAGTAAAACCAGTTGCCTCCTTATAAAATATAGGAAGGGCATAGAGCATCCATTGTGTCAGTACATTGGAAGCTGCTGTAGGAAAAGAAAAGAGCTGAAAAACTGCATAATGAGAGTTTTGGAACAGTTAGGAAACTATATTTTAATATTTTGCAGCCTGTATATGTTTCTATTATGGGATTTCATTTATATTGTGGTTGATTTTTTTTTTAAATTACAGGTACTTATATAGAACCGTCAATTTACGCAGTGCTTTACATATACTGTATATTGAACATTCACATCAGTCCCTACCCTCAAGGAGCTCACAATCTATGGTCCCTAACTCACACTCATACAGTGCCTTGCGAAAGTATTCGGCCCACTTGAACTTTGCAACCTTTTGCCACATTTCAGGCTTCAAAAATGAAGAGATATTAAACTGTAATTTTTTGTGAAGAATCAACAACAAGTGGGACACAATCATGAAGTGGAACGAAATTTATTGGATATTTCAAACTTTGTTAACAAATAAAAAACTGAAAAATTGGGCGTCCAAAATTATTCAGCCCCTTTACTTTCAGTGCAGCAAACTCTCTCCAGAAGTTCAGTGAGGATCTCTGAATGATCCAATGTTGACCTAAATGACTAATGATGATAAAGAGAATCCACCTGTGTGTAATCAAGTCTCCGTATAAATGCACCTGCACTGTGATACTTTCAGAGGTCCGTTTAAAGCGCAGAGAACATCATGAAGAACAAGGAACACACCAGGCAGGTCCGAGATACTGTTGTGGAGAAGTTTAAAGCTGGATTTGGATACAAAAAGATTTCCCAAGCTTTAAACATCCCAAGGAGCACTGTGCAAGCGATAATATTGAAATGGAAGGAGTATCAGACCACTGCAAATCTACGAAGACCTGGCCGTCCCTCTAAACTTTCAGCACATACAAGGAGAAGACTGATCAGAGATGCAGCCAAGAGGCCCATGATCACTCTGGATGAACTGCAGAGATCTACAGCTGAGGTGGGAGACTCTGTCCATAGGACAACAATCAGTCGTATACTGCACAAATCTGGCCTTTATGGAAGAGTGGCAAGAAGAAAGCCATTTCTTAAAGATATCCATAAAAAGTATCATTAAAAGTTTGCCACAAGCCACCTGGGAGACACACCAAACATGTGGAAGAAGGTGCTCTGGTCAGATGAAACCAAAATTGTACTTTTTGGCAACAATGCAAAACGTTATGTTTGGCAAAAAAACAACACAGCTCATCACCCTGAACACACAATCCCCGCTGTCAAACATGGTGGTGGCAGCATCATGGTTTGGGCCTGCTTTTCTTCAGCATGGACAGGGAAGATGGTTAAAATTGATGGGAAGATGGATGGAGCCAAATACAGGACCATTCTTGAAGAAAACCTGATGGAATCTGCAAAAGACCTGAGACTGGGACGGAGATTTGTCTTCCAACAAGACAATGATCCAAAACATAAAGAAAAATCTACAATGGAATGGTTCACAAATAAACATATCCAGGTGTTAGAATGGCCAAGTCAAAGTCCAGACCTGAATCCAATAGAGAATCTGTGGAAAGAACTGAAAACTGCTGTTCACAAAGGCTCTCCATCCAACCTCACTGAGCTCGAGCTGTTTTGCAAGGAGGAATGGGGAAAAATTTCAGGCTCTCCATGTGCAAAACTGATAGAGACATACCCCAAGCGACTTACAGCTGTAATCGCAACAAAAGGTGGCGCTACAAAGTATTAACTTAAGGGGGCTGAATAATTTTGCACGCCCAATTTTTCAGTTTTTTATTTGTTAAAAAAGTTTGAAATATCCAATTAATTTCGTTCCACTTCATGATTGTGTCCCACTTGTTGTTGATTCTTCACAAAAAATTACAGTTTTATATCATTATGTTTGAAGCCTAAAATGTGGCAAAAGGTTGCAAAGTTCAAGGGGACCGAATACTTTCACAAGGCACTGTACATACACATACCAAGGCCAATTTAGACAGAAGCCAATTAAACTACCAGCATGTGGGAGGAAGTCAGAGTACCCAGAGAAAACCCACGCAGGCACAGGGGGAACATGCAAACTCCAGGCAGGTAGTGCTGTGGTTGGGATTCTAACCAACGACCCTAGTACAGCCAGACAGAAGTGCTAACCACTTAGCCACAGTGCTGCCCAGACCATCTGTCACTTTTAACTTCTGTCCCGTCCCAGGCATTTTTTGTACTCTACGACTTTCCTTTAAAAGAATATGCTGGAATTTACTATCACTTTACTTAAAGTGATAGTAAATTCCGAAATTCAATTCCAAAATCGAAGTGCTATTATAATTTAGGTTAATAATGCTGCTTCCCCCTCCTCATAAGCACATTGTCCACTGTTTGTAAAAGAGTTATATGTAAATATATTTTTTTATCAGCTTCAGGGTAGTCACGTCACGTCTGTAATTTTTTCTTGCGGGGGGGGGGGGGGGGCAATGAAAGCTGGCCTGCAGCCCTGCTGCAGCTTTACAGTATCACAGATCCTGCTGCATCTTCACTGCCCTTTCAGCCTCCACTGCACCTCACCAACCCCTGCAGTGTCTGGTGCACCTCAACTGCATCTGCATCCACAGGCTCTACCCCAGCTCCCCCAACATAAGCACCTGAAGATTGATTTGATCCCTCCTTCTTCAAACAGAAAATGATGAAAAGACTTTAGGTAAGTAAACAGGCCATTTAACCAGTTTCTTTTTTCATAACTCCATCAATTTAGTCAGAGGGGGGTAGGTTGAGGGTGTATGTGGGGGATAGAGGAAGCATGATTATTAACAATCAAAAGAGGTTCGAAAAGATGTGCAGCTCATAGATCCACAATAATTTACTACATATGTTATGCGGACCGTTCATTTCATCAGTTCATTCAAGTTTTTTTTTTAATTTTACATCCGTTTCTCATCATTTTTTACATCAGTTTTTTTCTTTTTTGAATCAAAACAACTTTATTGTGTACTGAAAACAATACAAGACATATGCAGCAATAACTGGCACTAGACAGTAAACAGCAAAAAAAAAAAACAACAGCATAGAGACATAAAATGCAAGACAGCAAAAAAAAAAAAAATCCCAAACACATGACTTGTTACGAGACAGCGGAAACAGTAAGTAGGCATCTAACATCTGGTCAGTAAAACGGCACTCATGACGTACAAGTAGTGGAAGAATTGAGCCACCGGTCCCAAACCTTATGATACTTGCCCGGGCAACCCCTATTAACATAAATAATTTTTTTATAGGGGAGAGTAACATTTACCTCATTGATCCAGGCAGCCAAAGTAGGCGCAGCCTGTTAAATCCAGCCTCTAGCCAAAAGTTTACGGGACAAAAAAAGAGTTTCGTGCAAAAAGGTAACCAAGTGTTTGTCCAGATTGCGTCAGGGAACAGCCCAAGGACTCACAGTCTGGGGTCGAGTGTCACAGGAGCACCCATCTGGTCATGGAGAAATTGGACAACTTGGGCCCAAAATCCACGCACACGCGGGCAGTGCCACAAGAGATGGTCAAGCCGACAACAGACACTTAGGGCAGTGGGAAGCCCGGGCAGGACAAAACTTAGCCATGCGTTCGGGAGTAAGATATGCCTGGTGGAGGATACAGACATGGGTAAAACGGTCAGACATCTTGGGGGAAACAAATTTGGTGCAAAGCAAAACATCTTCCCAGTCCTCATCTAGAACCTCCCCCAACAATGGTTCCCACTTAGATTTAAGGTGGTACGCAGCTTTAGTAGCAGCTGGAGTCACCAACATTTCATATAGTAGGGCAATCAGTTTACAATGATCCGTTCCCATGAGAACCCTAGACAGATCCAGTGGTTCCACAACAGGACACGTCACCGGGAACTGGGCCCGCAAAGCATGATGAAGTTGCATATAACGAAAAAACATGTTGGGCGGAAGGTTAAATTCCCGCTTGAGTTGACTATATGTTTTCACCGATCCCTGATGTATGACGGTTTTTTTCTTTTTTACATCCACTACCAATACAAAAACAGATGCAAAAACAGACTGTTTGTCAGTTTACATCTGTCTTTCGTCCATTCCGTTTTTTTTTTTTTAAGTAACAAAAATAGAGCTTTGATCCGTTTCAAAATGGATGTTGACGGACGCCGATGTAAACTAATGTAAATGGATGATCATCCATTTACATCCATTTTTCCATAAAGATTCATTGATGTCCGTTATTCATTTGTCAACAAATGGATAAAAAGACAGAAAAACAGTCCTCATGTGTGGAATTAAGAATGCCTTGAGCCTACTTCCACCCTATGTTTTGTTTCCTGTTTTTTTCCTTTGCAAAAAGTGACAATCCATTAGGGTGCATGGCAGAAAAAATGAATACCATGCTCCTGATATCATGGCATGCAGATCCTGGTTAAAAAAAGCCATTAGGCAATTCTTCAAAGTGTAAAGAAAATAGTAGAGAATCTCTCTTCATTACACTCTACTATTTTCCATTGATTTTGATGTGAGGAGCTGTTGGCCACCTATGAATTAGTGGCCCTCATTTCTGGCAAGCTGCCTTATGTACCCCTTGGTGAAGGTAGCACATTATGAAAATTGTAAAGACACAGTGGTGTACATATTGATCGTGGAAAGGCCAGTTTCTAGGCCAGCATATATTTTTATACAGGAGTCTTTTGGGGATGTGAAATTGTGCTATTACTGATATGAAAATTATACATTTGTTTGTGAAGAATTAAGAGCTAAGGCAGGCCATACACAAAGCTAATTCATTTCCTGCAACCATGGATTGACAGTGATGACAGGGGAATCCTACCACCGAGCCATCGTATTCTCCTGGTGGGGGGGGGGGGGGCTGTCCCCGCCGGAAGAAGACAGTAATTATTGCTAGCAGCTAGTGATAATCGCCTGTAAAATCTGGCAGGCTGGTTGTACCCAAGTTAATCGATCATTCAGCCTGCCTATACATAGTTCAAATCTCAACACCCCCCCCCCTCTGCACACTGATCTCCTGCCCACTGCCACAGGGTGAGAGGCATATATAATGTGCAAGGTGTAATCGACAGACAGACAGGGTTTTTTTTCTCTGATGGTGGTGATCGAGTAAATGGAATAACCATTTTATTTATCAAACATTTATTTATGGTTATCAAACATTTATTTATGATTCAGCAGATATATTGGTTGTATATGTTGTTAGAAGTCATACTGTGTAACAGCTGTCGTGTTCTAATGGCATTTACACCTCCAGCTGTGAAGATTGCTATCTCGGTCTTTTCCTCAGACACTGGAAGTGACAAGCCTATGTGAACAACTATTCCGCATTTCAATCAGTTTCACCAGATTTGACTTCAAAGAAACTTTAGATAGATAGTTGCCATCCACTTCAGCCAATATAAATTGTATTAAGATGTCCCAGCCAGCTGGAGAGCAATTCTTTTGAAATCAACAGGATGTAGTGTGCTACTCTCCAAACATGTATTGAAAATATAATGTTTTGTTACTGAATTTATTTACTTATTCCTCTGATTAGTTCTATGCCCTGATTTGATATATTTTAGGCTTTCGGGACAAAAGAAGATCACAGCCTTCAAGACAATTCTCTAATGGAAGCATTGTTCCAAATTTTTTTCTTCTGTTTTAGTAGTCTTTTTTCATATGTATATATTTATGGGTTTCAACCCCCCCATTAGCTAATATTGGTGCAGTCATTTGAGCCTGTACTGCCTGTAGCAGTTTCTAGTTGGCTATTTATTAGGAGTTAGATCTTTGGTGTGTTCTTCTAATCTGACATGTATGTGCTCTAGCATTTATGAGTTTCTATGCCCCAGATAATTCAGCATTTCCTGTCTTATAAAGTTTTTATATTATTGTGAGATTAAGATTGAATTTTAATAATTGTTGCTCTATTTTAACACCTATAATATGAAATAAAGAATGTATGTCAGTGTTACTACATTGATTGTTAAAGACTACTTGGGTGTTAGTAACATTTTAAATTAGGCATATGTCACAGATCTTCAGCTTTGCTACAAATCTGTCTCCTCTATTCCCAAAGATCAGCAGGTATGCTGGTACATGTAGTTTCATTACTTTAACTTATAAGGTTCTGCTGTTATCTGTTGTTCCAGGTGTTGTTGTTAACCTCCTGGTTAATTAGCTACATGCCCAGTCATTCTAACATGGCTCCATGCCCCAGACTTTGCTTATTATTGTTCCTAGTAGTCTGCCTTTGTGTCTCCAAGTGTATTTCAAGCCTGTTTCCTGTTCAGTATCACCGTGCAACTCTACCTGCTCTTATAGATTCCCATTCTAGCTGCCTTGTGTATCTTTGTGTGACATGCAGTCATGACTGAGCTTTGCCAAAACACTCCTTGAATATTCTGAGGCCACATGGAAAAAGGAGTTGTGGTCAGGCTAAAATTGAATTATTTGGCCTCAACACCAAACGATATGTTAGGCAGAAATCCAATACAGCTCGCCATACAAATAACACAATTCCCACAGTAAAGCATGGAGGTGATAATCCTGGTATGGGGGTGTTTCTCTGCAGCAGGGACTGGAGCACTTCTCAGGATAGAAGAAAAATGGATGGGGCAAAATACCGTTAAATTCTTGGGGAAAATCTGCTTCCCTCTGCCAGAAAGTTGTCAATGGGAAGAGGGTTTACCTTCCAAGATAATGACCCAAAGCACACAACAAAAATGACCACACAGTGGTTGAAGGAGAAAAGAATGAATGTCTTTACATGGCCTAGTCAGGGCCTAGACTTAACCCCAATGAATGACTTGAAGACTGCAGTCCACAAACGGTCACCATCAAATTTAACTGAACTTGAAGCAGTTCTGTAAAGAAGAGTGGGCAAATATTGCAAAGTCTAGATGTGAAAGTTAGTAGAGACAAATCCCAACAGACTAAAGGCTGTAATAAAAGCAAAAGGTGGTTCAAAAAAATACTGACACAAGGTGGGTGATACTTTTTCCATTTCAGTGATTCTGTTTTTTATTGTTTTCTGTTATCTTGGTGTTAAATCTTTCACCTTGATGTTATGTAAATAAAGCTGGATAAAACAAAAAATGGTGTCTGTCTTCATTTTGAGGTGGGATTATTTTTAAGGGAGGTGATTGTTTTCTATACCTATTGTAGAGGTGCATCATAGGCAGGGCTTTTTTTCAGCTGGAACTTGGTGGAACTCAGTTCCACCACCTCTGACTCAGGCCCTCTGGTTCCCGTTTCCATACAAAATACTTAGCACCACAGAATTATACTTGATTCTGTAATCTCTAAAAGGGGTGGTACTCAGAGGTGGGTGAGGGGTGGACCCATGGAATGGTGCTCTTAGGTGGGTAGGGGTGGAGTCAAGGGGTGACTCAGAAGAGAGGAGTTCCTGCACCTATTCTCTGAGAAAAGAAGCCCTGATCATAGGTGTTTTTCCTGAATTCATTAAACCACCCGGGCATAGGACATGTTTACCAATCAGCTTTTATTTTTGTTAAAATGGAGAGTGCTCTGTTCCACACATTTCCTGAGAATAAGGGATAAGACTTCCTTAACCACTTGCCTACAGTGCACTTTCACCCCCTTCCTGCCCAGGCCAATTTTTAGCTTTCACCGCTCTCACACTTTGAATGACAATTGCGTGGTCATGCTATACTGTACCCATATGACATTTTTATCATTTTTTTTCACACAAATAGAGCTTTCTTTTGGTGGTATTTAATCACCTCTCGGTTTTTTATTTCTTACAAAAAAAAAAAAGTTTTTCTTATTTTCTGTGAGTACATTTTGAAAATAAATACATTTTTCTCCTTCACTGATGTGCCCTGATGAGGCGGCACTGATGGGCACTGATAAACTACACTGATGGGCACTAATGAGGTGGCACTGATGGGCTCTGATGAGGTGGCACTTATGGGCACAGATGAGGTGGCACTGATGAGGAGGTGCTAATATGCCGCACTGATAGGTGGCACTGATATGTGGCACTGATGAGCACTGATAGGCAGCACTGATGAGCACTAATAGGTGGCACTGATGGGCACTGAGAGGCGGCACTGATGGGTGGCACTGATGGACACTGATGGGTGGCAGTGCTGGACACTGACGGGTGGCACTGATGAGCACTGATGGGCGGCACTGATGAGCACTAATGGGCAGCACCATCAGTGTTCACACTCAGTGCCCATAGTGCTGCCAGTCAGTGCCCATCAGTGCCTAGATGAGCAGGCACTGATGGGCACTGACTGGCAGCACTATGGGCACTGATTGTGGGCACTGATGGCAGGCACTGATGGTGGGCAGTTATGGCATATTATTTCACTCGTGTGTAATCAGGGCACTGGTGATCTGTGCCCTGATTACATTTCTCTGTGTCCCCTATGAGGAGGAGACGCTGATCGGCTCTCCTCGCCTCACACACTGACAGTGTGAGCCGAGGAGAGCCGAATAATGGCTCTTCCTCATTTACATGTGAATGGCTGTGATTGGACACAGCCGATCACATGGGTAAAGAGTCATGTCTCTTTATCGAGATCGGTCACGATCACCGCTCCGCTCGCCCTCGGGGGCGCGCGAGAGAGGCTGTTCTGGTGCGCCGTCATATGAGTACTACTAGTGCCCCTTTTCTCCTCTTCTTAGGCCCCCTGCTGATGCGCTTGGTTCCTCCAAACCCCCACACCAAATGACCCCATAGCAAGCCCCTTGCTGTCCACCGACTCCACCTGGCCTGCTGCACGCACCTGCTGCTTTGTGCATCATCAAGTGAGTGAGCTTGCATTGTGCATCCTTTTTTTTTCATTTGGGGCATCACTTGATCTTAGCTGGATGAATATCACTTTGATGAGTGAGGGCATGCCAAGCTTATTTCTCATCACTTGCTTGTATTTTTCTTTTCTTCTTTCTTTTTTTTAATATAGTTCTTTCTTGTAAGAGAATGATGTATCAGCTTTTTTTTATAGAAAGAATATATATTTTGCTTGCAGAAGTATATATTAAAACTCCAATTTAATTCATGCACAGTTGCACAGACAGATTCTATAACACTGAACCATTAATTATCCATGGTTATTTATTACAATTTATTACAACACCTAGGCATGTTTAGATATATTTGGTTGGTGGTTTATCTTCATAGGCTGTGACATTGAAAGTCTTGACAAGCTGAAAGGTACAGAATGTTTTGTATTTTTGGACCTGTTTTTTTTTTTTTTCTTATACGTGTAACCAAACCCATCTATCCTTTACACCCGTGTGCCTGTGCCAGCTGCCTGTGTTTGATCTACAGTTGCCACTGTGCTGTACAAGCGATCAGTTATTACTTGGTTTGACAGTTCGAGAATAAGTAACTGTGACAGTTATCCTTCATGGCATATCTTGTAAATAACTGTTTTGGGAAACCATTAAATCAATTGGTTTGGTTCCCCTTTAACATGTCCAATCACTGGCCACTGGTGTCAGAAAATACCCCATACACTTTAGATCAGGGATCCTCAAACTACGGCTCTCCAGCTGTTGCAGAACTACACATCCCATGAGGCATTGTAAAACTCTATCATTCCAGGACATGACTAGGCATGATGGGAATTGTAGTTCCTGAACAACTGGAGGGCCATAGTTTGAAGACCCCTGCTTTAGATCATTGCCAAATCCAGGTAAAAAAAAGACCAGATTGGGAGAGTGACACCTAACAGCGGGCACCTATGCTACAAAAAGTATACATACCAAAAAAATTACATTGAACAAAAAAAATATTTGTGATTGTGTAATCGCTGTCTAGATATGTTTTTTTTTTTTAAATACTCTGAATTAATTGCTAAATAATAACAATTCCAAGATTTGGTGTCATAATGGGTTCATAGAACATTTTATAGTGGGGCATTGGACAGGGGCGGGTTGTGGGCTTGGGTGGGACTTATTTCAAAATGTGGGAGGGGGTTATCAAATTTACCTTTGGGCTGAAGCCCATGGTCTTTTTCCCACCTAGCAATGCTGCTGTATACAGTATATGTATGCTTTGATCATCTTTTATGCTAAGAGAGATTGTGATCTGACCTTTCTAGTCTCTATTCACTCATCTTAAGCGTGTTCTCTCCTGACTTTATTTATATATTTCAACGACCATCTCTTATGACAGGATTTTCATATTACATTTCCAAGACTGATAGTTCTGGTTTGTCCGATTGGCAAATGAAAGCTTTGTTGCAACTGTGTTACTGGCCCTTTTTATTTTATTATTTTGCAGTCTTCTTTCTGTTGCTGTATCTTGCAGTATCTGCCGTATCTGCTATAGCAGGTGGGGCTCTGAACAGAACAAAAGTGTACAGTCCACATGAGCTTTTCTGCCTAAAGTATACCTAAAGGCAAAACTTTTTTTTTAAATTATAGATAGAGGGGAGAGGGCTTAGAAAGCTTGTCAGTTTTTATCGCTGTCTGTGCCCCCGTTAAAGAGATTCACCCTTATTATTTGTCCTGTTTACCATTATCATTGAAAGTAAAAGTAAAAGAAAATTCCAAAGTTTGGGTTATCCCCAGGAAAGTAATAGGGGTGAAATCTTTCAATGGAGACACTAGTTCTGGTGACCTGGGGGTCCCCAAGGAATTCCCCTAATTTGCAGGGATTTTCTCTCACTTCCTGTTTGGCTATCGGACAGGAAATGAAGGTAAATCTCCGCAATCGGACACCGATGGTGGAAAAAAATCCGACTGGGGTTATATCCAAAATGAAAAAAAAAAAAGTTTTGCCTATAGTTCTACTTTAACTGCAAACAGGAAACGGGAACTTTACTATACAGAGAAAATACATATAGTTTACTATGGAACAGCAGCAGACTTATAAACACTGCTATCTACTGGCTGAAGAATATATCTGTAGTGGTACAGAAACACATGAACAATGTATTCCAACAGGTGGTATGCTTGAACATATGACACATAAAACTGTCATGGTGTATTCATTCTCAAAATCTAACTAAATGAAAATGTAGATTTGCCATATGCAAAAGGTAAACACATTTACCCACATTTCATTTCCATGAAAATTAGAACCAGGTCTTCCAGATCATGTGCCAATGATTATTTAAACTATCGATACCTAGGTTCTGTTGTTCAGTTTGCTATGATGTATGTGTGTGTGTGTGTGTGTCAGTGTCATCATGCCAAGATTAAAAGAGCCCTCTCACTGCACACTGTAAGCTTTTCACAGTGTGCATTAAAAGCTGCAGAGCGTCAGATAGAACCTGCCTCATTTCCTGGCTGGAGGACATCCAGCATCATCTAAAGTTTTTTACCTTAGTTCCCTTTGCATCATTTGGATATCAGTTCTTTTACGAGTGGAGATGCAGCATCATATGTGGGTATTACCTAGTGTGACCTGCATACACTCCTCTGAGCTGACATCCATCTCGTTTTTTTTTTTTTTTGTATTTTGATTGCAAAAAGGAAATTCTCCAAAATTATTGCAGTTATTGGTTCTTAAAACACTGCTAGCTTTAGGTTATCAATAACTGTATATTTCACCAGTTAACAGCCCTGCTGAATGGAGCAGTGTGCAGGGAGGAGTGACAGTCCACTGAAGGCCCAAACCATTGCGTGTGAGAGATGCTGTCTGCCTCTCCAGTGTGCTGCTAGCACATAGTATTTTAGTTAACAACAAAACCAATGTGCTACCAATGAAGTAGATGTAAAGGAATAGAAAAAACAAATCCCTAAGTGTAATAGTTAATATAACCGTATTAAAGCAGCCAATCTCTGTAGTGTCACCACCTACAAATAAATGGATAATAAAACCTACAATAATAATAGTGCAATAATTAAACAACACATCCATATATATATCAAATAGCAAGAAGTGCATAGTGCAAGTGCAGTGGATCCATACCCTTGATAAGGTCACATGTAGTGTGATGCAACGCGTCGGGAGGAGCCGGTTGACGTCATTTCCAGTCTACGGTCGAGACCGCAAGTTCTGTGATTTTCACGCTGCTTAGTGTGGGGACCCCTCGGTCCTATTTCGATTACCAGCACCTTCATTTTTGAACCTCAAATGTAAGTTCTCTATGTTTTTACAATAAATTGTCTTTTACATATTACACTATGGAGCTTCCATTTTTCATTTCATGAGCCAACTGGTAAGGAGCCATTACGATTGTTATGCATGGTTATGCATCTACATTTCCAACTCTTCTGCTTAATGTTGCCATGGGATGAGCCTCAGGAATGAGATTAATACATATGATAAACACTTTATCATTCAAATATTAAGGTGGGGCGCGCAGAGCGGCAATCGGTGGTGCGGTGTGTCACTCTGACTCACCGCATCTCCGATCCCTTGTAAAGAGCCTAATGATGTAGGCTCTTTACCATGTGACCAATCACAGCTGGTCACATAGTAAATAGGAAGTGCCATTGATTGGCTTTCCTCAGTTTGTGCCTGACAGGCACGAGTAGAGGAGAGACGATCGGCAGCTCTACTGACAGGGGGGGGGAGTCTGTGCTTGTAATCAGAGCATTGATTACCAGTGCAGACCCTTGGGGGATGCCACTAGAGCCACCAGGGATTTCTCACCCATGGCCACCAGGGATGCCCACCCATGGCCACCAGGGATGGCAATCAGGGCTCAGGGACCCTTTCAGTGCCCTCCTCATCAGTGCTGCCCATCATTGCCATCTATCAGTGCTTCCCACCAGTGCCCATCATTGCCATCTATCAGTGCCACCCACCCATTATTGCCCATCAGTGCTGCCTATTAGTGCCCATCAGCGCTGCCTATCAGTGCTGCCTATCAGTGCCCATCAGTGCTGCCTATCAGTGCCCATCAGTGCTGCAGATCAGTGCCACCTATCAGTGCCCATCAGTGCTGCATATCAGTGCCACCCATCAGTGCTGCATATTAGTGCCTCATCATCAGTGCCTCCTCATCAGTGCCTCCTCATCAGTGCCTGTCAAATTTTATAACATAAACAAAAAAACTTTTTTTTTTGTGTAGCAAAAAAGAAAAAACCTTGCGGTGATCAAATACCACCAAAAGAAAGCTATATTTGTGGGAAAAAAATGACATAAATTTGGTTTAGGTACAGTGCTAAAAGCTGAAAATTGGCCTGGGCAGGAAGGGGGTGAAAGTGCCCTGTATTGAAGTGGTTAAACAGAACTGGCCCTGGGGCGGATCCCTGGGGAACCCCACTTACCACACTGGACCATTACAAGTACTCGCCATTTATCATTTGACAGAACCCATCATATCAAACTGCTCCTGCAGTGGTAAACACTACACAATCTATATTGCCTTTCTACTCTTTTTTGTTCTCTTGGGAAAAATGTATTATTTTGGTTTTGTGTTAAATAATCCCTAGGATTTTTTTTCACAGATTGAACCAAGAGATAGAGGCAAAAAAATTGTTCACTCTGCAAGTGCATTTGCGCTCTGCAGGTGAATTTTTTCCCAGAGCTTTGGGAATGAGGTGAAGCTCAGCTGACTCCAATCACTCAGTCATGAGCAAGCAAAAATGCTCTGTTTTTTTTTCCTTGCACATGAATGGATATATTTTGCAATTGAATTTCACTACAGCTCTGGGGATATATTATCCTGCAAAGTGTGACTTTACTTGAAAAATGTACAGTCTATTTGCCTTTATTAACTCAACCCCCTGTATTTGGCTCTTGTTGATGCCTGTGGCCCTGTTTGGTCAAATTTTGCTTCCTTTTTCACCAAGGCAGGAAGTAAGGCCGTGACAAACGGATAGTCTGTCTTTGTGTAAAGATACAGATTGCGCCTATTTCAGCAGGGAAATTGTCTCTAAACAAGTGTAAATCTGTTTCGAGACAGGTCAGTGTTGCCCACAAGTGGGAGTATTCTCCTTTCAGGCTTTGCTCTCATGTAATGTTATCACAGCTTGAATATAAAAAGGTGTTCTGTACAGTGTACAGAACTGTAGATGGTTAGATGGTCAGTACAAATTTAGGGATACAAAGTGTCTGAGTTTAAATTATAGCAAATTTATTGTTAGAAAATTACATATAATCATAACCGTACAGATATAAAACACTGTGGGTATATCAGTTAAACAAGAAACAAGACAAAAACAACATAAAACAATACATGTTTGCTATAATTTAAACTCAGACACTTTGTATCCCTAAATTTGTACTGACCATCTAACCATCTACAGTTCTGTACACTGTACAGAACACCTTTTTATATGCATGCCCAGGTTAGGTCAGACATGTATTATTTAAATACAGGGACATAATATAGCATACTTTGCCACAAGCTCCGCAAAATAACCTTGTATAATTATCACAGCTTGAAGCCTCAGGAGTGTGACCCAGATTGAAGGATTCAGACATAGTTCTTGGTACTCGTAAGGAGATTTTAAATTGTCCTTTGGGAATGTATGCCAATATAGTGGCAGAAAAGTATAATACCCTATGGTTGAATACTTAGGAGTTCTCCTTTACATGCCATTTGGGTAGTTGTGCCAGTAGAGGTATCTTCAAACAATAAATGAACAAGAGAAAACATTCTGGGGAGCCATTGGGATCTTGGGACAGGCTTATTATTGTCAGGTTAGGACTAGGAAAAGGCACATGGGTACCTGTAATGACGGTGAATGATAGCAGAAATTTTTTGGGAAGGTGTGCAAAGGTTACTGTCCTGGTATGTAAATGGTGAGGTTTGGAGAAGTTGGTCATTTCTGTGGAGGTTTGTGTGTTCTGACTCACAGGTTAGAACAGAAATATGTGACACAGAGATTGTCACTAAAAAAGAAACATGAGCTCAGTTGAAATACTCAACACCACATCCCAATATAGATACAAAAGGGGAGGGACTCTAAAGGTGTAGAAACCTTCTCTCAGAATGATTATCTGTGCACAGACATAGGGTCATTTTTTTGTTACAAAATTCATTCAAATTATGTTAGGGATACATATCTTATAAAAAGTAAAGAGGTCTATCTGAGATAATTTTTTACCTCATTTTTTAAACCCCAACACCTCTGAAGGTCGTGATTCATCTCACTATGTGTAAGTAGTGTTATCAAAAATGTTTCACAACCAGAATAACAGAAATAATCAGCATTGACATATCACACTGGGGAGGATAATCACAATCTCTACGCATTTCATCCTTTCAACTTCTTCAAGGGCTCAGAGGAGTGCGGTAAGAAAAGGGTTGAGTGAATATAAGATAGAATGTATCCCAGGAGGAGCCAGAAAGATCTCTCCTATTGCGATCATACACAGGATGGGCATATGATTGTTTACACCAGATGAATGCACTAATCTAAGGAAAAACTCCCCCACACGCACTTCAGGGGGCCCCAGACACAGTCCCAAGTAACAAGAGTCGCATCATAGACTTGAGAAAGTATGTACTGCTAGAAATGTATGAATACATCTGAAACGAGGACAGGTAGGCTACTCTAAAAGCACGGTGGTCTTTCAAAGCAATCCAATAATCTCCTGCCTTAAAGTAACGACTGCTGCTCCAAGTAGTGCCTCCATCCAGTTGCCCTTTTTCTTTCTCTAATCTAATAACCGGACTAACCAATAGCTTCACCAGTGGTTTTATGGAAGAGGATAGGTTAGGACTAGGGGGGAAAGTGATAGGCATGGAAGAAAAAACACAGAGAAAGAAGAAAGAGAGGAAACAAAGTGTGGCGGATATTTTTGGGAAAGACGAGGAGGGAAGAAAAAAGGATTTTTTAGGCTCCTTTCACACGGCCGCTCCGTGTGAAAGGTCCGCTGCGGGACTTTTTTTTTTTTTTTTTCCACGGAGCGGATGACATTTCTGTCATCCGCTCTGTGTGCCCGCATATCATCCCATCCGTTTGCGGACGATATGCGGACATAATGTAAGTATATGGCACTGCGGATGTCAGCGGATGACACCGCTGACATCCGATTTTCCTTCCTTTCCGTTTTTTACACGGAAGGAAAAATGGGGTTCTGTTCCATTCGTAAAAACGGAACAGAACTGACAGGAGGAAAATCGGATGTCAGCGGATGGTATTCCGCTGACACCCGCAGTGCCATTCACTTACATTATGTCCGCAAATCATCCGCAAATGGATTGGATGATTTGCGGACACACGGAGCGGCCGTGTGAAAGGACCCAAACTATTTTCCTTACTTTTTCCCAGTATTCATAGATCATTACTTGTGAGACCAGATGTTTGACCTCCATGAAGGGGACAGTCTGGGTTTCCCATGCCTCGTGCGATTATCCATTTTATCACTATGAAAATGTGTGAGGCTAGCTTTAATTGGACATTGCTGCACTCCTCAGGTTGTTTATTTAGAAGGGCTTTATAGGAATCTTTATGAAACAATTTACCTGTACCCATATAGATCATTTGCTAGACTCCAAAATCTTTTCACATTAGATAGTGCCTGTTTCAGCAGGAAAAGGATTTCTGAACAAGTGTAAACCTGATTGAGGACAGGTAGGTGTTGTCCACAAATGCAAGTATTCTGTTTTTTTTTTTTTAATAAGTATTTTTATTGCAAAATTAGGGCACAATATAGAGGAAAAAAAAAACAACTGGTGCAACACCCTCACAAAAACACTTAAAGAAGGCTTAAATGGGCTACACAAACGGAAGTCCAGTGATAACGATAACAACAACAAAGAATAAGGAAAAATACACAATCTCATATGTGTGTGGCTCAGGCTATGATCAAAAGGATAATATACAGGAATATCATGCTGTATCAGGCAGATATCCCAATGAGCCTCAACCACCCTAAATATACCTTGGAGGGGACAAAGTAGTACAGAAGGCATAACTAGCGATCAAGGGCATCAGACTTATGGCTGTGGAGTCATTATTCAACCATTTTGACCATACGTTATTGAAATTCTTATGACATCCTTTGTTGTAATACGTGTCTTTGTATAACGGTAAGGTGGCATTTACTTGTTGTTTTCAATGTGCTACTGTTGGTGGGGTGTAGTTTTTACAGGTAAGAGTAATGACTTTCCTAGCATAGAAAAGTAGAAACCCCATCAGTTCTGCAACTGTATGAGCCAGATCTTCAACAAGACCCAGCAAGCATACACGTGGGAAGGGTGAGAAAACTATCCTGAAGCGAGTATTCTGTAGTCAGACTTTGCTCCTGTGTGCTGTGGGAGCAGCTCGAGACCTGACATGTGGGAAGTGTGTGTCTAGACCTGCCTGTCACACACAGACAGGCTGCTAAGCCAGTAATAACGAAAAAACCAACACACCAAGTAGATTCTGAAGCAGAATTTACTGAAGTCCCAAAGTTACAGGTGTAACTTGTTTGCTGTTATGAGACTTCAGTAAATTCTGCTTCAGAATCTACTTGGTATGCTGGTATTTCATCATCACTAGATTCTGTATAATACTGTGAAGCCATGCATCCACTTTTCACCAGGGTTACCCATGGATGTCAATGCGATATGGTTTGATCAATTATTAGGCCACTCAGCCAGACCAATGTAGTTGGAAATTGTGAAGGGACACAGGTAGGTATAAGCAGACAACAGGCCCAGTATAGTGGCTGTTAGGCAGGAAGGCTGGGACTAGGGTAGCTCTTTCCTAAGGAAGACTAGAAACAGCTGTGCGATGAAATAGCCAGAAGGCCGAGATCTGTTTGTGTTCAATCCTAATCTAAAAAACCCCTGCATGGACAGAACGTGTTGTTTCTTTGACGTTTGGATGAATAAAAGTGGGCAAAAAGCACTAAAATGCATTCTGATTAGTGGATTGGGTCGAGTCCTTGGAAAATTAAAATTCTCCATTTGAAGATATCTCACAGAAGCTAAATATATATATATATATATATATATATATAAATAAAAAAAACCTTCACAAACAGCAATAACTGTCTGACAGAGGTTCTTACTTTTTCTGAATACTAAAAATGTGTTTTAATTACTGTTTGTGCCCCTCTTGCAGATGTACCCTCACTTTCTCTTAGAGTGAGAGGAAATCTCCCAAAAGTTAGTCCCCAAAAAAGTATGAGCTGGAGTTTCAGTGTGTTATGTGTGGTGCATGCACATGACACATTTACTTTCTTGAACTTATCTAATCAGTACTCACTACATCTCTAAAGTGACACCACTTATTAAAAAAAAAAAATATATATATATATATATATACTGTATATATATATATATATATATATATATATATATATATATATATATATGTAGCAAGGTTTCCAGGCCTGTGGCCTGATGTGGGTCTGCCATTAGTACCAGAATCCTCTCCAGCCCATGTGAGCTGAGTCCCCAGGTGTGACAATTGAAATAGTGACCACTCCGGCATCTTTGCTTGTGGTTTTTATTATAAATTAAGGGATGGGAGAAGGGAATGAGTGGGATACTCCTTTAGGCTTGAACTAACTAAGTGCCGTTGGCGCTTCCTTGACGCTAGGCAGCGCCAGCCAACGCTCACTGACTCTGAGAACACTCTGTAAAACAGAGGAAGTGTTGAATCCCCGACCTATAGTCCAGTAGATCCAAGACTGAGAACTGTAGAACTCCTGACACTGATTCACTGTGTAAGTCTTTGAATACTTTCCCCCGCCTGGCACAGTTTGAGGTAGTATTTTGTAGAACTCCAAATAGCTAACACTGTAACTGGCACACGCAATACAATTCAGGGCCCACACTGCAGGTGCCCCCTTTGCTCCTTGAACTCTTCAGGGTCCACTGACTATGTACCCCCTTTATACTTCAGGGTCCTTAACCTAGGTACCCCCTTTACAGCTAGCTGACCTTGGATCCCCGAACCTCTTCCAGAGTGGTCCCCTCTGACTCTAGGCAGACCCCCAGGGGCAATCCGCAGTACTCGCGACCTGTGTAGGCTTTCCTGGGACTGGACCCCTCTCTCTCTCCGCAGGCTCTCGGCACACTGGATCCCCCTCAGCTCAACTCAGCACTCTCTGGATTCTCAGACGACACCCCGAGACATCCACCTTTCTCAGACAGGAGGAGAGACAGCCGCATTCTCCTTCCTGGGACTCTGCTCCCGCCAAAGACACCGTGCCACTTACTTCCCCCCAAACTTATACCCACTCCCAGAATCCCTTGCAGCATAATCTGCCTTCTGGGGTAGTTACAAGCTGTCACGTGTCCCCTGATTGGGCTTCCCACACTGCCTTATGAGAACCCTCTCACAGGAGCCAGTGGGGATACTTCTCCCCTCAGCAGGCACATCTGGAAGCCCTGACATCCTGGCTAGATAAATCACAGCCTTGCTGTTAAGCAGACAAGGTCCAGTATAGTTTTACCTAGCACCTATTTGTAGGGGGCTACATGTAAATATATATATATATATATATATATATATATATATATATATGGTGATTTAATGCACACCATTTTCTGCAAATCAGCATTAGATGGGAGGATCGTTTTGTTTTAAAAATGCAATTATGTAACAACACGCTGTTAGCATGCTGCAATAGCATGGTGTTTAGCTATATAAAACATTGATAGGGGCAAATTCACTCTGGAATGTGCTAGATAAGAATTTGAATATAGTAAAGCAAAGGAACACCATCCTGCTGCTCACTCAGCAAACACATGCTCCATATCTCATGCAGATAAAGAAACTGAGTAATCACATTCTAGTTTGAAAAAAATATTACATGATATTTGCCAGTGTATTGCAACCCCCATAGGATCTGCAAATTAGGATGGGTCCTCTGTACTTTGCCTCAACCCTCTTAGGAACCACAGCCCCTCCGAAACACCAGGTTGAGTGTACAAACATACAATATCGCACAAAATCACTGAAAGCAATACTTAGTACCCAGGATTGGCACTATATCAAAGAAAACACACACCAAAATAGGTAGCAAATTTAATATATTTTCACCCAATATGGTTGGTAACTAGGCAAGCATAAAACAAATTACCAATGGTAAAAACATAATTTAGCATACAATGTGATTAACAGAAAGGACTAGGCATAAGATGACATTTGACATCCAGATCAGCATTAACAGGCTACCTCAAGTGCAGCAAGTTAGTTGTAGCAACGCTTAATCTACCGAGTGCTGGAACTATACTGTCAGAGAGCATTTATGGAGGTGGTGCTATTCCTAGAGTGACTGGGCTTGCACTGTCCAAAAGAAACGGAGGATGGTAATGATTGGGTAATGAAAGGGGATAAACAAAGAAAGGGGAGAACAAGTAATATATACTATGGGAGGGAAAGTCCTTTGAGATGTTCTTCTGCCAGCTATCATTGGGGCCCTTTAAGAATGTTGGTACACTTAACTTCCCAGATACAGTATAGGTACTGTAAAGGGAAGGAATGGTCCCGACATAGGTGCAAGGTAGATGTGGTTCAAATGTGGTAAAGGTTTGGTATAATGTGCTATAGGGTTGGTATAGATGCAGTCTAGGAATAAGTGCGGTATTGAGCGCAGTATGGGTGCAGTATAGATTGTGTACCTTTGGTGTCCTGCTCTCAATGGTTCAGTTCCTGCTAGCAGTATCAGCTACGAGCAAATAGCCCTCTAACCAGTGACCTCGTGTTGTAGAAGGGGGGCCCCTCAGTCTCTCCCCGAAGGCATCTGGTGATGAGCGATGGGAAGCATAGGTGAGTGGATGCTCCAGTCTACCTGCAGCAGTGGTGCAGGTGCTATGGTGGAGGATGATGCTGTGCTGCCTCCAGGTGTCCTCACTCCCAGTCTCAGGCTTGGTTCTCCACTGGTATGGTCTCCCGCTGGCAGGCAAATATCCAGACAGAGGTGTTCATTCTCTAACTCCCTCAGCACCAAGTGGAAAGAACTTTCCTGGGCAATTTAATAAAACTCCTCTCTCACTCCTCCTACTGCACAGTGCCTATTGGGATATGTAGTGTCAGGAGTCAATTGGCCCTAATATATGGCTGCCATCTCAAACTACAACTCTCAGGATTCTCAGTGCTCTGCATAGAAGTCTATAGGCTGGCTTGACTTTAGCACTCCTCCTGCTGGCCAGAAGAGTATGGTGCAGCATACCATCAGTATCTCAGTAGAGAAGAATAATAGGCAATGTCTCCCTCTCCAAATTGCTGTAGTCCAGCACCTGGCTATACCATCATTCTGAAATATTCAAAAAGCATGTTGTGTTCTGGAGGCCTAGGAACAAAATGATTCACTGGGTGTTTCCAGGTGGTCTTGAGCTGGTTGTAAACACTGAAGAGAAGATTTGTGTGCTGGCCCAACTCAACCACCCATGGATATCTCTGACCTTAGCCTCTTTAGCCAATTAAAAAAGATGAGGAAAGCTTGCTGTAGACATCTCCAGTCCTGGCACATCAGGGGAAATCAATATGATGTTGTAACTTGTCAGAACACATTTTCAGCTAAACATTCTTTCTTTAGTTTTGTCTGCAGATACCTCACAGACATAACATTATTTTTGGATTTAACCAAAATTTGTCAACTTAGTAATTAGTCATCTAATCTCTATCTGCACTTAAAGTGGACCTAATCATAGTTCATATTTCGGATGTATCAGAAAGGCACATGTCAACACCACCATTATTATTCTGAGAAAAAGAAAGTTCTGATTTATAGCTAAAAGACTAGACTATCTAAAACACATGGCAATTGATTAACTAAAGGCAAATAGACTGTACACTTTGCAAGTGCAGTTGCATTCTTTTTCCCCAGAGCTTAGCGAATGTAGTGAAGGTCTGCTGTTTACTATCATCCGAATATGTGCAAAAAAATGCTGTTTTTTTTTTTCCTTGCACCTGATTGGATATTCTTTACATGAGAAAGCTTCACCACATTCACTAAACTCTGGGAAAAATTAGGGCAACTGTACTTGTAAAGTGCACAGTCTATTTGCCTTTAGTAAATCAACCCTAGGGAAATCCTGGCGTATGGAATCCTTTAGTAAATCAAACCCTAGAAATTAGCAGTCTTTGTTAGGGCAATGAGCCATGGGCAGGAGATCCGCCCCCCGCAGTTGACTTACATAAAGGGGCAGGGATGCTTGTGACATCATTGACCTAACATGGGTACATGGCCATATTAGGTCAATGATGTCACAAGCTGCCTGTCCATTTATGTTTGTGCAACAAGGCATCTCCCACCCACAGTTCATTGGCCTAGCAATGACAGCTAACTTCCAGGTTCAGAATGAACCCAAGCTCATCATTAGTCTATGACTGCCAATTTGTTAAAGACTTGGCCTGCTTGTCGGGAAATTTTATAACAAGTTCTTAGAGATATTTATTATCCTAGGCATTCTTAAATGGTCCAGAAATCAGAAGCAATTAAAACTGAAAGCATAGCTTGTAATTATTAGTTCATCCATGTCTAAACTTACTTTAAGTGTCTATGTCTACCAGTATGCTCAGACTGATTAATAACATAATCATCTCTAGATGGCTTATCCTGTTATCTTAGCTTTCACTGAGCACGTGTGTTATATGTACAGTTGACATACAGATAACCAATACAGAAATAATCCACAAATCTTTATATCAAATATTTACTTGCACATATAGAAAAGTTAATATGGAAAAATGTTGCAATAAAAAATACTCTAATTTATTGTAGCCCTCATTATAACTCTGAAGGTGTACTCTCTAAATAGACTATATATCCATTTAATCCCTATAGGACATTATTGTTTGTGAATAAATATTATCAGTTGATTTTTATAAGGCTGGGTTCACATATGTGTGTGTCCAGGGTGGCTGTGGAGCGGATTGCAAAAGGGTCCTGTGCGTGTTTGGGTCCAGTTCAGGTGCGAATTCAGGCAAAATTTCGGACCTGATTCGCACCTAAACCAGTGAACAGACACGCACCGGACCCCAGGCACGAACCCGTGGCCACACATATGTGAACCCGCCCTTAAAGTATATGTGAACCCTCATCTTGTAAAGCCACCCATTCAGTTTAAAATAGAAATGAAAGGCAAAACTTTTTCGTATACATAGGTACCAGGTATTTCACACAAAGAAAGCAATACAAAGAGAACAGGATACTTTTTCATACAAGTACATGGTACAGCAGACACATATCAGGAATATGACATTTTGGGGTAACATAATATTTAACCACTTAAGGGCCATCCTATAGCAGATATAATGCTACAGGGCTGCCCTCCTGTGCAGAATCATATATATATATATATATATATATATATATATATATATATATATGTGTGTGATTCTGCACTTCCGCCAATGTAAACAAGGCAGAGCTCCGTGCTCACAGGGGGCAAGTGATGGATTTTGTGTCCCAAAGCAGGGAATAAAAATCCATCACTTCCCTTAGAAAAAGCAGAACACAGTTTACACAAAAGCACTGGCTAGGCACACAGTTAACCCTTTGATCACCCTTAATGTTTAACCCCTTCACAGCCAGTGTCATTAGTACAGTACCAGTGCATATTTTTAGCACTGACGACTGTATTAGGGTCACTGGTTTCCACAAAGTGTCAAAAATGTTAATTAGTGTCCAATTTATCTCCGCAATATTTCAGTCCTGCTTTAAGTCACTGATTGCCGCCATTACTAGTAAAAAAAGAAATAATACCAGTTCCATCATATTTACCAGTTTGTAGATGCTAGAACTTTTGTGCAAACAAATCAATACATGCTGATTGGGATTTTTTTTATCAAAAATATGTAGCAGAATACATATTGACCTAAATGTATAAACAAATTTGATTATTTCAAAATTTTTTTACTGGATATGTTTTATAGCAGAAAGTAAAAAAATATATATTATTTTTTTCAAAATTGTCGGCCTTTTCTTGTTCATAGTGCAAAAAATAAAAAATAGGTATATTTGTGGGGAAAAAAATTATATAAATTTTATTTGGGTACAGCGTTGCATGACCATGCATAAAGTAATGCAATGCCATATAGCAAAAAATGGCCTGGTCATGAAGGGGGGTAATCTTCCGGTGGTCAAGTGGTTATATATTGGGGTTCAAGTGTGGAATACATATGCAGAAATGTATCATTCTAACTTGGAGCAGTTTCAAAATAATAAAACAATCCTGTCTCTGCAGCTGATAAAGGATCTAGTGATTGTTTTATCTATATTAGCCTTTTTTAACCAGAGTGCCCAGGCACCCTGGGATGCGTTCAGGTTTCTTTAAGGCAAAATGCCTAAAAATTGTATACAAGCTAACTGGTGGATCAAGCAGGTCTAGGTAACACAAAGCCACCGGCTTTCATTGTGCACCATTACAACCTTCTAGCTGCCGGAATCGTAAAAATCAGTGATGTCATTAGTTGATAGGAAGGTCATCAGGCACCTGTACAGCATCCTTATTTGATCTCCCCTGCCACTCTCCATAAGCAATGGGGGTTGAATTCAGCACATTGGCTGAAAAAGGGAGAAGAGAAACATTGGAATTCTAGTCAGTACCAGTGTGCAAAGGAGTGTTTGCTTTGGAAGAATAAATCATGTCTAATGTTGGGTGTCCTACATGTGTGTGGATGTTACTGCGCTATGTAAAACTATTAGGCTGGGGTTACAGATATGCAAATTGGATGCAGGGTTTCCCCACATCCATGACAGGCGAGTGTGACCGGCTCTCAATGGAGGCGGTTCACACAGGTCCTGGGGCAGCCATGGCCCGCATTAAAAAAGGGCCCTATGCATCTTTGGCTTAGATTCAGGTGCAAATTCAGGCAAAAATTTGGACCTGATTCGCACATGAACCTTTAAAGGGTGCTTTGACTGAAAAAAGTTTGAGAAAAACTGATCTAGGGAATGACAACTCTCCCGGTATCCCGGTAGGCCAGTCCGGCCCTGATGACAAGGAAATACTTTCTTTAACCTACAGAACATCCAGCACTAGAATGTGAGCAGGTTATTTTATCAGTGACCACATCCCATCCTGATGGCCTGGCTCCTGGTCCTGCATTGTATGTAGTAATGTCAGCAAGAAGGGTAGCAATATGACCAGTCATAGACTGGCAGGAGCAGCAGCTTTGGGGGAGCAGTTGTCACAACTGGAACCAGTAGGGAGAATGAATGGAACCATGGATTAGGATGAGCATCACGCTGCGGTTTCCTATCCACTCAACTTATTTTTATTGCTTTCAAACAACATTTATTGGGTTTGTGTTGGGATTATCGAATGTACTAACAAGACATGAACATTCATTCAGAAAGTATGGTCAGCTTGAGGCTGGGTTCACACTGCTGCGACCCGAAAGTTGTGTGACTTACGGTACCACTTTGCCAGGTGACTTCCTGGCGATTTGCTGGCGACTTCAGTACTACTTGATGAGACTTTGAAGCGACTTTAACCACTTCTGGACCAGAAGGATTTTCCCCCTTAATGGCCAGGCTATATTTTGCGATTCAGCACTACGTTAATTTACCGGACAATTGCACGTCGTGCTACGCTATACCTAAATAAAATTGATGTCCTTTTTTTCCCACAAATGGAGCTTTCTTTTGGTGGTATTTGATCACCTGTGTGATTTGCATGTGCATCCCTGGTGGCCATGGCTGGGCAATCCCTGGTGGCTCTAGTGGCATCCCCCCAAGGATATGCACTGGTAATTAATGCTCTGATTAGCAGCACAGACTTCCCCCCTGTCAGGAGAGCCACCGATCGGCTCTCCTCTACTCGCGCCTATCAGGTGCGAGCTGAGGAAAGCCGATCAGCGGCACTTCCTATTTACTATGAGACCAGCTGTGATTGGACACAGCTGGTCACATGGTAAAGAGCCTATGTCATAGGCTCTTTGCTGGGATCGGAGATCCGGTGTGTCAGAGTGACACACCGCACCACCGATCGCCACTCTGCGTGCCCCCGGGGTCTATCCTGCTGGACATCATATGACGCCCAGTCAGGATAGTGCAACCACTTTGCCGATGTCATTTTGCTATATGACGGGCGGCAAGTGGTTAAAGTCTTTGGACACCAGTCGAATAGAAGTCGCCTTGAAGTAAGTCAGAGCGACTTCAGTATTGCTAAATAAGACAGCTCTCATTGACAAACATGGGATTTCACATGTCACGTGACTTGGGGGTCTCACAAGTCGGATCCCAACTTGTGGCAGTGTAAGCCGAGCCTGAGGCTTTAAATTTTCCACTTTATTAAAAAGGATCTAATAAAAATAGGACTTCCAACTAGATACAAATGTATCCCAGGACACTCCAGAATTCTGAAAAATACCACAATTAGCAGATTGTCAGTCTGGGCCTTATTTCTTAGTAAATTGGGATGAAAATTGAAAAGTGAAATATATTAATGTCAGTATGACACAATGCTTTGTTTACACAAACCTTCAGTCGTATGAATGGCATCACTTCAAAGGTAGAGGCGCATTGCTCACATACATAAACATACGGTAGGTAAATATTGCAGGTAGTTAAATATATCAATAGACAAATTCATGCTACCTTATATTGCTTTCTTGGAAAAAAGTCTGGGCTCTCCCGGGAGATTAGCCAGATCACCTTACAGTGATTGCAAATGTTTACATTACAATCTCTGAACTTCCTCTCTGTCACCAGACATTGTATGTAAAGGTCACATTTTAACCCAGTTTTTTTGCTTATATACATTTATGTCATAACGTAGGTTATGTTTTGGAAACTTCCTCATGTGAGAATTAATACAGGATTACCTAGGTAAGCTTCTTCTACAGGTCAGTTTTAATAAGATGCTTCTTTGTAAAGGTCAGATCGTGTTCATCGCGCTCTCTAAGAAATCCCACGCTGCAGAATTTAATCCAACAGCTATTCACTACTACAATACGTTTAATATTAGTAAATATTGTTTTTTTTGTGTCACAGCATACCTTTCCCTACTTGGTTGAATTAACTTCAGTGTTGCAAAACTTATAAGGCAAATATATTGTACTGTATTAATAAGGGTGTTGGAAGGAAGAAATGCCAACACTCTCTGTATTGTCCCACAACGATTCAACACTATTTTCTATTACAAACCTAAATTTAGCCAGTATGGATGAATTTAAACTGCTGCCAAGTTTATACAGCTGTCCATGTCCCTGCTGGGGAGATATTCTGTCATTTCCCATCTCACTGAGTCGCTTGAAATTTGCCCAACAGGGACCAAGATAGCAAATAAAACCAAAAAGAAATTCTCACCCTTCCCAACTGTACCAAAACCCTGGAAAAAATAATTTTGGGTGGTGTTTAATTCTTCCACATTACTCCAAACATTTGTACCATTGTGAGCCTGCGATTCAGCAGGATGTTACAACTTATTTCTGGCAGGCATAGGAAGCCATGCTGGTTTAGGGGCATTGCTAAAATATTAGCATTTTACGGGTATGCCTTGATAGTGGCAGGCCTGTGAGTGTAGTGTTAAAATACAGGTTTCCAGAACAAACAGTCTGACTTGGTTCCACACTCACATAGATCGCACCGTAGGCAAAAGCTGTGATATTATATGGGCAACAGGCTGGTGTTTGCAACAATATATGTGTAACACACAGGCAAGTGCGTTATGTGGACAAGGACCAGGGCCAATACTGCTATTTCTATAAGCAAGTGGGCAACATGCTAGCAATTACAATAATACATGGGCAACAAATGGGCAATCTTGACAATACATAGGCAACAAATAGGCAATAGTGGCTATACATGGGCAACCAACAGGTCATTTGTAGCAGTCCATGGACAACAAAGGGCTACAGATGGCAATACATGGGCAATTATGACTATACTGTACATGTGCAATAAACAGGTAATTATGGCTATACATACTGTATGTAACAGAAGGCAATGTTTGCAGTGCTTGGGCAAAAAGGAAATTATGACAATACATGGGAAAAAAGGTAAAACATAGAAAATAAATGTTAGCACAATCACTCAACTCAACTCACCCAACTCTATGTCCAATGTGAGCTCGACAAAGGTGCTGGAGGAGAAGAAACTACATCACATGCCTTCCACCTCTTTCTTCCGCTGCAGTTGTAGCCCTATTTTTGAGGGAGGTTTTGACGAACGGCCCTTCCCAAACACAATATTGCGCTAAACCTGAAGGTAAATAAGGGAACCAGGACCTTCGGTAAGTGGAACAGTGAGTTTGATAATAAAGTTGGCAGTGCCTCCATCCAGGACAGGTCCTCTGTGAACAGAGGGGATTTACTTCCTGGGAAATATAACCAGAATCAAAGTAATTGGGAGCAGGGCAACTACTGCAACCAGTATATAACATTAACCATACCTATACAAATACACACCAGTAAGGAAATAATACAAACTTTATATAGGAGAAGGTTTTTATTAGTACATACATCCGATGTACAAACAGGTCAAGTGGACCCAACAAGAGCCCTGGTTTAATTGTGCACATATACTAAGGTATATATAGTTATTAAAAAAGATACCTCCAGATGAATTTAGCAGTAAAGTTCAGTTGCAGGGGGCCATGAGGGGCACTGGAACTCAGACTCAGTTTATCTAATCTGCACTTTGTCCTGTAGCATCTAATCTGTCATGCAACTGGAAGTCTATCAAGTGGATGTCGAATGCCTAACCTGGCTCTAGTCTATGATGGTTATTGAGCTCTGAGCTAAAACTAGCTATAGAAACTAAGACCTGAAGGGACAGTGTTAACTAAACTATTATATAATTTAATATAGCATGTAAACGCTATTGCAATAATTAGGTTCACCTACCTACATACAGCAAAGTGACCATTACACACTAGGTCACAGACCAAACTATCTGGTATAGTGTGAGTGGGCTAAAAACAAGGGAACATATATACTTCTGTCACCAGAGGATAAATATATACATATATAATGCTGTACAACCAGAAGCTATGGGTAACTATAGCAAACTATTAACATTGGAACATTTGCCTAATACCCCTTGCTTCTGGTCTGGAATAGCAACAGTTCTTGCATGGGATCCAGCCTATCCTCCGGGGATATAAATATGGGGGAAGACTGGGTTCAAAGGAGTCTCTGCACACCAAGCGGGTTCTGGCTCATGGCTCAAAAGTGCTGATAAACACTGAATAGCTGCTAATCCCAGCATTTTTAAGCTTTTATCAGAGTTAGAGTGTTTTTACAGCTGAAAAACTTCTCTTAAAATCCACTCGTTTTGGGGTTTTTATTCCAGCCAAAAAACGCCCCTCCCCAAAAACGTTGATACCAGCCAATGTGTGCATGGCACATAGGATAACATACTGGGGAATTTACTGGCTGCAGAAAAAACGCCTGAAGCCAAAAGCAGCAGCTGTAAAAATGTCCATGTGCATGAGGCTGTAAAAGTAGCAATGACAACCCCACTGTACTGCACATACTCTTTGTAGAGAGCAGAGCTGTGGGAGGAACCAAACAAGCCCACTCACTACCCGTTCACTCTACAGGTATGGCTCTCACTGAAGAAGATTTTCACCCTGAGGATGTATACAGAGAAGGCCATGAGTGTATTACTAAGGTAAATACATGTTTGTAGTACAAGGTTTCTAGGTTAGTTTAGGTTAGGAGGCTAAGCATGATGGACTGGTGCACTTTTTACTAAAATTATCAATTATCCTTTAAGTATGGCAGCCATGTGTCAAGGTATAAGGAGAAAATGAAGAATGAAATATTTTTTTAGCTAGATCATTTATGTTTCCATCTCTACCCTCTTAAATCAATAGATTATGTTATCCCTCTTCATTTAGTTAAATACTCTCCCTTAGCTTGAACATTATCTTCACACTTAACTCCAATGTAAAAATAGCACAGAATGCTAGCTTTGCAAATAGGTATTGCAGGATCAAATGGGCAGGATAATCTCGTCTTTTTGTTAAGGAAAGTCTGATTAATTAGTGCTTCGACCTTGGAAAATCCCTGCTATATTTTCTCCTTGTAATCCATTAACGTCAGAAGGCTGACTTGTTTGAACAGACATAGGTGAGCATTTACTGTACATACAGTATATAGATCCGTACTAATGGAACAGACTTTTGGACAAAGAAGAAGCAACGAGGGGTGATTTGCTAAATATGGACTGTGCTCAAATTGGAGTTAATGAACTAGAACACAAATGGACATTTTCTAACTATTTAAAAATGCAAAATCTAAAACATTCCAGGGAAAAAAAACGTATATTATTAATTTAATTCTAACAGTTGGGTTGAAACTGAATTGTAGTCTGCAGCTATTGACACACATATCTTTCATGAGAAAAAGTAGCTGAAAAAATCCTTCCGTTCTCTAATTGTAGGACATATCAGGAGAATAGAAGTGTACATTCAGAGTGTCAAAAAAGTCAGTGTAACCTTGATAACACAGAAAGAAATACAAATTAATTTGATATCATTTTTGGAGACAGATACAGCTTTCTTTTGGTGTTATTTGTAGGGATATGGGAAATGGTATTGACATTAACACCCACACTTACGCCCACACAGATTGAACTGGATGGACTGAAGTCTTTATTCAACCTTACCAAGTATATAACTATTTAATCAGTACCAGTTACTTTTTTTTTACTATGTATAGCAAAAAAAAATACAAAAAAAAAAAAAAGAAATGCAAAGAAAAAAAAATGTTGCCCTTAGTTTCTGTTTCTTATTTAACCGGTTGCCGACCGCCGCAAGTAGATATACTGCGGCGGTCAGCCCCGGCCAGGCAAAGTGACGTATATATACGTCACTAGCCTGTGACCGGTTTGTGAGCCAATAGCGGGCGAGCGCGCGCCCGCTGAGGCGCGCGCCTGCCGCGGCTCGTTCACGGAGGAGTTCGCGCGTGTGACCGGCGGACCCGATGTCCGCCGGTCACACTACGATCGTCGGTAGAGCGGGAGAAAGGCGGGCGGCTTATGTAAACAAGCCGCCTGTCATTCTCCCCTGTGTAAAAATGGAGATCAGACGGTTCTACTATGTAGAACCGTTGATCTCTGTTTTTACAATAGGAGACATGTCCCACTACAGTTAGAAACACGCCCCTAGGACACACTTAGCCCCTTCCTCTCCAATACAGTTAACCCCTTCCCTGCCAGTGTCATTTTTACAGTAACAGTGCATATGTATAGCACTGATTACTGCATTAATGTCACTGGTAACCCCAAAAGTGTCAAAATGTCAGTCAAGGGTCCGATCTGTCCGCCGCAATGTCGCAGTACCGCAAAAAAATCGCAGATCGCCGCCATTACTCGTTAAAAAAAAAAACACCAAAAATGACAAAAATCTTTCCCTTTGTTAGTAAACGCGATAACTTTTGCGCAAACCAATCAAAATACGCTTTTTGCGATTTTTTTTTACCAAACATATGTAGCATAAAACAAATTGGCCGAAAATGTTAAAAAATTTTGATTTTTACATTTTTTTGGGAATTTCATATAAAAAATGTGAAAAATATTGTTATTTTTGCAAAATTTATGCTCTTTTTTTGTTTATAGCGCATGATCAAAAAATCGCAAAGGTGATCAAATACCACCAAAAGAAAGCTCTGTTTGTGGGAAAAAAAGGACGTGAAATTAGTTTAGGTACAGCGTCGCACGACCGCGCAATTGTCCGTTAAAATCACGCAGTAAAAAATCGAAAAAATCCCCCTGGTCGGGATGGGGGTAAAATCTTCCGGGGCTTAAGTGGTTAAAACATATAAAATGCCAGGACAGTATGAAAATATCCACAATGAACAATTTTGGGAAAGTAGACTTCCTAACTAACTTTTTGCCACAATTTATTGAAAAAAAAGGAAACACAAAGGTATTGAGAGGGCTAAAACACAGAGCTTTGTAATGGTGCACCAAATAGTTTATAGGTTATCCATTTATAAACTATACCAAGCAAATAACTGCCAATGACATTGCTATTGATAAAAACACCACATTTTAGGTATTAACTAAAACTTAGGCCCCTTTCACACATACAGTCCGTTCAGTTCATCAGTTCAGTCACGTCAAATGTATCAGTTTTTCATCTGTTTTTCGTCAGTTGTCATCTGTTTTTCGTCAGTTGTTATCCGTTTTTCATCCGTTTTTCATCAGTTGTTATCCATTTTCATCCGTTTTTCATCCGTTGTCGTCCTTTTTTTATCCGTTGTCATCCGTTGTCATCCGTTGTCATCAGTTGACATCAGTTTTTCATCCGTTGTCATCAGTTTTTCATCCGTTGTCATCCGTTTTTCGTCCGATCCGTTTTTTTGACGGATGAAAAATAGGGCATTCATCCGTTCAAAAAAACGGACATTGACGGAAGTGGATGAAAACGGATGTTAACTGATGATCATCAGTTGTCATCCGTTTTTACATAGAGATGCATTGATGTCCATATTCATCCGTCAACGGATGGATGAAAAACGGACAAACGGACCGTATGTGTGAAAGGGGCCTAAAACTTTTCTTTTTATTTTGGATGGGGTAAGGAATGTGCTCTATTAAGGAGGCTTCCACTTTCTGTTTTGTGGACACAACAGGAAATGAGAGTAAACCTCTTAGATAGTTGTCATTGTTACAAGTTTCTCCACTAGATTTTTCCCTTACTTTCAGCCCCAGTTACATTGGTCAACATGACAAATTATTAGTGTATATCTTTCTAAAATGAACAAAGAGAGCAATAAAAACCTGACCACTTGCCACTCTATTCAAATCTGAAAAAATTGTTGTGGCTTTAGGCAATGTCGGCTCCAAATCATTGACAACATTGTGTCATGTCTGCACCATGTGTCAATTCAGTTGCCTGTGGTCATCACCAGGGGTGCATATGACATAGTGACAACAAAGGAGAACACTTGGAAGAGAGTTGTGACCTCCTAACTGGAATTGCTTGAACAAGGACTTTTATGAGTGGGCCAGCTGGTATTCTTTTAACCCCTTCCTGCCCATCCCCAGTGCCCCTTTGCAGGGTCTGTACACCCAGGGGCTGTATAGGATCGGCCAACCACACAACCACTGTGATTGGCTGTCACAGTTACATGATTGGCTCTCTAATTGTTAATGAGGATAAAGAGCTCTCTGGTTACAGTGCTGGGAGCTCACAGTGAGCATGCTGTCTGCACAGAAGGCTCTGCTGCCCATGGATGCATATGTGCGGCGTGTGGGCAATAAAGCTCACTGTTTTTAATTTTTCCATCTATGTTTGGTTACTCTTCATAACAGCTGCTGATGAGCATTGCATTGAATGTAAAGCAACACAAGTTTTAATACTCTTCCAAGGCCAAATTCTTGCCATTGTATGTGCAATAGAAGCCCTGATGAATTGATAGTTTTGGACCCATGAAACATATTGGTATGTCTACAGATTCTGTGTATACATTTTAGGTAAAGTAAAAAACCATTTGGTTTTAATCTTCTGGTGGGAAACACCAGTTCCTCATTCTCCACCCTTAAAATGCTATCTGGTTTTTTAACATTTTTTTCAATTCTTATTTTTTCTACTGTTGCCTAAGAAGAAAGCCCAATCTCTTAGTCTATTCCTGCTGTTCCAATGATCCAGATACATAATATCCTACATCCTTACATTTATCCAAAGGTATACTGTACACACAGGTTCATAAACTTTTATTATCTTCTGTAGGACCAAAAATAAATCCAGAAATATAAAGTAGGTCAGACAGCCTGTCGCACATAGAAAGCATGTTTAATCCCAACAAGGGACAAAGGACAAAGGGACATCTGCGGACCAGATCAAGCTTAGCTAAATTTAGTTGACAGATCACAGAGCGAAGATACGTCTCTCTTTAATGAGTACTTTCTATATTTTGTTATCAGATTTCTGCTGTAAAACATGCATCATTTTTTGAAAGAATGATGCCATAAAGTTCTAAGCGTGCTGTCACTTGACGATGAAAGAATACAAAGGGATATTTGACATTAGTAAAACTGCATTAAAGGGAATCTTTTACATTCAGTAAGTATTAAATTTGTGTTGTTTTTTTAACAGTGTACATGAAATTTTTCTGTAAGGAATATCTCATTATGCATGCTTGCTGTGGTGTCTTGTTTTACGGTATATCCATTTGTACCTGCGTCTACTTGGCATATTCTATATGACAGACAGAGAAAACTATATTCTCGTTGAATGTCTGCTATGAGTAAACACGTTTCAGAACAGGGCAACAGGAAAATGTATCGTATTACCGGTTGCGTGCGAACTGCACTGAAAAATAATAAACTAATTTTCAACAAATAGTTATGTCTTTCATATGACCATAAGTTTGCATTAAAATGAATAGGTAGCAAATATATACCCTGCTAATAAATAGGAAGAAAGAATGGCTGCCAAGAGGAGTACTTAAAGTGGATATAAACCAAAACGGTAAGACATTTCGTTTGCTAAAGCACTGTGTAACAAGGTGTTAGGATTATATTGTTATACATCTGGTAAGATGTTTTCTTTAGTTTCTCCAGCACCACTAGATGTCACTGCTGCCCTGGTTTCCCCCTTGTGCTATTATATCCCTCTGCTTTTATGGTTAGTCCTACCCAGGGGTTGCTAGGTAGGGTTTATGTTCATCAACTATGCTCCCTGGGAGGATATGCTGCTGATAAGGCAGTAAAGCCAGCCCAGACGCCATCAGTTCTAAAGGAGGGCCCAGGCCCTTGCTGATCAGAAGGGCCAGCTGTACCTTTTTGCAGGCACTGATCATTATTTGCCTCCCCTGCAGCGCTGCCAGCTTCTCTTCTGCTCCCTCCCTTCAGCTTTGCTGCAGGGGGCTCTGCTCTAGCATCTGCACCCTCGTCCCTCTGCTTTTTGGGCCCCCCTGTACACCCCTTTTCCCCACAGCCTGGCCGACTTCCTTACTCTCCTGCTGGCAGCTGCTGCAGGCACACAAGGGGATGGAGGAGGGCCAGTAAACATGTAATTTAATGATTTTAGTGTAGTTTTAGCAAAAATATAATTGAATATTTTCTGGGGGGTGGAGGGAGAGAGCAGGGCCCTGTCAGGTAGGCACTATGGAGCCCCATGATGTCTAACAGCAGCCCTCCTGGGAGGTTATAAAAAGACCTGGTGGGATGAGACAGAGGGTCTCAGATGGAAAGATACAGAGGAGGTAACATACACACCATGTGAACAAGTGAAGGGACACATGACTGCCTCTTCTGAGGAGCAGGGTCTCCTCCTAATATTCTGAGAATGAGTTCCCCTATCTCATTAGTACTATATTACCCCTTGGAATACCATTCATGGCAATGGTAGGGAAATAAGAGTACTTTATAATGAGACAAATACAATATATTACCAAAAGTATTGGGACACCTTCTTTTACACGGTATCCTAGTCTTAGTCCATAGGGTTTAATATTAAGTTGGCCCACTCTTTGCAGCTATAACAGCTTCAACTCTTCTGGGAAGGCTGTCCACAAGGTTTAGGAGTGTGTCTATGGGAATATTTGACCATTCCTCTAGAAGGGCATTTGTGAGGTCAGGCACTGATGTGGACGAGAAGGCCTGGCTCGCAGTCTGCTCTCTAATTCATCCCAAAGGTGTTCTATCGGGTTGAGATCAGGACTCTGTGCAGGCCAGTCAAGTTCCTCCACCTGAAACTCACTCATTCATGTCTTTATGAACCTTGCGTTGTGCACTGATGTTGTAAGTCATTTTGGAACAGGAAGGGGTCATCCTCAAACTGTTCCCACAGAGTTGGGAGCATGAAATTGTCCAAAATGTCTTGGTATACTGACGCCTTAATAGTTCCCTTCACTGGAACTAAGGGGCCAAGCCCAACCCCAGAAAAACAACCCCACACCATAATCCCCCCTCCACCAAATGATTTGGGCCAGTGCACAAAGCAAGGTCCATAAAATCATGAATGAGCGAGTTTGGGGTGGAGGAACTAGACTGGCCTTCACAGAGTTCTGACCTCAACCCGATAGAACACCTTTGAGATGAATTAGAACTGACCTCTCAAATGCGCTTCTGGAAGACTGGTCAAACATTCCCATAGACACTCTCCTATACCTGTGGCCAGCGCTCCCAGAAGAGTTGAAGCTGTTATAGCTACAAAGAGTGGGCCAACTCAATATTGAACCCTACAGACTAAGACTGGGATGCCATTAAAGTTCATGTGCGTGTAAAGGTAGGCGTCCCAATAGTTTTGGTATTATAGTGTTTGGGCACCTGACCAATGGTGGGCATACTTACTCTAAGCATGGAACTAGGCATTTGTTTGGAAACTAATGCAAGAAATAGCTTTTCTTTCAAAAATGTGCCTTTACTATTTACAACTATTTGGACTTGGTACATGGTTACTTAGTCAAGTAAACAGTTCATGCAACCTGTGTGTCTGTGATGTGTCCTGGGAAGTTTGCCCAGTGTGAGATAGGCCAAGGCTCAGCCAAGTGAGCAGGTAGATATTATTACTTTTGATTAACTATTTAAAAATACCTTATAGTAATGCAATTAGTCAGCCAATACCTGAGAAAGTAAGGACTTTGAAAATGGCTTGTTGGGAAACTGGAGGTGGCCGGAAGATGGAATGGAAGGTCGGCCAGCCAGCTACAAGTCCCTTGTCTGGACCATGCGCCTTGTACCTGTAACCCTGTGGCTTTTGAGCTGGTTATTTTCCGCCACCCCAATGGACCTGGCTTACAACCAGAGAATATGGCCTCATGCACACTGCAGCTAAAAATGCACGTTTTACAGGCATTTTACTTTTTTTTTCTTCCTCTAAATGCCCCTCTATGTTAGCCTACACGTCCTTGCACACATAGCATTTATAAATGTTTAGAGGCAGTAGCGTTTCAGGGCATAAATCTGAATGCACCAAAATCACATTCAGGAGAGGAACATTTGAGCAGAAAACAATACCTAATCACATATAAATGCGCCTAAATGCTACTGCTTTAGCGCTCATTCATTTCAATGGACAGAATAAATTATGGTTGTAAACCTGAAACATGAAATATGAACACATTTTATCCCTCTATACTTTTCTTAATCCAGGGCACTAATGCCTAGTTTCCACTGAGCGGATCAGTTCGGGTCGGTTCGGTACGGTACGCTATTTTGAGTGTTTCCATTATGAAAGTGGCCCATACAACCGAACCAAACCACACCATTCCTGGTCCTCCTTCAGATGTAGGGCCATAGGAAATGGTACGGTACGGTTAGGGCAGAGCTACTGGCGGCACACGATACATTCCACTGATTGGGAAATGCCAATGCTCACGTCAAACGAAAAGCTCAATCCAGATGATAGTCCAGACTTGCAGTGGAAATGCTCACCTGAATAGGCCGGACCATTATAACCCTTCCAAACTGTACCAACCTGAACCGTTCCGCTCAGTGGAAACGAGGCATAAGTGTCATTTATTTCTGCTGCCTTCCTCCTCTGCTATCTGTATGACTCACTTCCAACAAGTTTTCTTGACACCAAGAGATAAAGAGGTCACAGGGGTGGCAGGGGATTGATCTCCAGCACACAGCCTCAGCTATGTTCCTGTGTGCGGTGTGAAGGGGGTGTGTCCCTTACCTCCAATTAGCTGTCAGCTCTCCTCAATGAGCTCTGCAGAGTGTAATTTCAGCTCTCCACCCTCTTTTTTTCTGACAGCTGAAGATGCTGCAGATAAACAGGTACAGCTTATCTAGAAGGATCTGCTTAATCTCTGTGTATCCAGTCACTTCACTGGGGATATGTAAAAGTTTACAACCACTTTATTACTCTAGCCAATGAAATGAATATGTGCCGTAATGCTTAACGTTCCTAAACACATCTAAATACATTTGAAAAATGTGGATTTAGACAACATTTGTAACGCTGCTTTTCTCTTGCCAGAACAAAGGTGTTCAGAAGAGCTGGGCAGACACCAAGTGTGCATGAGGCATTTGGGTCCATGTGCAACTAAGTTGCGAATAAGTCCAGCGGAATTGCCTGACGGGCCTGCAGTGAGCCCAAATAAAGGGAGAGTTATATGACATTCCTTGCCAAATACCTCATTGTAGGCCCTGGTGTAGGAACTAGCATGAAGCAGAACTAAACTCTCTCAATTAACATTAACTATTTTTAATCCTTTTGCTACTAGCCTTATAAATAGATAGGGAAGTATATTATATTTAATTGTTTAACTTTTTTTAATTACATTTCTTCAGTGGCTTCCTGGCTTCTACCAAAATTATGTCATACATGCCAGGAGTCTTCATGTTCATTTTTTTCTTTCATCTATAGGTTGGGAGGAGGGGTTTCCTCAGCTAAGCATCTTCCTGCCTTTATGCCTGAGCTTAGGACAGATGGAATCCAGGTAGTAAAATACACATTGGAGAGAAAGAGCAGCGCCAACTAATTGCAAGATGAGTAAAATGTATTGAAGGTCCACCCTGAGATCCCAAGCTTCACTGAGGATAGCCAAGTTGGACATTACGCTGGCTGCCACCAGCGCAACTGACCTGCACCAGCTCCACCATCGAGATGTGACATTACTGGGGACAGAGCGGATGACCTTTTAACATATCATGCCTTTGTATATCTACACTTGTGAGTGTTTTTACACATTTACCTTCAATAAATGTTTCTTATGCTGCACTTAGTCAGCGTTGCTCTTTCTCTCCATTTACATTCCAGAGCTTCTCCGTGCTCCAGCCAGCAGCCACTAAGGACAGTTACCCTTTGCCTCCCAGTGACTATTGTTGCATTTTATCATCCATTCATTTTTATGTTATGTACCATATGGGTTTCCTGGTTTGGTCCTATTAGGAGAGCGCCATATACCATTGTCTGTTTTTATAGTAAATAACACATCCTCTGCCCTTACTAAAGATGGCTGTGTTTATATTAGGCATGAGAAGTTGGGTGAGTTTGCTTTAAATATTAAAAATGAATTAAATAGCATTTTCAGTTTGAAGTGCTTAGATACATTTTAGTGCTGCTTTACCAAATGCCACGCACACGCACTACTGCTTGCAACCTTACAATAGGCCCTAACAACCCATGGCCTAAAGGAGCGTGCTCTTCCAACAACTGTGTTTCATAAACAATTTGTTTATTTTAGAAATTATTATTTTTGGGTTTTTTTTTTACCTTCTTGGCACTATAGTGCTGCTGATCTCCTCCAGCCTCTTTGCGCGCAATGAATGTTGGATGCAACAATACAGGAGTACAACTGGGAGTCAAGGACAGAACGCTGCCACTCTAAAACATGAAATGTATGAACAAGGACTTCATGGCACAGTCACTAGATGAAAACTGTAAGTTTCAAAAAAGATAAAAAAGACTTTAGAAACTACATTAGCATGTTAACCTCTTGTCAACCGCATAACTCATATATGTGGCCACAAAGTGGGCTTTAACACCCACTCACTGCACATACAGTATGTGTTCATGGCAGCACGAGATTGTTTGTTGAGAACCTGCTCATTGCACACTCCCATAACACTGACTGAGCTGCCACCCCAAATCTCTGCCATAGCTTCCTATTGGGAGCCAGCCTCCTGATTATGTGACCGATATAAGAGCCAATGACAGTGGTCATATAGAAAGAAGCTGCATTGAAGGGCATTGATGAGGCTGCATTGATGGGAGCTGATGGGCAGTAGTGAGGCTGCATTGAGGGGCACTGGCGAGGCTGCATTGATGGGCACTGATGAGGCTGCATTGATGGGCACTGATGAGGCTGCATTGATGGACACTGATGAGGCTGGGCTGATGGGCAGTAGTGAGGCTGCATTGATGGGCACTGGTGAGGCTGCATTGATGGGCACTGATGATGCTGCACTGATGGGCACTGGTGAGTTTGCAGTGATGGGCACTGAGCAGGCTGCATTGACAGTAACTGATGAGGCTGTTTTGATGGGCACTGATGAGGAAGCATTGATGGGCACTGATGAGGCTGCATTGATGGGCATTGGTGACTCAGCATTGATGGGCACTGATGAGGCTGTGCTGATGGGCACTGGTGAGGCTTGCATTAAAGGGAACTGATCAGGCTGCATTGATGGGCACTGATGAGGCTGCACTGATGGGCACTGATCAGGCTGCATTGATGGACACTGGTAAGGCTGCATTTATGGGCACTGAAGAGGCTGCGCTCATGATTTTGAGCCCTGTCAGAGTATATGCATTTGTAATATTTGCATAAGTATGTGGATGTAAAGTTTTACTTTATTTTACATTTATTATTTTGATGTGAATGGTGAAGAGTGGCACGTATTGAATTGTTTGAGCTACATTGACTCTGAAATTGAAGGAACTGAGACCAGAACGTTCAGCATCAGAGCTCTGGAAGCTATCTTCCTGGAGCGCCATAAACCTGTCAGATGTAAATTAAAGAGATGAGTCCACAATGTGGCATGCAACTGGTTGGACGTAACTCATCGTATGCCTGCGCTTTTTACAAAGTTGATGAATTCCTGGAGTTTTGCTTGGTGGAGTTTGTAAACATATCTGAAAGTATCTAAAAAAAATATCTATGACATTGTACTAGCATTAAATAACTTTCTGCAATGAGCAGAATTATGCAGTACAATATAGCAGCCAAGTACAAAAAAAACACTCAAACAATAGTCAGTTAAGACTTATTTCTGCCTGGTTATTACGGCAACAAGAATTTATTCCTTTGTGATGTATGTTGTTAGACAAAGTCATTAGCATTTGCCCCCTTTATTAATAAATAAGATATAGAGAAAATGTTTCAGTGCAGATCATTCTGAAGAAGCATTTACCATATGGGCACAACACGTGTCCAGGTCTGCTGTGAAGGGCTTTATTTCCGACTGACCGTGTGCTGCAATTTGATTACTGTGAGTAAGAGGATTTCATGAGAGATTTCCCAATTTTCTGATATTTTTCCATGTCAGTTTTTACATTGGATTTTCTCTCTTATTAGAAGATTTTTAATATGCGATATATCCTTACTATAAAAAAATATAAGCATGTTATACTAGCTATTCACATTCATTTTATGATAATCTTGTCACGTTCCTTTTGACCAAATAAAACCATGTACTGTACGTACTACACTTAAGTCCCAACCCTCCCATAAGCTATCTATAATTTTAGGGTTAGTAAATCCGGTATGTTTTTTTTCAACTAGCTGATAAGTTGTATACCCCTAAAACCAAAGTGTTTTTTTTTTTTCACTGCTTGGAGGTGGATAGAAGTTTTGAGAAGCAGTTTACCATCAATCAGTGCTGTTAGTAGAACATAAATAATCCCTTATTTTAAAAGAAATCACAACCCTAACATCCAATGAGACTCTCTCTTACTATAGATCAGCCATTCTCAGCCAGCATTCCATGAAACAGTAGGGTTCCTCCAGATGTTGCTATAGGTTCTTTGAGCTGTGGCTGATCGAATGGTGCCTGCATAGTTCCAGGTCCAATGCCACTTAGCAGAGTCAGCAGCATGACAGCAATGATATTTTAGCTGTCTAAAAGGGTGGCATTTTGGCCACCTTTGTAAGAGGCATACTTCCTACTGACTACCACTGTAAGGGGAGAATTCTCCTCACTGATTACCAATGTAAGGGGTAATAGGTCAAAGACAGCACCAATTAAAAAAAATACTTAGGCGTCCTAAGTCTTTATTGTTCAACTGGCTAGAAAAATGCACACATTCCCCCTTCATCAGGGCTAGTTGAAATATTAGATTGGTAAATGGACTCAAAAGTACTCCTAAGCAGACTGAGGCAGAGAATATTATAAACAAAAGCCAGGCCTGGTGTCAGGGGTGGATCTAGGGGGGGGGGGGCAACAGGGTATTGCCCCTCCCCAAGAAAAGAGTGAGTCGGCCGGCGGCGTGGGTTAGCCCACTGAGAATGTGGACAGACAGGTGAGCGGGGCAGGGCGGAGGTGCGGGTGACCACACTGAGAGGGCGGACAGGCAAGTGAGTGGACGGTGTGGGCGAGCACATTGAGAAGGCGCGGGTTAGCCCACTGACAATGTGGACAGGCAGGTGAGTGGGCGGACTGGTGGCGTGGGTGAGCACACTGAGAAGGCGGACAGGCCGGCAGCGCCGGTGAGGGCACTGAGAGGGCAGACAGGCATGTGAGCGGGCTGGCCATCGGCGCGGGTGAGGGCACTGAGAGGGTGGACAGGCAAGTAAGCGGATTGACAGGCAGGTGAGCGGGCAGGCGAGTGAGCAGAGAGATTACATCATCTCTCACCGCCTGCCCTGCATCACCGCTGTCCAGCTTGTGACAAAGTACCACTCTCAGTGGGCAGCAGTGAGATTACATTACTTTCTCACTCTGGGACACAGCCAATGGCAAGTGACAATCCGCTCTAGGTGGCAAGTGACAAGCTGCATCTGGTGGCAGGCAATGCGGCAAATGACAAGCCGTTTCTGGTGGCAAGTAATGTGGCAAGTGACAATCCGCATCTGGTGGCAGGTGACATGGCAAGTGACAAGCTACATCTGGTGGCAGGTGACGTGGCAAGTGATAAGCTGCATTTGGTGGCAGGTTATGTGGCAGGTGACGTGGCATGTGACAAGCTGCATCTGGTGGCAGGTGATGTGGCAAGTGACAAGCTGCATCTGGTGGCAGGCGATGTGGACAGTGACAAGCTGCATCTAGTGGCAGATGATGTGGCAAGTGACAAGCTGCATCTGGTGGCAGGTGATGTGGCAAGTGACAAGCTGTATCTGGTGGCAGGTGACATGGCATCTGCATTCATTTTATATCACAATGCAATAATAGAAATAATGCTCTTCTATCATCCTGACACCATATCAAACATGATGCTGTGAGGATTGAAGCGCCAACACCAGCCATTACCCAGACCAATTGCCTGTGAAAAACCGCAGTGCCCCCCATGAGACTAGAGTCTGGATCTGCCCTTGGCTGGTGTGCACTGGAAAAGTAGCAAGGGACCTGGCACTCTCTATAACCTATTATAGTTGGATTTCTCAACTTGGGTTAAAGTTCTCTCTTTGTGTAGAAATATAGGTACGTACTGCAAAATACAGGCTAACTGGGCTCAGGTAATGACTTTGTCTGTGTTTTGATAATTTGTAAAAATCCATGTCCAGCACTCCTCTACCACTACCTCTTTTCAGAGGGACATTCTTCCCACTGACCACCACTTTAAGGGGGCAATCTTTCCATTGACCACCAATGTAAGGGCCATTTCCCCAATGTCCCTTGACAGGAGTTCCCTGAAACCTAAAAAAAATATTTCAAGTGTTCCTCTGGGGTACAAAGATTGAAAAACGCTGCTGTCGTTCATATTTTGTTCTTAGCCACCAAGTTCCATTTAAAGTGGTTGTAAAGACTTTTTTTTTTACCTTAAAGTGTCTAGTTTTTTTTCTTAATAACAAACATGTTATACTTACCTCCTCTGTGCAGTTGGCTTGGCACAGAGCAGCCTGGATCCTCCTCTTCTCAGGTCCCTGACTGCAGCTCCTAGCCTCTCCCTCCTGTCGAGTGCCCCCACAGCAAGCAACTTTCTATGAGGGCACCCGAGCCGAGCTGCAGCTCCGTGTGTCTATTCAGACACAGAACTGCTGTTCGTCCCGACCCCTCTCTCTCTCGTGATTGGCTAACTGACTTTAAATGACAGCTGCGGGAACCAATGAGGCCGCCACTGTGTCTCAGCCAATCAGGAGAGAGAGTCCCGGACAGACGAAGGACTCATGGACATCACTGGAAAGAGATTGGGCTCAGGTAAGTATTAGAGGGTGCTGGGGAGGCTGCTACACACAGAAGCTTTTTTATCTTAATGCATAGAATAGAAAAGACAATGACTTTATAACTCCTTTAATACATGCTCAGCCCCCCTAGCCTCCCTAAATAGTTACCGGAGTCAGATCTCGATCCAGCTCTGTGCCCGAAAGAAGCTTCTTTGCTCCATTGGCTCCTGCTGCTGTCAATCAAATCCAGTGAGGAGGGAATGGGAAAAGAAAACAACAAGAGAAGGGTGCACCGACCTTGTGCATTACCACTTAAAAGTTTATTAAAATCAAAGAAGGGTAGCGTACAATATAATCACAAACGTAGCATATGAACAAGCATAGCAGCAGTAGAGAAGTGTCCTGGAAGCGAGCGGTGCCCATTTCCTATATGCTTGTTCATATGCTACGTTTGTTAGTATATTGTACGCTACCCTTCTTTGATTTTAATAAACTTTTAAGTGGTAATGCACAAGGTCGGTGCGCCCTTCTCTTGTTGTTTTCTTGTAGTGCCTTTTGGATACCCTTGGTCCTGAGGGGGGCAGCAAGACCACTTCTTTTGTGTCATTAAACCGCCTAGAAGATTCACCTTCCCGCATACCACTTGAGCGCAGGAGAGATATTGTTGTTTTTAGGAGGGAATGGGAGGCAGGGCTGAGCTGCACTGTTAGTGTCAATAGATGCACACAACCTGGCTTGAGATTGAGGCCACATATGTGCCACCATAAGTGGCACATGGAGAAGAGGAGGAGCCAAGAGTGCCAGCAGGAAACACCAGAAGAGGAGGTTTGGGGCCACTCTGTGCAAAACCATTGCATAGAGCAGGTAAGTATGACATGTTTGTTATTAAAAAATAACTTTACAATCACTTTAAATTCATTGTAAGTCAATTGTTAATGTGGTGTACAATTTTTCATCTTGCAGCTTTGCCAGCCCTGAGAAACAGAAAAAGCGTGGCCACTCAAATCTTCAAAACATTTGACCCAAGGCAATCACTATGAAAGACTTTGGGAACTCTTAACTAGTGGCTGTTTTTTCAAAGAAAGGGTTCTTTTTTTGGTTGCATAGGTTTTGGTTATGAGCTTTACTATTTGGTTGGTTAAACCTGAGACAGGGCAATGTCTTTGTGTAAATAAATCTTCTAGGTTTATACGTGTGTCTGCATTTTTCTGCATTTCTCAAGTGTTTTTTGATGCTTGTTTTTGAGTTTTTCATGTCGTTTTCATGCTTTTTTCACATGCTTCTATGGAGAAATTTGGGCCCAAAAATACTTTTTTTTTAAAGAAGCACAGCAAAAATATGTACAGGTCCTGAAAATAATAGTAATCCTCTTGTCCTGCATTGTCACGTATCAGCGTGAACAAATGTACAATAACCACCCTAAATTGCATTGTATGGAGAAAGAGGGCACATTGAAGGTTTGTGATAAAGCACTGCCTTTCCTAACTTGGTTATGCATTGTTTTCATTATAATAGTTAATGTATAGCTTACCATGATTAAAAACAAGACATGATGTAGCTACAAAGCTGATCCTTCAGTACTTTCTCTAGAAAATCCCTCCTAATTCCTCCATATGTTTGATTATTTATTTATTTCAGGTACTTATATAGCGCTGTCAATTTATGCAGCACTTTACATATACAGTACATTGTACATTTACATCAGTCCCTATCCTCAAGGAGCTTACAATCTAAGGTCTCTAACTCACATTCATACATACACATAGTATGGCCAATTTAGATCGGATCCAATTAACCTACCAGCATGTCTTTGGAGAGTGGAAGGAAAACGGAGTACTTGGAGGAAACCCACACAGGCACAAGGAGAACATGCAAACTCCAGGCAGGTAGTGTCGTGGTTGGGATTTGAACCAGCGACCCTTTTGCTGCTAAAGTGCTAACCACAACACCACTAATTTAAAGATTTAAACCTAGAGAAGGAGAGACCCAAGACATTTCAAACCAGCCACAGTTGTGCAGCTTGAGCTTCTTTGAACTTCTCATTCTTGGTGTTTCAATCTACCATATTATTTGGTAAAAGGTAGTACTACTCAGAGAAATAAGTACATAGACAGATGATTCTTTCTTCAGTCTACATCTTTATTCCTCATTGTTTGTCCTGCTGAGTGCCCACAGACCAAGCAGCTTGCTATGGAGGCACCCAAGCAGGTTCACTCCCGAGCCACTGCTCGGCGTGTCCATTCATACACAGAGTCATGGCTTAGCCCTACCTCTCTCTTTCCCCATTGGCTCACTGGCTGTGATTTACAGCAGCAGGAGTCAATGGCTTCAGCTAGTGTTTCAGCCAATGAGGAGGGAGAGTCCCCATAGAGCGATGTGGCTCATATAAATATTGGGGTTTGGGGGGATGCTGAACAGCAACTTTTCCTTGCAGAAAATCTGCATGTATGTGGGCATCTTCATTGTATTACTGGCAAAGCAACTGATGTTACAAAAGGTTAGAAGGCCTGTCATTGATTCCTGCACAGTAAATTTAAAGGTAAGAAGTAAAACTATAAAACAAACTATTCTGTTATGTCATTTTATTCAAGAACATTTTTTAAAGGAGAAGTATGACCAAAGCTTTTCTGGCCCTACTCCTATAGTTTACAGGAGTGCAGTTTGTTTTGCACACCTGTGACCCATTTTCAGCCAACAGCAGGCTAAAGTCCACTGTCGGCTGATGTCACTCCCTGGTCCAGGTGCTTGATTGCCTCCGACTTTATTGTTGGGATCCACCCAGCAGCCAGGATCGGCAGCTGGCTCAGCCTCTCAGCGAGCCACTGGGAGACTGGGGAGGCAGAGCAGTCACAGCTCTCTGCTCAGAGTGGAGGGGAGAACTGAGCAATCAGTGGTGTTTGATCACTCAGCTCTCAGTGTAGAGGCTGCGGGGGACAGATGCAGCATCTGATCGAAGCTGCATCCACCTAGGTAAGTATAGTTTTTTTTTTTTTTGTAAAACCTGAACTGTTTTTTTAACATGCTTTAGTCAGAGAGTTCAATAAATGTATTCTAGGCAGATATGAATAACACCAAAGAATGCAGTTATGTATATCGCTACCCCGAAAAAGCCGTTTGGTAATTTGAGTTCTCTGTTCTGCACTTCGACTTCAAGAATAACCTCAGCCCTTCTGACATATCTGGTTGGGTAAAAGTTACTGCAAGTACTTTGAGGAATATAAATGTAGACACCTTTAACTTGGTTGTGACTTAGTACCAGGAAATAGACACAAGACCGTTTAGTGGTGAATTACCTCAATGTATTGGTACAAGTTCAAATAAATGGTGGTTTTAACATATATGAACACACAGAAGGTAGGTTCAGACACAATCTGCTAGACAGTATAATCACTTGGCCAATGTAACTTAGAATACAGTTATGTTCCTTTAGACTGGGATTAACTCATGAATCAGCAAAGTCAGCAATAAACAGTGCATAAAGCATTAACTGCAATGTGAATTATAATACCGTAACTAGTCTAGAGTGCACTCTAGGAGAATGGCTAGGATATGGTACAATGTTCCCTGAGAGGCAGTCCTAAACTCTCATCTGGCTAGCGTTGTGGCCCAATTGTACCACAGGCAGCCACAAGGCTACTAGATGGTATATGTCAGTTCCTAAAGGGCTCAGTCTCCATAGCAGCAGATGGTAAATCCCCACAGCAGCAGCTCAGCAGTCCCAGCGATATTGCAGCTCACCATCCAGTCACACTCAGCGATTAGTCCACTCTCTGCTTTTCAGCCAGATGGCCGTTGGCACATCTGCACAGTTCAGATCCTGCTCAGGCTGCATTTTTGCAGCAGTGGTAGTGCAAACTGGACAGTGATGTGCACTCTCCAGGTTCCCTAATGGCAAAAAAAAGCTGTGTCCTTTACAGACTGAGAAAATGCAGCTCTTTCCCCTCGCCTCTTCTGCAGGGTCTGGTGGGGGCTGTAGTCCAGGCCCCATTACTGTCAGTGGGCAGCGGGGAATCACACGCAGAGCTGTTCTGAAGCTGTACACCAGGGAAGCTTAGGGTGAGAGGTAAACTGCTGCAAACACAGGCCAATTACACAGATGCCAGCAGCAGGGGGATGGAGGAGAGCAGGGGATCATCCAGCTACATGTGTATTTATTAAATAATCAATAAATAGTTTTTAAATACAATTGGTGTAAATGAATTATTTGCCCTCATTAAATCTTCATGTAGCCCCTGTACAGCAGCACTGGGAGAGGGAGGCAAAACAACCATGCATTTACATGTGCAACATGTTACATGGAACATGCTGACAGGAGGAGAAAACAAAGAAATAAAAAATAACACTGTAAGATTCTGGCACTCCAAAAGTCAAATGTCTCTGGCAGAACAGACTGTTTAAAATAGGTGTAATAAAAGTCTGCTGTCCAGGCAGATGGAAATGTGCACTTAGATTGAGGCAGCCATCCTCGGAGTGTGTCTAGAAGCTCTGTAAGACATGTGGGAAGCAAGGAGGGGGAGGCGCCACTAAGTGTAGTATTAGACTATAAAAATGTATTGTGCAAAATTAGGAACACTTACAGGAAATAAAAGCAATTCAAGCCAGTCATGAGATGTTTTTGTTCCTTGATGTTTGTAGTGGTCCTGTAAGCTTCACAATCTCCCCAAATGCCAAGAGAAGGTTGTTGGTGTCTGGATGTCCAGCAGTGAACCTCCATGCTAACCACGTCGAATGCGGAAGCGGAAATGACGTCACTGGTGCGGGGCGGAATTCTGGATGATGGGCTGTCACACAAGAAAGGTGGAGGCTACGCGCCCGGAGCCCACAGCTCCTTCTACTGGCCTCTGAAGCTCACAGGACCACTACAAACATCTGGAATCACACACATCTTGTGAGGGGCTTAAATTGCTTTTATTTCCTGTAAGTGTTCTTAATCTTGCACAAAAAATGTTTACAATCTAATACTACACCTAGTGGCGCCTCCCCCCTGATTGGGAAAACAGAGAAAAAACTTGTCAGTCCATTGCTGTACTTCAATGACCAGTCACAGGCTGAGAGTAGAGAGGTGACCTTGCCGTATTGCTTAATTGCAACCTAGAAAACCCAGATCATCAGACTGACTGCGTTTTATGACAGGGCTATATAATCTCAGGACTGGATGGAAAAACATTCAAATCTTTTGAAGTAAAACAACCTCCATATACATAACTGTACAGTGCAATAAGTTGTTGGCAAGGAATTTATTGTTAAATGCTTTTTTAATTAAACTTTTATAATTAACCATGCTTCCATGCAGCTGGATTAAGCAGAATGTTCAGACTGGTGTTGGGTGAGTGTACTTTAGCCATTATTCCGATATATCAAGCAAACAAATTGTTCTTGTACACAATATTTTCTGAAGACTCCAACAAATGCAAATCAAGGGCATGTATCAATTTTCTCAGAATAATTATGGGTGTGCATAATTATAATCAGTTAGTCCAACAAAGACATCTGTGGAAGGGTCTTTGTTGGGAGCATGGCCAATGTTTAGAGTGGTCAAACAGGGCATTTTCCTAGGGCCCCCAAATCCCTTAAAGCCCTAAACAAAAAAGGCCATTGTGCGGGCAGTGTCAGCATAACTTTCAGGAGTGCCCTCTCCTTTTCTTGCTGCCTGTGACATTGTCCAACTGTTCTTCTTACAGTCCCAGCCAGCCCAACCTGTGGGAGAACACCTCAAAGCCAACTGGTAAAGGCATGCTAGCGAAATGAGAGGACAACTCTGAAGTTCTTTCATGGGTGGTGATATGAGGTCTGAAGTGCATGCATTGGGGTTGAACATGTTTTTTATATGCAGTCAATTTTTGCATTCATGGTTGTGCTGCTAATGGCAAGATAAACTGATTCCTTAATGTATAATAATATTAATAATGATAATTAATAAGTTTAATTTGCCATTAGCAGTTCAACTATTACTGCAAAATTGAAAACAAACTAAGACTTTCACTTGCTGGTTATCTATTGCTTATAAAACATATTTATTTAATTATTACAGGCATTTATTAGCATTAACAAATTACACGGCACTTTACATATTGTACATTCACATCAGTCCCTGCCCCCCAAAATGCTTACAATCTAAGGTCTCTATCTCACATGCATGCATACAGTACATGCACACACATACTAGGGCCAATTTAGACAGTACCTACTTATATTTGGAGTGTGGGAGGAAACCAGGGCACCCAGAGGAAACCTGCGCAAGCATGAGGAGAACATTTAAACTCCATGCAGATAGTGTCCGGATTGAGGGTCTGAAGACCTCTGTGCTGCAAGAAAGAAGTGCTAACTATGTGGAAAAGTTTGCTGACCTCCGCTATAAACTATCCCAGTTTCTTTTTCCACAAACAATTTATGGGATAAATTACCTTTAGGAGATTTGAATATTTAGTATTGGTATTTAGTTTGTATTTAATATTAATTAACTAATATTATATACAGAAGCTGTGCAGGGATGACGCGCCTGCACCGGAAGTGAAGAGCAGGGCAGGTGCAGGGCATTCTGGGTGAGGCAGCCCCCCTCATACCAACCTGTACCCCATCTCTGTCCAACAGTGTCCATGAGTCCCACGGCCATCTGAGACTCTCCCTCCTGATTAAACAGGCAAAAAATTTGGGGGAGCATACCCATGTATTTCCAAAGCTGCTGCAGCTATGAACCAAAAGACATGTATATTAAAAAAGAATAGCGCGCAAATGCAAAAGAAATTACTACCAAATCTGAAGAGAGTCCATAAATAAAAATGGGGGTTTGGTCCCACCATATGGCCATATCGTGCTCAAGCCCACTACTGCGTCAAAGTACCCCATTATCAGTGGGTCCTACACTATCCATGAAAAAGAGATGAATCCAGCCCTTCTAACCCTTGGAGATAACACTCCTTGCTGGGAAAAATGTGCAAATGCACTACAGGGGACTCCTCCCATATCCACTTGATGGTGGACACTGATTGAGTACAGGTGTATGTGGGGGGTGGGGAGGGCTGCTCAACCTCGATAGTCTGGTCAGACCTAATACATAATAAACAGGCAAAAAATTTGGGGGAGCATACCCATGTATTCTCTCCTGATTGGCTGAGACACAGCAGCGGCGCCATTGGCTCCCGTGGCTGTAAATCAAAATCAGTCAGCCAATCAGGAGAGAGAGGGGGAAGGGCCGAATGGTCGCTGCCTGTCTAAATTGACACATGAAGCTGCAGCTCAGCTCGGGTGCCCCAATAGTAAGCTGCTTGCGGTGGGGGCACTCAACTGAAGGGAGGGGCTGGGAGCAGCAAAGAGGGGCCCGAGAAAAGGTGGATCCAGGCTGCCCTGTGCAATTCCACTTCACAAGGCAGGTAAGTATAACATGTTTGTTATTTATTTTATTTTTTTAAAAAGTAGACTTTATAATCTCTCACGCCAGTTGGACAGAATGCCAGCTGGATAGCTGCCACCCACTGTCCAACTGCAAATGTTTGGCTTGCAGTTGCAGTGGTAAGTTTTCCTACAGAAAATCCCATTCAGCTGGAAAAAACAGGTATTCAGGAGTCAGCAGGATCGCCTCCTGAATGGTTGGAAGATGTTAAAGGATTGATTTTGAGAGAGTAATCAAAAAATATTATTCCAATATGAAATGTGTGGATCATGATCCCTGATGTAGAAATTATACTTTATCTCTCTTATAGAAGGGTACTGTATGGTCTTTGTAGGCCTGAGGAAGCATTTGGTGAAACGCGTCGGCACTGAAGACCTGCACAATATACAGTACTCACTGCATGAGTCTTAATTTCTATCTAGGAATTATTTGTATACACTTGTTATTGTGTACTTATTTATTACTGCTCATTGTTTGTATACATTTTTGATATAATAAAAACATGTATTTTACCTAATTTTTGATATTCCTCCATTTTGGCCTGTACAGTCCGACTCTCTTCCCTTTCTTTTTTCTTGTTTATACAATTATGGATGATGGGCTGGCCACATGTGTCACAGTTATTTTTAATTCAGTAATAGAAACTATCTCAATGTTACAAAGGCCTAACTGTAGTTTCAGTGTTTTATAATGATATGGCTGACTCTTAAGTATATGTGTATGTTTGGGGAAATATTTTTTATTTCCTTTATACACAGAGAACATTGAACCAGATACGTTACTTACAGAAACAACCCTCTTCTGGGGTTCAGAAAAAGTTGATCATTGATATAAGGTTTATTTTGAAGCTCCTATTAAGCAATCATCAGTGACCTTGGTCACACTCTACTAGATTTCTTCAAGATTAATCGGACAGGTTTATGACTTATATCCCTTTTTGCCTCCATTGGTTCATGGCAGGGCTCATTCTGTGGAACACAGATCAATCTGTTAAAAGAAGCGTAAAGGTAACCTCCAGTCAGCAGAACAATTACAGTGCTCTAATAGAGTCCTCTTTTTTTTTTGCTGTGATGGCACATCAAACAATAGAAATCTAAGACCGCCAGTTATAACTAGATAGTGAATGTGATACATTCAGGGCCAACTGCTAACTGGGTATAATTGATATTGCCTATAGGTAAAAAAATGGTTTTCTCAAGATTAAGTCATAAATGCTCCTTTGCCTCTACAGAAAACTAGAGAAAACACTCACATTGAGTGCAAAGGTGTGCTGCTACAATTTATACAATGTATACAATGTATAAAGTCACACAGCCAAAAGATACATTTTGGTAAACCTTACAACATTTCTACATCACAGTGTGTATTTTTCAAATTTTCACACATGGTTTTCACAAGAAATTAAAACAATTACATTTTTATGTAACAATGCTAGTTAAAATATACTCACATTGTGCCAAAGCAACATAAAACTCTTCCATGTTATTCAGTGCACTACCTGGTCAAATTAGACCCTTTATAAAGTTCTGTTTGCAGGTATCTACCTGGATTAATTTGGATGCAAGTCCACCTATATGGACTACTTTTGCAGCATGTAGTTCAAACTGTACACACGCTGGATATGCATATGCAAGGATCAAGCGTGTGTCACTATTGGGTTAATGGCCTTATCAAAAAAACAATTTTGATATTTCACCAGCAATATAAGCTTTTCCAAGGGATCCCCTTAAACTAAGTTTTCCTGGGATGTGGAAATGCAATTTTTTCACTTTCCTCACACACCATGGGGTTTATTTATTAAAAGTGGAGAGTAAAAAATTTGGTGCAGCTGTGCATAGTAGGCAACTTCAGCTTGTTTAATTAAAGTCGTTGTAACCCTAACAACAAAAAAAAGATCCTGTTCCTTTAGGGCATGATCTGTAAGCACAGTGCTCATGCTGTGTAATTTGTCCCTCCTATGTTGTAATATACCTGGTTGAGCCTGTCTGTTCCTCTGTCCCTCTGTCTGTGCTGACCACAGTAATCATGGCTGCTGAGTCATCATACCGTAGTCAGTTTATGTGCCTCCATCATCCCGCTCTCTGCTCTGAGTCTCTCCCCTCTCCCCCCTTCCTCCCCGCCTGTCAGTATGAGAGCGGCTCTCCTCCCCACCCCTACCGCTACTATTCAACTGCAAAAGGCAGCAAAAATACAGGTATCCCCTCTGGATTATGCTAGCATTAACTATAGTGTGTGTGTTTTTTTTAAATGGAAAGGCTAACTACCTTTACCCACACTGCCGCTGGGCGGGCACATGACCTTCCTCTGCTAGCAGGCTGATGTCACATGGGAATCTCAGCCCCTCCTGCTGCTTTCCATAGACCAGGGGAGAAGAGCAGGGAGAGGGGATCATTTGAGCGCACAGCTGCAGTGTAAAAAAAGTAATTTAGCCTTTTTTTATTTTAACCCCTTCATGCCTAAGCCTTTTTCTGACACCTGTTGCTTACAAGTTAAAATCAGTATTTTTTGCTAGAAAATTATATATATATATATATATATATATATATATATATATATATATATATATATATATATATATATATATATATATATTAGCAGAATTCCCAGAGAGTAAAATGACAATCGTTGCAATATTTTGTTACACTGTGCAGCTGTCTTTCAAATGCAATTTTTTGGAAGAAATACACTTTCATTTAATTAAAAAAAAAAAAAAACAGTAAAGTTAGCCCAATTTCTTTGTATAATGTGAAAGATGATGTTACGCTGAGTAATTGGATACCTAATATGTCATGCTTTAAAATTGGGCACACTCATGGAATGGCGACAAACTACGATACTTAAAAATCTCCATAAGTGCGCTTGAAAAATTTCTAGTGCTAGAATTATTGCTCCCGCTCTAACAATTGTGGCTGTAGGGGAAACCAGAAAACTCATGGGTTTCAGTATCATTTTGACTGTTGAAGCTAGATTGAAACATAGATGTATTTATTTTTACAAACATGTGGGTAGAAAGACATGTTTGGAGAGAAATACAGTAACATTGTGTTGGTTTCAAAACAATTGCTCTAACTGGCTAAGGACTTATAATACAATGTTATATGTTTTACAAAGGGTGGGACCTATCTATCTAAAGTTTTTTTGAAGTCAAATCTTGATTGAAATGCAGAATAGTTGTTCACATAGGCCTGTTACTTCCAGTAGTTGTTTAGCTAAACAGGTCTTTAAAGGCAGAGATAGCAATCTTGCAAATGAAGAGGTGAAACTGATGCCTCATTTTGACCATCTGCATCATTACCAATATATTTTTATATCAAAATTATATTTATAACTAAAATGGCCGTTCCCTGTTCCCATTCGGTCCCTCCTGTTGCCAATATACTTGCCAGAAAAAAACTATCCCTTCCTACATTATTGTTCTGGAAACATGTCACTGCTATCTCAAGGAATCCACACACTAGTGGAAGTGAACAGTTGGGCCTGTGACCATTGACAGTGTAGCTGTTTCCGCTCTGCTGTCCCTGTGTGGTGGTCCCACATCACAGTTACTTTTGTTAACTGTTAAAGCCACGTATGGCTTACCCAGCTGTGGATCCTGGAGGTGCTGATATGAGGAAGAAGGAACAAACTAGGTCTCATAAAACGAACTAAAATGGCTGTTCTCTCTTCCCCTTCATGGAGATACCTAACATGTGTGGTTGGAACACTATTTACATTTGCAGGTACACTTACGTATGCATTTAATTCAGGGCACGAGCACGGAGAAATAGGACACTTTAATTTTTTTTTTCCTATTTATATTAATATATTTTTTTTATTTTTACACTGTACCTTTATTTTTTTTTTTTTATCACTTTTATTGCTGCCGCAAAGAATGTAAACATCTCTTGTGACAGTAATAGGCTGTGACAGGTACTCTTTATGGAGGGATCTGGGGCCTTTAAGACCCCAAATCCCTCCTTTGCGCTTAAAAGCATTCAAAAGGCCAAGTTTGGCTGTTTTGCATACTGAAATTTTTTTTAAATCTGGCGCCTTTAAGGCTTTTGTACCCGGCAGTAATGTCATGACATCGTTTCCGGGTTACTAGATCCGAGACCTGATCAAAGCCGATTATGGCTCTGTTCGGGTCTCCGTTCAGTCGGCGGACGTGTCGGCTGGTCGCTCCGGTCTCCCGGTGGGCGGATTGGCGGAAGGTGGTCGGGGGGGGACTTCCCCTTCCACTGCTTGTGATAACATTGGTTGTTAGAAAGCCGCATTACCCCAGTACAACCCCTTGAAGCCAAAGTATGCATATTTGCGTTACGTCAGCATTAAGGGGTTAAAAAATACTACACACACACTATAGCTAATGCCAGCAAAATCCAGAGGGGAATATGACTTTACAAACACTTTGACAAAAAACAAAACAAAACAAAAATAAATGAAAACTTGAAAGCTATACAGAGCTGCACCAGATTTTGTACTCTCCAGTTTTAGTAAATCAACTTCTATATCAGAAAATTAATCATTGTACTCTCACACCTACATCCTTCATACATACCTGTATATGAAGAAGACTGTGAGATCTGTGGGCAACACTTCAATGTTATGATAAATCAGCAACAGTTGACATGAATCACTTGCCAAGCTTACACTCTCTTCCAGTTATATTATGTAATAATAGTTCTATTATGTAATTTATTTATTTATTTTCATGGACCATTTAGCAAGTAGTTTAGTAGTCACACTGTGAACATTGTAGCAGAGCCAGCTTCTAAACTTAGGTGGACAGAAGGTACACTGAGAAAGAAAAGCTTGGCAGAAATATTACATTGCCAAAGTCTATAAAGTTTCAAGTCAGCCTAAACATTATCCAGAGATAAGGGAGCTCTTTCAGCAATAGAGCTGGAGAAAATAATACCGTATAATGATCAGATTATAATCAGTTTAGGGTGGACAATGTTATAGGGTTTGGCCTTGCTACAAGATATTGGGGTTCATTTATTTGCTAATGAAATACAGACTGTTCGCTTAGTAGAGCGAATGTTTACTTTTCAAAGAGTATGCTGATGGAGCTTAGAAAATAGAATAGAGCTGTGTCTACTTCAACAGACCAATCATGCGCAATAACAATTCCTGTTTTTCCCTAACATAATTGGGTATGGAAACAGCTTCACCATATTTACTATCATTCACAATGTAAAGTGAATATAGACTTTTCAAAGTGAAGATTCACTGAACAGCCCCTTTATTCAGTTAGCAGCATTGAAGCCTGTAGGACACTATAACAGCAGATACATCAATATGGTGGATGATGGGGGTGTGATTGCAATGAGGTTTGAAGAACCCAAAACTGTAGAGTGAATGGGGAAGTCATATTGCACACAGCGCCTCCCTTATTTGCCTCAAAATAGGGAAATCGGTAACAGGGACAGTCAGATTTTAATCTCATGACTGCGTTAGGAGGCAGAGAAGGTACACACTAAAAAATAAAAACACCTGATTTGTGAAAGCATTGGCATACGGTATATATGAGTACAGCCACATATAGTCATTAAAGTGGCGATGAAAAAAGTGCAGTGCTAAAAATTTGTAAAAAAAGTGCATATATAGTGCAAAATAGTTAACTGTGTAACAATTGATACTAAACATACATATGATGTGGCCAAAAAAAACAATACTGATAATGGCTAAACATAAACATTGCAAATAATGGAAGAAAAGGCCTAAGTGAGTCCAAAATGTAAAGTGAAAAGCAGGAATCGTCAAGCGTTAATCCATGTGAGTATTTAACCTAGTGCATAAGAACCACCACCAACATCAGAGGGGGGGCTTACCAAATGGAGTGCACTCAGATAGGCTTATGCCTAGTGGGTCAAAACCAGCATATATAGATGGATAAGAAGCCAGAGGACATCCAGATGGGCTTCAACCACAATGACAACCTCAACCGATTCATCTCTCGGATACAGATAGTTTCCACAGTAGAAAATCCAGAATCCAGATAATTGATGAGCCACAGTTTCTTCTCACCATATACTAAATAGAAAAGAAAACTCCACATAGTGTAAAACTGTATAAAGATGTCTAATTTATCAAAATCCAGAACACTTACAGTATTGATGAGTACCTTTACTATTTAACAAAAATCTATTTGAGTATACAGAGAGCACTAGATCTATTTCTTTCCTCTTATCCTGACGGAGCCACATGAAGATCCTTCCTCCTTTCGGGATTACCTACTTGGAGTGGATCGTTTTGGATTTATTATCTGGCTGTGTGATCCTTTAGGGTCAATTAATTGAGGTCAGAGGCACTGTTTGTCTTGGTGGACAGGCTGTTTCTCTATACATCATTGCATTGATTTACCCCTTTCCACAAGAGGCTGCATCTCTATGCTATTTATGGACTTATTATTTATTTATTTATTTCAGGTTCTTATATAGCGCCGTCAATTTACGCAGCGCTTTACATATACATTGCACATTCACATCAGTCCCTGCCCTCAAGGAGCTTACAATCTAAGGTCCCTAATTCACATTCATACATACATAGTAGGGCCATTTTTTTTTTTTATACAGGATCCAATTAACCTACCAGCATGTCTTTGGAGTGTGGGAGGAAACCGGAGTACCCGGAGGAAACCCACGCAGGCACAGGGAGAACATGCAAACTCCAGGCAGGTAGTGTCGTGGTTGGGATTCGAACCAGCGACCCTCGTGCTGCTAGGTGAAAGTGCTAGCCACTACACCACTGTGCCGACTTCAATACTTATGATTAGTTTTACTTTATATGATATGCACTGCACTGCTTTCATGTAATATTTAGAAAGAACATAACCTGTATAATCAAAAGAGGGTCATTGCAAATGGACAGAAGGTTACAGTAATCTGAGCTTGGAAGTTATTGCAAGAAGCTCATGGAAATGGGACCCATACTCTTGCATGCTTACACCACTCCTGAAAGAATGATAAATTTGACATGCCCAGAGTGAACCTAATTTTTTTTTTATCTCACACACTCTGTCAGACAGATTTTACAATATGACATTCGCTGACACCCACTGTCTAGGATGCCCCCTCTATCTGCAAGTATTTATTAAACAGATGCCTGTATTCACCCAATGCCCATAGCAATACCTGACAATTTCTTCTCTTCAACGACCCCAACAACAATATGATAAGCTTTTTGAGTCCCTAAGAAATGACATATAAATATTATTATTATTATTAGTTAACATTCTGCTCTATCTTCAGATTAATATATTTACTTTACTGTCTTCATTCAACAACACGTATGCCCAGACTAGTCACACATGAATCTGACTGCTTGACATGGTCCTCATCTACTAACAATTATGCCTGACAATTTGCAAAGCTACTGAGTTGTTTGACATATATATTTGTTCTGTTGAGTTATTTTTATGATTTACAAGTTTAACTTAGAAACACAAATTCCACATGTAGCACCCTCCTAGGTAGGTGCTAGAGAGCAAGTATAGTTTTGGATCTTTTCTACTTACCAGAAGGATTACCAGGTCAATCAAAATTGTTCTCTGCCTACCAGCGTGCAGGATCTGCTAGTGAGGTCTGCTCATTGTGCTCAGGCGCAGCTCAGTTTGTCTGAAGTGTTTCGCACTGGTCCAATAGGGAGGCATTATGGACAGTGGGAGGAAACCTGACAGATCAGTGCACAGGCATTTAGTACAGCCCTGGTGATTGGCAGAGGAAAGTGCCTTGGTGCATGCTGGGATACTGTATAAATGCCAAGGGCACATGTGCTCAGGGGTCTTTCAGCTGGAGAGAGGGGTCCTGGAGGGAGGGGGTGGTCGGCTGAGGGCCTGAGAGTCAGAGAGGAACTGAACCCAGAAGTCCTGCAGAGCTGACTGGAAGGGAGACACTGGAAAGGATCTAATTCTGCAAATAGTGAGTACAGATCTGTGTCATGGAGCCCGTCCTGAGGGGGCCACCCCTTCAGCCATCAGTTGACGGGTGTCAGTCAAGGGGATGCTAGAGTGTGTCCTGAAGATAATGTAGTTGCATCAAGTCTGCTGCTATAGAGAGCAAAAGGACTTAATTCTTCCATACAAGTGACAGTATGGTTAAAGCAGTGTGTCTGCTTCCACGAGTAATCTGGTGAGGCCAAGTGAGAGTTGTCCTTATCAACTGTAAATAGTTTAATTTGGAGTATCCCACTGTTTCCTTTTCCCATCCAAGTTCCATAATAAATATAAAACCAAATCCCCTAGACTGTTTATTGAGAAACAAGCCATTGGGAATAAGGATGGATGTGTGAACTGTCACTAAGTGAATGTCTGCAGGTAATCAGAGGAGGCCCAAGAACTCACAGCAAGCCCTACGGGGACAGTGATACACACATGATTATGGAATCATTCAGCTTTCCTTTTCCGTTTGTTTTCCTTTTGTTTTCGCAGTGTCCCAGCAATCCCTGCTAGCAATCAGAGGCAATGTGTATATTCCATTGGGCTGTCCACCGCATTATTTATATTTTGGATAAATTGATGTCCATTGATGATGCTCGTAACAATGTAACTTCCGGCTTACCTTAACCATCCACGTCACTTCCTGTCTCCTCGTGGAACGCACGCGAGACGGCATTCCAGAAAGTCTATTGTAATTGTCTCACTGCATAATTTTAACCTTCGTTTTGTGAGTATATTTACTACTACTTGCACAATTGAATGGCATTTTAAACAGTACTTCACTATGATTATTTTATTCCATTTGGGCTGAGCCCACCAAGGAAATACCATTTGTCACTTGAAGTAAGCGGTATTGTCGGATGGTACCCAGGACTCCATACTCACCATTAAGGCTACATTTGACCCAGAGAGGGTCTTCATTTCTGGTGAGTAGGGGTGCAAGAGGGGAGAGAGGCATCTTTGCACTGATGAGCACCTTCCAGCACTAAGAAAACAAGGCACACAAGCACTTTTTTTGAGCACTTTGGCACTTTTTTTTGGACATTTTATGGACTTTAATATTATATGAGTTAATCTATGAATTGAAGTATGTATTCTTTTAGAGCACGTTGTGCATTTTGCACACTTATATACAGTGGGTACGGAAAGTATTCAGACCACCTTAAATTTTTCACTCTTTGTTATATTGCAGCCATTTGCTAAAATCATTTAAGTTCATTCTTCTTCCTCATGAATGTACACATAGCACCCCATACTGACAGAAAAACACAGAATTGTTGACATTGTTGCAGATTTATTAAAAAAGAAAAACTGAAATACCACATGGTCCTAAGTTTTCAGACCCTTTGCTCAGTATTTAGTAGAAGCCCCCTTTTGATCTAATACAGCCAGGAGTCTTTTTGGGAAAGATGCAACAAGTCTTTCACACCTGGATTTGGGGATCCTCTGCCATTCCTCCTTGCAGATCCTCTCCAGTTCTGTCAGGTTGGATGGTAAACGTTGGTGGACAGCCATTTTTAGGTCTCTCCAGAGATGCTCAATTGGGTTTAAGTCAGGGCTCTGGCTGGGCCGTTCAAGAACAGTCACGGAGTTGTTGTGAAGCCACTCCTTCGTTATTTTAGCTGTGTGCTTAGGGTCATTGTCTAGTTGGAAGGTAAACCTTCGGCCCAGTCTGAGGTCCAGAGCACTCTAGAGAAGGTTTTTGTCCAGGATATCCCTGTACTTGGCCGCATTCATCTTTCCCTCGATTGCAACCAGTCGTCCTGTCCCTGCAGCTGAAAAACACCCCCACAGCATGATGCTGCCACCACCATGCTTCACTGTAGGGACTGTATTGGACAGGTGATGAGCAGTGCCTGGTTTTCTCCACACATACCGCTTAGAATTAAGGCCAAAAAGTTCTATTTTGGTCTCATCAGACCAGAGAATCTTATTTCTCACCATCTTGGAGTCCTTCAGGTGTTTTTTAGCAAACTCCATGCGGGCTTTCATGTGTCTTACACTGAGGAGAGGCTTCAGTCGGGCCATAAAGCCCCGACTGGTGGAGGGCTGCAGTGATGGTTGACTTTCTACAACTTTCTCCCATCTCCTGACTGCATCTCGTCAGGAGGTGGAGCTCAGCCACAGTGATCTTTGGGTTCTTCTTTACCTCTCTCACCAAGGCTCTTCTCCCCGATAGCTCAGTTTGGCCGGACGGCCAGCTTGGTCGTCCCAAACGTCTTCCATTTGAGGATTATGGAGGCCACTGTGCTCTTAGGAACCTTAAGTGCAGCAGAAATCTTTTTGTAACCTTGGCCAGATCTGTGCCTTGCCACAATTCTGTCTCTGAGCTCTTCAGGCAGTTCCTTTGACCTCATGATTCTTATTTGCTCTGACATGCATTGTGATCTGGAAGGTCTTATATAGACAGGTGTGTGGCTTTCCTAATCAAGTCCAATCAGTATAATCAAACACAGCTGGACTCAAATGAAGGTGTAGAACCATCTCAAGGATGATCAGAAGAAAGCACCTGAGTTAAATATATAAGTGTCACAGCAAAGGGTCTGAATACTTAGGACCATGTGATATTTCAGTTTTTCTTTTTTAATAAATCTGCAACAATGTCAACAATTCTGTGTTTTTCCGTCAATATGGGGAGCTGTGTGTACATTCATGAGGAAGAAGAATGAACTTAAATGATTTTAGCAAATGGCTGCAATATATCATAGAGTGAAAAATTTAAGGGGGTCTGAATACTTTCCGTACCCACTGTATATATATAAAATCGATATATCCTATATTTATTTATTTTTTACACCTATATTCAAAATACATGTGGATTTATTGCATTAAGCACTTTCAGCACTTTATTTATTATTCATATATTTTTAGAAAGTGCTGTTATTATTTATCCTTTTAGTCCATTTCCCTATTGAGTGAAAAGCAGCTGCTTATTGGTTTTTATTATTAACCACTTGCCGACCAATTCACTGAGCTGGTACTGCGGCAAAGTGGCTCGTTATCGTCCAGCGACGTAGACCTACGCCCCCTCTCGGCAGCACGCGCACGCCGCCGGAGGCTCGCTCCCGCTGTATTCAGACACAGCGGGAGTGGGGCCAGGGGAGGAAAGGCGGTGATCGTCGGGGTTCGAGTGAGGAAATCCGCCCACTTGTGTAAAAAAAGTGGGCGGATCTCCTATGTGACAGACAGGGACAGATTACAGGATTCAGCATAGCTGAACCTGTGATTTGTGTCTGTGTCACACAATCCCCTCCCCCCACACACGCCAGTAAGCATGAGGCATACATTTAACCCCTTGATCACCAATAAAGTTAACCCCTTCCCTGCCAGTGTCATTATTACAGTAACAGTGCATATTTATAGCACTGATTACTGTAGTAATGTCACTGGTACCCCCAAAAGTGTCAAAAATGTCAATTAGGGGTCTGATCTGTATGCCGCAATGTCGCAGTCCGGCAAAAAAAATCGCAGATCGCCGCCATTACTAGTAAAAGTAAATAAACAATAAAAATTACAAATCTTTCCCGTAGTTAGTAAACGCGATAACTTTTGCGCAAACCAATCAAAATACGCTTATTATGATTTTTTTTTACCAAAAATATGTAGCAGAAAACAAATTGGCCTAAAATGTTAAAAAATTTTGATTTTTAAATTTTTTTTGGGAATGTTATATATCAGAATGTAAAAAATATTGTTTTTTTTTTCCAAAATTGTCGCTCTTTTTTTCAAAAATTAAAAATTGCACAGGTGATCAAATACCACCAAAAGAAAGCTCTATTTGTGGGGAAAAAAGGACATAAATTGAATTGGGGTACAGCGTTGCATGACTGCGCAATTGGCCGTTAAAGTAACGCAGTGCCGAATTGCAAAATATAGCCTGGTCAGGAATGGGGTGAAATCTTCCAGTCTTAAAGCGGTTAAAAATACGTTCATTGAGGATTTTTTTGTCAAAAACATGTAGCTAAATACATTTTGGCCTAAATATATGACAAAAATTGAATATATTGGATATTTTTTAACTGTCAAAGTAGAAAATATCAATTTTTTCACAAAATTTTCGCTCTTTTTTTATTAATATCGCAAACAATGAAAAGCGCAGAGATCAAATACCACCAAAGGGAAGCTCTGTTTGTGGGAAAAAAGGACGTCAATTTTGTTTGGGTACAGGGTTGCATGACCGCGCAATTGTCAGTTAAAACGTGTTTTTTGTGTTACCATTATTTATATTTTGTCTCTCAGTTTTCACTTGCAACTTCTGCAATCATCTTTTATGGTTTGTTACATTGCCATACATACATTTCCTTAGATCCTTTCATTCCCACCAAAAAGATCATCGCCACCACACTTGGCACATTTAAACAGATTTGGCCCTCTAAAGAGCTTTCTGCAGTGGATCACTCTTCAGTTGGCAGTTGACAGAGATTGAGGAGATGTTGTGTGGCCTGTTTTAAAATGTTCACATTTTCTACAATACTTGCTTTGCAGTAGGCTTTGCAACTATTCCTCCGTGTCTTTGCGCTGATGGGCAGTTTTTCCTGCCCCTTGCTTTTTGTTTCAGTCTACTGACAATTATGCCTGACAATTTGCAAATCTACTGAGTTATTTTACATATACAGTATCTCACAAAAGTGAGTACACCCTTAACATTTTTGTAAATATTTTATTATATCTTTTCATGTGACAACACTGAAGAAATTACACATTGTAGTGAGTGTACAGCTTGTATAACAGTGTCAATTTGCTGTCCCCTCAAAATAACTCAACACACAGTCATTAATGTCTAAACCGCTGGCAACAAAAGTGAGTGCACCTCTAAGTGAAAATGTCAAAATTGGGCCAAAAGTGTCAATATTTTGTGTGGCCACCATTTTTTTCCAGCACTGCCTTAACATTCTTGGGCATGAAGTTCACCAGAGCTTCACAAGTTACCACTGGAGTCCTCTTCCACTCCTCCATGACGACATTACAGAGCTGGTGGATGTTAGAGACCTTGCGCTCCTCCACCTTCTGTTTGAGGATGCCCCACAGATGCTCAATAGGGTTTATGTCTAGAGATATGCTTGGCCAGTCCATTACCTTTACCCTCAGCTTCTTTAGCAAGACAGTGGTTGTCTTGGAGGTGTGTTTGGGGTTGCTATCATGTTAGAATGCTGCCCTGGAAGGGAGTAGATCATGCTTCAGTATGTCACAGTACATGTTGAGATTCATGGTTCCCTCAATGAACTGTAGCTCCCCAGTGCTGGCAGCATTCATGCAGCCCCAGACCATGGCACTTCCACCACCACGCTTGACTGTAGGCAAGACACACTTGTCTTTGTACTCCTCACCTGCATCATTTTTAGGAGAGGCTTCCTTCTGGGATGACAGCCATGCAGACCAATTTGATGCAGTGTGCGGCGTATGGTCTGAGCACTGACAGGCTGACCCCCACCCCTTCAACCTCTACAGCAATGCTGGCAGCACTCATATGTCTATTTCCCAAAGAAAACCTCTGAATATAACGCTGAGCACGTGCAGTCAACTTCTTTGGTCGACCATGGCGAGGTCTGTTCTGAGTGGAACCTGTCCTGGCAAACTTCTTATAGCCTAGGCCATCTTTATGTAGAGCAACAACTCTTTTTTTCAGATCCTCAGAGTTCTTTGCCATGAGGTGCCATGTTGAACTTCCAGTGATCAGTATGAGAGAGTGAGTGCGGTGACACCACAATTAACACGCCTGCTCCCCATTCACACCTGAGACCTTGTAACACTAACGAGTCATGTGACACTGGGGAGGGAAAATGGCTCATTTTCACTTATGGGGTGTACTCACTTTTGTTGCCAGCGGTTTAGACATTATTGGCTGTGAGTTGAGTTATTTTGGGGGGACAGCAAATTTACACTGTTATACAAGCTGTACACTCACTACTTTACATTGTAGCAAAGTGTCATTTCTTCAGTGTTGTCACATGAAAAGATATAATAAAATATTTACAAAATTGTGAGGGGTGTACTTACTTTTGTGAGACACTGTATATTTGTTCGGCTGTGTTATTTTACTATATGCAAGTTTAATTTAGAAACACAAATTGCACATAATTGTGGAATTATTCAGAGGTATTTAAAATAGTCCTTATTACAATTTTCTGACAGTAGTTCCCTTAAGAACTACCCGTGCCTATTCAGGGCAAGTGTCAGTAACATTACTGATACATGTGGCAAATTCAGGTAGTACTACTACCTGTACAGTACTACTACAGTACTACTACTGCCACTTTAAGAAACTGTTGCTATGGCAGAGACAGATTCTTCAAGAAAACCTGCCAGTTTTCAGATTAAGAAGCTAGGAATATTTAAGACCAACTCTGAGCTGGCATACATCTGTACCCAGTACTTAGTGTGAGGCATGTCTGTGCTGGGAAGATGTCATGTACTGTATCCCCAGACCTGTTGGCTAGGAGATTCCCCAGCTGAAACTTAAATGCAAACAAAGGGTTGAGGATACAGGTGATGTCATTACCCAAATATGGCAATTCCTATTTTTGGGAAATGATGTGTCACTGGGTGGCCGGAGCCTGATGAGGAGCTGGGCGGATTCAAAACCCATTATTGGATAGAATAGTAGCTATGGATCCACCCACTGCCTTGTGTTGTGAATCAAAGTAAAGCGGACCTAATGGAGAACAAGTCTTTCAGTCCCCCATCAGGCTTCGCTGACTCCTATTACAAACCTCCCCAGTCATGCATTTGTTGCTATGATGGGTGCAGTGGCCACAGAAGGAGAGTGGGAGTGCACTAAGATGCACCTATGTGTCGGCACTCACAGATTCATGGACTTGTCTCTAAAAGGTCAATGAATTAGGTGCAAATATCATCACTTTTGGTGCTGTAAGGAAACTTCCCCAGATTATTACTCTACATGGAATGAACATTTAACTAAAGGCTTCCCTTTCCTATAAAACAAATATTTTATCAAAGGTGTGGGGGTGGGGGGGGGGAGGGAGAACCATTGCAGCACAGAATCTATCTGTCATCACTGGGCAGATCTTGTTCTCTATAAAAATATAGTATAATTCTTTCTCTTCAACACCACAAAAAATGGTACTTGCTTACCTCGATGGACTAAACACCTCACTGCCAAGAAGGAGTTAAAGTGCTACTAAACCCAGGGCCCTGCATTTACTATATCTGGTCTCCTACAGTACACAGAACATAGAAATGCAATTTTTTTCAGTTAATATAAGCTGCTAAATACCTTTTCTCATCAGCAGTATATATATATATATATATATATTTTTTTTTTATTATTATTATTATACAGGATTTATATAGCGCCAACAGTCTGCATAGCGCTTTACAATGTGAGGGAAGATAATACAGTTACAATACAATTCAATACAGGAGGAATAAGAGGGCCCTGCTCGTTGAGATTACAATCTAGAAGGGAGGGTCAAGTGAAAAAAAGGCAATAATTGTGGTGGATGGGCTGATGGAGAAAATGGAAGTATAGTTGTTAGGTGTGGGTAGGATAGGCTTCTCTGAAGAGGAGGGTTTTCAGGGATCATCTAAAAGCTAACAGAGTAGGAGATAATAGGACAGTTTGGGGTAGGGAGTTCCATAGAATTGGGGAGGCTCTGGAAAAGTCCTGGAGACGAGCATGGGAGGAGGTGATGAGGGAGCTAGAGAGCAGAAGGAAGAGAGCGATTAGGTTGGTATTTTGAGACCAGGCTAGTGATGTTGCTGGGGGCTAAACTGTGAATGGCTTTGTAAGATATTGTTAGTATTTTGAATTTAATTTGTTGGTTGAGCAAAAGCCAGTGGAGGGCTTGGCAGAGAGGCGTAGCGGACACTGAGCGATTGGTAAGGTGGATGAGTCTGGCAGCAGCGTTCATGATGGATTGAAGGGGGGATAGCCTGTGTAGAGGTAGGCCAATGAGAAGGGAATTGCAGTAGTCGAGGCGCGAGATTACCAGGGAGTGAACTGAGAGCTTTGTTGTGTCATTGGTTAGAAAGAAGAGTAATTTGGAGATGTTGCGGAGGTTGAGGCGGCAAGATTTGGACAGTGATTGGATGTGGGGCTTGAAGGACAGTTCAGAATCCAGAACAACACCTAGGACCTTGGCATGCGGGGAAGGGCTGATAGTTGTGCCATCGATATTGACAGAGAGAACGGGGGAAGGGGCACGTGGTGGAGGAAAAACTATAGGTTCGGTTTTGGATAGATTGAGTTTGAGGAGGTGGTGTGACATCCAGACTCATATATCTGATAGTAAATTAGTGATACGTGAGGAGACTGAGGGAGTAAGCTGAGGTGTGGATAAATAGATTTGGGTATCCTCAGCATAGAGATGGAATTGGAAGCAGTGGGAGGCTATCAGCTGACCCAGAGAGGAGGTGTAGATTTAAAATAGGAGGGGTCCAAGAACAGAACCTTGGGGGACCACAACAGAGAAAGGAAGAGGAGAGGAGGAAGTAGAATTGTAGGTAACGCTAAAGGTGCGGTTGGATAAGTAGGAAGAGAACCAGTGAAGAGTACAGTCACGGAGACCAAAGGCGTGGAGTTTTTTGAGGAGGAGAGGCTGGTCAACTGTATCAAAGGCAGCAGAAAGGTCCAGGAGTAGGAGTACAGAATAGTGTCCATTAGTTTTGGCAGTTAGTAGATTGTTTGTTAGTTTTAGGAGAGCAGTTTCAGTGGAGTGTTGAAGCCCAAAATCCAGACTGAAGGGGATCAAGAAGGCTATTCTCGGCAAGGTGGTCGCACAGTCGGTTGTAGACCAGACGTCCAAGGAGTTTGGATAATAAGGGGAACAAGGAAATAGGGCGTAAGATTGGTTGGGTCCAGTGAGGGCTTTTAAGTATGGGGCTGACTAGTGCATGTTTTAGAGAGTTGGGGAAGATGCCAGAAGAGAGGGAGAGATTGAAGATGTGGGTTAGAGAGTGTAGAATAGAGCCAAAGGGTGAACGTAGCATTTGCGAGGGAACAGGATCCAGAGGGCAGGTGGTTAAGTGGATGTTATCAAGTAGTTTAGCAACCTCGTCTATAGTGGTGGGGTTGAATGAGGAAAGTAGTGATTGTACCTGTGGGCGTGAAGTGTAAAGCATGGAAGGTATCTGAACAGCAGTGATCTCCTCACAATTGTATCAATCTTATGTTTGAAGTGGTTGGCAATCTCCTGGGCAGTGAGTGAGTCAGTGGATGGAGGCAGTGGAGGACGAAGTAGAGAATTAAAGGTAGTGAAGAGTTGCCAGGGGCGGGATGACAAGTTGTTAATGAGAGTGATAAAATAGGCCTGCTTGGCAGTGTCTGGCTGAGCACTGGTTAAAGCTTGTAGAGGAGGTCCTATGAGGCTGCATGACCCTCTGTCTGGACAGTGCTGATTAACACTGTGTCGATCACATGAACCCTCCCCAAAAAGAAAAACAATTCTCTAGCAATACACACCAAACTAAGTATGTGCAGAATGCCTACCACGGCTCTGTTTTATCAGCAGATGGATTGGGAACAGTAAAAGAAGGGGAGGATCAGAGAAGACAGGATCAAACAGCCTTTTTACACAAGGCAGAGGGTTAACCCCTCAGGTTCCACAGTGAGTAAAAAAAAACATGCTTTACTGCAAATACAAACTGATTTTACTGTTGTGGGTTTAGTAACACTAACAATATTTTAACACACTAAAATAAGTAATATGCCATATATGTGGTAAACTCAGCTGATCTATAAACTAAAAATGTTTAATGAATTGAAAAAAATGTGACTGTAAAAAAAGGTGTATATATAATGATAATGTATTCATTATGCTTTCCTGAATTGATACATTGGTCAAAAGTTACCCAACTGGTGATAGACTCACAGTCACAGTCTATCTGAACCCACAATGAATGATCTTTCAATAGACATCACAGAAGACTGCTTTCATATTCGGATTCTATTTTTGTTGAACTTCCTGAGAGAACCACTGTTAGTTTTCAGTGTCGTCTTTTTAATCCAGCGCTATGCTAACATCTTGTCATGATACAGATTTCATTTGGCAATGGCTTACTTGGAAGAAAACACGCTTTGCTCCTCTGATATCTGGATTTTATTCTGCACACTGTGGGGCTGTTTTCTGTATATACTGGCAGCGACTCTTAATCACCCAGGCGAATAACACATTTGAACAGCTGTAAATGTAACCCTAAGGCCATGATGGAATAATACAGAGAGGAGGGGTTGTATTCCACATCCTGCACTGGTCAGGACACATAATAGTCTGCCTGAGTATACAGAAGCTTGGATGTAGGAAGCCCTGTACACAATATTAATGTATACATAAACCTAATAAGTAAAATATCATTCGATTTAACAGATCAATATCATTTTAATAATATTTCAGTAGTATTTTTCAAGTAAAACTGCTATTAGAGCCCTTATTGGGTTACAATTTTCTGTCCCCATTTCCTGGTTGTGCTTTGACTTGTAACACATGGGCTTTTGATGCAGACTACAAATGACGATTTTAACACACATACATAGCTGACTTTTGTCACCAGCAAGACACCCACCCTGAGAAATGGAGAAATGCCATGCAGTTAATGCTGGAGTGCATGCATGTAAACAGGAAGCGAATAGCAGCATTGAAGGACAACAAAGAATGAAAACAGTATTTCTTTACCATCCATTAACCACTTAAGCCCCGGAAGATTTTACCCCCTTCCTAACCATGGCCTATTTTGCGATTCGGCACTGCGTGATTTTAACGGACTATTGCTCGGTCGTGTGATGCTGTACCTAAACAAATTTGATGTCCTTTTTTTTCCCACAAACAGAGCTTTCTTTTGGTGGTATTTGATCACCTGTGCAATTTTTTGATCATGCGCTAAAAACAAAAAAAGAGCGTCAATTTTGCAAAAATAGCAATATTTTTCACATTTTTTTTATATGAAATTCCCCAAAAAAATGTAAAAATCAAAATTTTTTAACATTTTTGGCCAATTTGTTTTATGCTACATATGTTTGGTAAAAAAAAATCGCAAAAAGCGCATTTTGATTGGTTTGCGCAAAAGTTATCGCGTTTACTAACAAAGGGAAAATTTTTTGTCATTTTTGCTGGTTTTTTTTTTTTTACGCGTAATGCGATCTGCGATTTTTTTTGCGGTACTGCGACATTGCGGCGGACAGATCGGACCCTTGACTGACATTTTTGACACTTTTGGGGTTACCAGTGACATTTCTACAGTAATCAGTGCTATACATATGCACTGTTACTGTAAAATGACACTGGTAGTGAAGGGGTTAACTTTATTTGAGAGGGAGGGGTGGTGTGTGTCCCTAGGGGCGTGATTCTAACTGTGATTGGCTGTGGCTTGAGCTGTAGGAACAGTGATCAACGGTCCTACATAGTAGAACCGTATGATCACTGTTTCTACACAGGGGAGAATGACAGGCGGCTTGTTTACACTAGCCGCCTGCCTTTCTCCCTCTGCAGCGACGATCGCCGAGTGACCGGCGGACATCGGGTCCGCCGGTCACACGCGCGGGGGGGGTCCGTGACTGCGTGGGAGCGGGAGCGCGCCTCCAGGGGTGCTCGCTCGCTCCCTAGACCCTCACAGGCTAGCGACGTAGATAGTCGTGCGGCAGTCGGCAAGTGGTTAAGGGACACAGAAATTCTTTGAATTCATAGACCCTCTAGGGTTCCTCCAGAGGTTGCTAGGGGTTCTTCGAAGTGTGGCTGATTGAGGTCCCATCTGATGGTGCCTGCATAGTTGCCTGCATAGTTCCAGGGCAAAAAGGTGGCATTCTGAACACCTTTGTAAAGTGGCATTCTTCCCACTGATCACTAATGTAAGAGGCATTTTCCACATGACCCTTGATTAATTGGTTTTCCTAAACGTTCTCCAAGACCAGACATTTTTTTTAGAAGTTTGAAGTTCCTCTGATTTCAAAATTTTAGAAAGTATGTCAGGTTATACTGGTGCCTACAGGAGAAATGAGAAAAAATAAAATGCTGTCCAGCACAGGATATGCTGTAGCAACCATTATGCTTCAGTATCGTGCTTCCTTTTTCCATTTTGGATAGATCACCTTTGGTTTACTAGCTTTTCATTCCACCATTTCTGGGTGACTGATGTTTATGGTCTATATAAGATTGTATCCCATCCTTTACCTTCCAGGTGCACTCTAGTAGATCTGTAAATGGTTTTGGTCTTTTCCAACAACTAGTATTCTTCCAAGTTTGCAAGGCTACCACCTGATCTTTGTTTTCTCTGCTTTACTGAGTGGATCTTCAGGCCTCATCTGATTCCAGCTTTGGGCATTGGGTCCTGCAGGTATTTCTTTAAGCGGTTGACAGTCTCTAGTTTCTGTTGGTTTTCTTTTGGGCCTGTTACCTTTGTTGTTTTGTTGCCCACCCCTATGCTGGATTGCTATAGTTTAAGAATTTTAGGAATTCCTGTTTCCCTCAATAGCTGATAAAGATATTTTTTTCTACTTACCCTAAAATCCTTTTCTTGAAGTCCATTGAGGGACATGGACACTACTTTTCTACAAACAAAGGCCTGATGCTTGTGGATTTAGTTATCCTGTATTAGCCAATGTTTTATTTTTTGTTGCCAGGCTCAATTTCTTCTGTAGGTGTCGTGTAAGAATTTCTGTATTCCTGAATAGACTCCAAGAAAAGGATTTTACGGGAAGTACAAAAAGTCTACTTTTATTTAAAGCAGTATCAAAAGAGAAGTTTGGGGAATTTTTTAAAGAATCATACTTACCTAGGTAGATGCAGCATTGGTCTGGCGCTGCATCTGTCCCCCACCGACTCTAAGACTGAAAACCGAGTGATAAAACACCACTGATAAGTTCTTAGAGCTCTGTGAGCAGAGAGGTGGTGACTGTCAGTCACTGTTGTCTGCTCTGGTCCCTCCCTCACTGGAGCGCTGGGTTATGAAGGGGCGGGAGCCAGGGGCGTAACTACAGGGGTTGCAATTGCAACCAGGCCCCATGCTCCAGGGAGCCTGTGTGGCTCCCCTGTACACCTGAATAGGAGTGGAGGTGGGGGCAGCATGTAGAGAAATCACTGTCCTCCTTTTTCCTCCTATAGCTGCAGGAAGAAAATGGAGGAGATTGGTTTCTCTGTATGGTGCCCCCGCCACTCGTCCTATCCAGTTTGCTTGTGTTCTCCTGTCCCCCCCCCCCCACTATGCTCCCTCCCCTCTCCTGCAAGCTACTGCAAGGGAAGTGTGTCACAATAGAGAACCAGGAAGGGTTCGGTAAATAAGTAATTTACCAGCTCCTTCCTTTTCTGAATGGACAGAGTCATAGTCAGTGACATTGTAATACAATAAAAATAAAATTAAAAAAAGTAATACAATTAAAATACCAAAAAATAAAAACTATTGACACCGGTGGGTGAACTTCCAGGATGGCAAAGGTCACACCTCCAACTGGGCCCTGGCATTCCACCACCATGGGAAGGCCTTAAGATGGCAGACAGGGGGCCCACTGCAGAACTTGTGAAAGGGTCCCACTGCGGGACCATAATAAAGGGCCCCGCAACAAGAGTAAAGGGCACCAGGATCAGTGGAAATAGCCCCAGGCTTGAAGGGAAGGGACGGCCAGGGGTCCAGGGCCCTTCATGGTTTCTTGCAGCGGGGCCCTGAAGGTTTTAGTTACGCCTCTGGGGGGAGCAGCTGCCCAGGCTCTCAGTGGCTTGCTAAGAGGCTGAGCCATGTGCCAGTCCAGGATTCTGGACAGATTCTGACCATATGGTTGAGATCTTTTCCCAGCCTTGACCGGCCCTGTGACATCAGCTTTCTTGCAGATGTAGCAGTTAAGCTAGCCATACATGGATCATGGATCAAAATTCAGCAGGTACTGTTGGAAAATTTTCTCCCATTAAGTGTCTGCTGATGAGTGTATTCTGATGGGGGGTCTGATGTCAAAATACAAATGCTCATTGGGAAGAATTTCCCAGCATAGAGTGTGTGGATGGGAGAATTCGGACATTTTCTTTTGTTCAACCAGCGGGTTGAACAAAAGAATGTGACTTGTGAATGGCCAGTCCTAGAGGGATGAGACAAACCATTTATCACTGACAGAAGTTCTTACCATGGTCAGCTTTTTTTATTTATGTAACACCTTTATCCCCCAAAAAAAAAACACTCTGTAACTGGTGATAAAGTGTTATAAGGTATTAGCTAGCATTTGGTTTCTGTGTCAGTGTATCTATATCTGCTAGTCCATCTAACATTTCCCTCCCCCCCCCCCCCATTAACAATGCTGCTGTGAAAACAAAAGGAAAAAATGCCTAAAAAATAAAAAAAATGGATCCCCTTTATCTAATGATTGGTAAGCTGCAATATATTACATTTTTGGTTTTGAGTTTAATACCGCTTTGCTAAATGGGATTCATTTATGATACACAGTACTTTATCAAGCTAAATTTCAAGCAGATTGGGTTAACATTAATTTTATAGTGCATATATGCCAGGGCACTGTAGGGCTCTAATTTCAGACACTTCAATCAACACGATCCAGTGAGAGGAAGCACATATGCTTTATGTATTTTTAGCCTACTTTGTTGTGGATATACAAGACAACATATTTCATGCGCCAACTGCCGGTTAGTTGAGCTCGAATAATTTTATAGTTAAAAGTACGCATTCCAAGCCAAGGATTTGTATTTCATCAATTTTCTTTTTGTACTATACAGAATACTATATTCTGTAGTCAGCTGATTTTAATTAAAACTTTAAATAATAATAATATTTTCTTTTTTTCTATGTTTTTCATTAATATCTATGCCCTTCTTCCCCTTATGTTAGCGTTTCCAGTTCGTGGCCTGTTGATGACCGGGCCGCACAGTGGGAGGTGAGCAGCAACTGCGGTCAGGACAGGACTATCACAGACAACGGTTGCCGCTCAACTCCCACTATGCGGCTATGTCTCCGCTCCCAGCTCTCCCGCCCTGCCGAATGTCATCCTATCAGCAGAAGGCTGGAAGATCTTGTTAATATAAGTTGGGCAGCTCCCACCCTCCTTTCAGATCTGCAGCTCCCCCCGCCCTCTGCCCTGCTAATAAGATGACATCGTCGGTAGGGAGACCCTGGAGAGGAGACACAGGGTGAATCCTGCCTCTGCCTTGCCAAAGGTAGGACTGTGCAGGGGAGGCAGAGAGTGAAGGGAGTGGGGGGGGGGGGATGTGATTAGATAGAAAGGGGAGGGGCATGATGGCAAGGGGCACTGTGATGGGGAAGTGGCTGTGAATGCTAGGGGCACTGTAATGTAAAGGGGACTGCACTGTAAAGGGGCACTGCAATCATTGCAGTGTCCCTTTTACAGTGCAACCCCTTTTATAGCAAAGTGCCCCTTTATAGTGCAGTCATCTTCACATCACAGCCCCCCTTTGCATTACAGTTCAGTCCCCTTCCTATCACAGCCCTCCTTTACAGTGCAGTCCACTTTACAGGAATGTAAAAGGGACTGCACTGTAAAGGGGTACTATAATGTAAAGGGGGCTGTGATGTGAAGGGCAACTAAGGACACGGTGGGACTGCTTTAAAGGGGGGACTATGCTGTAAAGGGGGGCTGAGGACCGACTCTGTGAATATCCCATCACTAACCACCCCCGCGCACACACACCCCCACCCTTCTTGTGCCTGGAAAAATTGGCTGCCAGGAAATGGGTCCCTGGTGCAAAAAGGTTGGGGACCGCTGCCTAATGTGATTACAGTATTTACTATGTTTTACTATGTTTTCTAACTGTAGCGGCCCCTTTGGCATCGATTAAAAAACGAGAGGAGAGCTTCTGACGGGTGCAGTACTTTTATTCTTATGCATCAAAGGTGTGCAGGAGGGTTGAACGTTATTCTCTTTAACACCATGAACACCATAGCACCGTTGCACCGTGAAAACTGTAAACGACATACAATACATTTGTTTACAGTTATCACCAAAAAGGGGGTTACAAGGTTAATTACAAATGTGAAGTTACAAGGTGGATTACAGTTGTCTGCACACATATCTAAATGACATTAAACATATAAGGAAACATGGCCAACATGCAGGATGCTTTGGATTATCTATAGCATATTTAAACTAACAGCATGGACACAAATTATGTCTAAGAACATATACATCTTTATATATAATGCACTCTTATTGCGTACCTCGCTCCGCTCACCAAGGGGTGCTAAAACTTTAAACCTTAGAAATCCTCTCAGCAGTCATCTTCCTGCTCTGTATGTAAAATCTGAGTCATATAAAACTTTTACCTCAGAGAGAGTGGGAGTGGTCTAGTGGTTCTGCTGATTAAACATTCCTCAGGGAACCAAAAGGAAGGCAGAATGGTTCCACCTAGCAATAAGTGCTGAACACAGATTTACAGTGATAAGCGGACAGTTACACTCCCACCAAATTATGCAATGATGAACATAACTTAAAGAGTCATACATAATTTACAGAACATAACCATGGCCGCTATAAAACATGGCACATCGTACACAATTTTGCTTATAGGTACCTCTGTAACTGGCTACTGTCTTGTGTGGTGGTATGCTAGTGTGTCACTAAAACTGAACTTATTTGCTTTCTATGAGGACTACTAGCTTTTGAATAGGACGTTCAATAATTGAAGGTTTTGATACATAGTCCTTCTTATCTTGCAATCTTCTGTCACCTACTAACACCTTGATTCGACGAACTAGACCATCCTTTTCTATTGAAGTTTCAATTACACGTCCTAGTTGCCACTGGCATCTGGGAGACATATCTTCTTTGATTATGACAATGTCATTTACTTTGAGGTTACGTCGAGGTGTGTGCCATTTCTGTCTTGTGGAAACACTCATGAGGTATTCCCTTTTCCACCGACTCCAGAATTGTTCTGCTAAATACTGTACTCTACGCCACCGTTTAGCTGCATATACATCTTCCTTTACGAATTTCCCAGGTGGAGGTAATGCAACCTTGGATTTCATCAGGATGAGGTGGTTTGGAGTTAGAGGTTCTGGTGCCTTGGGGTCATTGATTCCATCGTCAGTTAAAGGACGGCTGTTAACAATGGCCATGGCTTCATAAAATAATGTTCTAAGAGGAGCATCGTCTAGTCTACTTGAACATTGGACTGTTGTAGCATTTAGCACATTACGAATGGTTCTAATTTGACGTTCCCAGACTCCACCTACATGACTTGCGGAAGGAGCATTGAAGATAAACTCACACTGTTTATCAGCTAGGAAAGTCTCTAGTGCCTTGGTGTCACATTGCTTCAGGGCTTCTTTAAGTTCCTTCTTTGCTCCTATGAAGTTTGTGCCTTGATCACAGTGAAGTTGGCGAACGGCTCCTCTTAAACTGATGAAACACCTTAAGGCATTGATGAAGGAATCTGTAGATAAATCTTCAAGCATTTCGATGTGGACTGCACGGGAGGAGAAACATGTGAAGATGAGACCATACCTCTTGTATTCCTTACGACCTTGCTTGGTGATAAAGGGACCAAAACAGTCCATACCACAGTATGTAAAGGGAGCTGAAACTTCTACACGTTCTTCAGGGAGCTCTGACATACGCTGCTCCTCTGTGGGACGCCGGAGCTTTCGACACTGTACACATTTATGTATTAACTTGGCAACTGACTTGCTTCCACCAAGCACCCAAAACCCATTTGCTCTGAGTTCTGTTAGAGTTTGGCTGCGGCCCTGGTGATGAGTGGCTGCATGATAGTGGGACAGGATTAACTGGGTAATGTGCCCTTCTTTTGGGAGGATGACTGGGTGCTTTGTTTCTTGACTAAGAGTTGATCTTGACAGCCTTCCACCAACACGAAGAAGTCCTTGAACCAGAATGGGGTCAAGGCAACTAAGAGGGCTTGAACTTGGAAAACTATCTCCTCTTTGAAGAATTTTTAGCTCTTGGGGAAAAACTTGCTGTTGAACTAAACCTATCACTACCTCCCCGGCCTTCTTACGTTCTTCCACAGACACAAGATTGCTGCAGTGATGCGTCTTCATTTTTATTCTCCTGATTCTTGCAATCACCTTAATGAGCATTAACCAACTGGAGAACCTGCTAAGACGATTTAGAATATCTGTTTGTTCACTGGCTTGTGATGCAAGGGTTGTAATGGGCTTGACTTCAGGGTCGCCTACAATTAGTTCTGCCGAAGAGCTTGAAGATGCGTGCACTTCAGATTTCCAAAGGAAACTAGGTCCAGATAACCAACTTGAGGGGGAGATATCTGCTACATGTAGACCCCTGGATGCATGGTCGGCTGGGTTTTGTGTCGTATCCACATAATGCCACTGAGTTGGATCTGTAATCTCTCTTATGAGTTGAACACGATTGGCTACAAACACATGAAACCTTCTCGCTTCATTATTGATATAGGCCAAGACTACTTGGGAGTCTGTCCAGAAGAATTCTTTGTCAAATTCTATTTCAAGTTCTGCCTTCAACATGACACTCAACCTTGCTGCGGTGACAGCAGCTGAGAGTTCAAGCCTTGGGATGCTCACAATCTTCGTTGGTGCGACTCTTGCTTTAGCCATTACGAAGCTGCAATGGACTTGATCTCTGTCATTCTTGTACCTAAGGTACGAACAGGCACCATATCCTATGTTGCTGGCATCTGAAAAGTGGTGTAGTTCCACTTTCACTCTGTTACCGAAGTCTGGGGGATGGTAACATCTGGGTATCTTGATTTCCCTTAAAGCTTGCAGACTACTCTTCCAAGCCTCCCACCGTGGACATAAGCTCTCAGGAAGTGCTTCATCCCAACTGATGCCCCTGCGGCAAAGCTCTTGAAGAATGCACTTGCCACTCAGTATGAAGGGGGCTATGAAGCCTAGAGGATCATAAAGAGAGGCTACAATTGACAGGATACCACGACGAGTTGAGGGTTGATCCTTTATGTCAACACTGAAACTGAAGGTGTCGTTTTCAATTGACCACTGAATGCCAAGTACTTGTCCTTCTGTTATTGAGTCTGGGTTAAGTTTGACAGGTACACTAGTTGTTGCTCTTTCTGACAGAGCTATACAGGACAGGACGTCCTTTTTATTAGAGTTGAACTTATGCAGTCGTAGGCCAGCATTTTTACATAATTCTTGTGCTTCGAGGATTAGATTAGAAGCTTCACTGACTGTTGGAACGCTGGTTAGGCCGTCGTCGACATAAAAGTTCTTCTCGATGAAGGCTGATGCTGAGGGATATTCTGACTTGTGTTGTTGTGCAAGATACTTAAGGCTGAAGTTGGCACATCCTGGAGAGGAACTGGCACCGAAAAGGTGAACTGCCATTCTGTATTATTTCGGTTCTGTTTCCAACTGACCGTTCTCCCACCAAAGGAACCTTAAGTAATTGCGCATTTCTGGGGGGACATAGAACTGATGGAACATCTTTTCAATGTCGCATATCACAGCAACTGCTTCCTTCCTGAAGCGGCAGAGGACTCCCACTAGAGAATTTATCAGGTCGGGACCTGTCAGTAAGGTGTTGTTTAGGGAGATGCCTTTGAACTTTGCTGAACAATCAAAGACAACTCTTAACTTGTCTGGCTTCTTGGGGTGATAAACCCCGTGATGTGGGATGTACCACACTGTCTCTTCCTCTGATAATGAAGGGGCTGGTTCTGCATCACCTTTTCTGATTGTTTCTTCCATGAATGCAGTGTAGTGTTCATGGTACTGTTTATTTGCCTTTAATCTTTTCTTTAGATGATGAAGTCGAATAATGGCCAGCCTCTTATTGTTTGGTAGTGCCAGTTGACTGTTGTCTTTGAAGGGTAACGGCATCTCGTAGTGTCCATCTTTCCTTTTCATTATAGTTTCTGAGAGAAACTGCACAAAGCGAACGTCATCTTGAGACACATACTTATCGTCATAATTTCTTTCAATGAAGTCCATTTCTAAAGCCTTTAACACATCAGTGACAGGGGGCATTGGCATTTCTTTTACTGCGACTCGGTGTACAAAGCTCTGGCTACCCTGTCTATCAAGATGTGGATTTGCTGATCCTATAATGCTCCAGCCAAGCATAGTTTTTTGAGCGAAGGGTTCATTTTCGGAGCCGATAACAACCTCCAAGGGAGCCAGTGCTGATGGGCAGTCATAACCGATCAGCAGTCCTACTTCGCAGTCTTGAAGTGGCTGTAACTAGTTTGCCAAGTGTTTGAGGTGTGACCACTGGAGTGCAGTCTCCTTAGTGGGGATGTGAGACATATCTACTGGAATGAAATCTCTCGTATAGGCTTGAGGGAGTTGGACTTGAGCTTCAGAGTTGAAGCCACGCACTTGCAGACCATGAGCAATTTGGCTTGATATTACTGTGTCAACGACTGTCATTGTTCTGAGCTTTAGCTGTAACGGCTTGGTGCTCACACTTAACTTTGATACCAGGTCTGCCAGAATAAAGGTCGAATCACTCTGCGTGTCAAGTAAAGCATAAGTGAGGATTTCCCTCTGAGGCTCTGCCATAGCTGACAACAGAACTGGAACAATGCAGGATGTGGCAGAAGTATGTCTTGTCAAAGTATGGGACATAACTTTGGGAACGTTGTCGTTTACCTTATTTCCCATGCCTACTGGATCATCATTTGATGTTTTGACAGGCTCAGTGTTTCTCTGTATGTGCAAACAGGTTGGATGACGTCGACTGCATATGCTACACGTGTGTCTTACTTTGCAGTTTTTTGTAGTGTGGCCCTTTCTTAAGCAACCAAAGCAGAGGTAGTTTTCATGAATGAAGGCCTTCTTTTCATCGATGGTCTTTGCTGCAAAAGTCGGACATTTAGCGACACCGTGTGTTTCGTCTTTGCAGACTAGGCAAGGTGGTTTTGGTCTTGAAGCTGAGATCTCTGGAACGTTGGAGGTGGAGGGCTTCATTTGAGTGCTTGTGTTGAGCGCTTTGGCTCTCTTGGGAAATCTCTCATCTGTAGTCTTGGTACTGAGGAGAAAGGGAGAGGCAATGGGGTTGCATGCAATCTTGGCTTCCCTTTGCAGGAACTCTGTGAAGCGAGCAAAGGTTGGATATTCTTGAGACTTGTCAAGCTCGTCCACAACAATGCGACTCCATCTGTGCACGATCCATTCAGGCAGTTTCTTGAGAAGCTTGTGGTTTTCTTCACAGTCATTTAGAATAGCTAGGCCTTTAACATGAGGAATGGCCTCCACACAACCTTGAAGGAAATCCGCAAACTCTCTTAATGCTACAGGGTCGTTTGCTGATATCTTTGGCCATTTAGCCAACCTTTCTTTGAAAGCTCTTTGCACTATGAATGGACCTCCATACCTGTCCTGTAGGATTCCCCAAGCACCTAGATAGGCATCTTCTGAATTTCGGTAGAAGAACCCTTCCACTGCCTTATTAGCTTCACCACCGAGATACCTCTTCAAGTACAGCATTTTTTCGCACACAGGGAGTGGTTTCTGATCAATCAGCACCATAAAGGATATCTTCCAATCTATGAACTTCAAAGGATCACCTGTAAATACAGTTGGTTCAGGTAAAGGGAGGCGGTTGGAGATGAGCAGACTTGCAAGTTCTGGGGTTAGACTAACTTCTTCTTTTGGTCTTGAAACCTCAAGTGGTGAATTTGAAGGTTGAAATGGCACAGTCTTTGGATTCAAAGAGGTTTGAGGTTTATTATTTTGGCAGAGGTATTGCACCTTGTGGTCTGTCTCCTGTTCATAAATTTCAAGACTATCAAAGGCGTGGTAGGCTTTCACCCTTGCTGCAGCTACTTTGACTTAATTTTCTGCTTGTAGCTGTTGCAGTCTTGTCTTTTCCTCTTCTAACTTAAGTTTAATTTCTGCCTCCAGTTTGCTCAGCTTTGCCTGTTCTATCTTGGCTGCAAGATCTGCTTCTGCGTCTGCGTGTTTGCAAGATCTGGAAGTGGCTCTCGAGCTTGCGTTGGAGTCTGGTAATGACTCTGAGAGGACAGTTTCTGTTTCTGAGTTTCCAAAGACTGACTCATGCTCTTCTTTATTAAGCACCATCCTCAACGTTTCCTTCTCAAGTTGATCGTTAAAGATTTCATCTACATTCTCTAGCCGCTTGCTGATGAGGTTGCAGATTTCAGCCGTTAACGCGGCGCATGCATCCATTCTCTTAACAACGTATGGGGTAGTGGAATTATTTCGGCACATGGACTCATACTGTTGGTGTACTAACGCTTCTTTGGCTTTAATCTCTTTCAATCTTGTATTAAGATCTTCAGTTGAGCAGAAATCCTTTAACTTTGTCCTAAATTCCTTTGCTAGCTCCTTCCAAGAGCTGTACACCTTGTTGAATGCCTTTTCATTTTTCTTAACTGTTTCTTCGTGCATTTCTTTGCCCTTTTCTGTTAGGCTTCGCTCTCTGGAGCTGGACCGCACCTGTTGTGACTGTGTGGGTTTGTCTGTTTCTTCAGCAGGTGACAACATTTTGTTCTAGTGTGCCTTTGCCTTTCAAGTGTGTGTGTGCCTGAAACCTAACTTGAATGAGTGTTGCCTCAAACTTGCTACTAAAGCCTATGACAGAAAACAGGCATTTACACTTGTAACTAAGGATTAGCAAACAATGCATACAATATGACAAAATGTTTTAAACGAATATACTGCTGACACTTCCTAACCAGACAATTAACCCTTTACGTAACTAGCTGCAGTTTAGTGGATTAGGAACTTGGAAGATAGCGTTGTTTTAAATCTGACACTAGGCCTCTAAACACAAAAATAATAACTTAATCACTGCTTTAGAAAAATATTAATTATTTGGCTCGCATACTAATTAAGGGTGGCTTCCAGTTCACATATAAAGAGCCCGCTATATTTAAAAGTCCACGTGACACGTTTACTTTTCAGCCAAGTCTCTGTTGCCAAGATGGCGTCCGCATGTGTCCTGCGGGGCGTTGGGAAGCCTTTACTCACAGTTTGATGAAGACTGCGACGCAGCCGATGATTCACTTCAGTGGCGGGTTTTTACTTCAGCGTCGGGGTCTCCACCGCAGCGTCGAGTTTTCACTGGCAGTGACAAGTTTTACTTCAGCGTCGAGTTTTCACTGTAGCGGCCCCTTTGGCATCGATTAAAAAACGAGAGGAGAGCTTCTGACGGGTGCAGTACTTTTATTCTTATGCATCAAAGGTGTGCAGGAGGGTTGAACGTTATTCTCTTTAACACCATGAACACCATAGCACCGTTGCACCGTGAAAACTGTAAACGACATACAATACATTTGTTTACAGTTATCACCAAAAAGGGGGTTACAAGGTTAATTACAAATGTGAAGTTACAAGGTGGATTACAGTTGTCTGCACACATATCTAAATGACATTAAACATATAAGGAAACATGGCCAACATGCAGGATGCTTTGGATTATCTATAGCATATTTAAACTAACAGCATGGACACAAATTATGTCTAAGAACATATACATCTTTATATATAATGCACTCTTATTGCGTACCTCGCTCCGCTCACCAAGGGGTGCTAAAACTTTAAACCTTAGAAATCCTCTCAGCAGTCATCTTCCTGCTCTGTATGTAAAATCTGAGTCATAGAAAACTTTTACCTCAGAGAGAGTGGGAGTGGTCTAGTGGTTCTGCTGATTAAACATTCCTCAGGGAACCAAAAGGAAGGCAGAATGGTTCCACCTAGCAATAAGTGCTGAACACAGATTTACAGTGATAAGCGGACAGTTACACTAACAGTCTTCAGTGCTTCTACTGTAACCTTTGAAGATGAATTGCTCCAGTGTCTTGCGCTTTAGAGCTTAATGAGGGCTTGTTTTAAAGTTTATTTACTGATTGTTGAAAATATGTAAATACTGTACTCGAATGTCCATAGCTTCACAACAGATTCAATTTAAACACTTCTGGTGAAAATAGTCTATCTCCCTATAAATTATAATAAAATATGTTCTAGTGATTCAGTAATAAAGTGCAACCACACATAGTTGAATGTCTCTCTCTTTTTTTTGTTTTTTATTGGATTTTACCTCAATTGCTAGCATATACAGTACAGAACACAGAATACCGTAAATTATTAATCCCAAAGGGAAATTGGAAATTTTTATGACACAGACACACTCAACAAAGGTAACACAATATCACAACAATGAACAGAATAAGATACAAAGACACAACAAAATTACCATTACCAGCCATTAGCACCAAATAAAACAAATTAAAACTACAATCTAAAGTAAACCATCCATGCAATTAAAATACAACATAGAATAAATAACACATTAAAAAAACAGAAAACTAAACTACCAAATGCAAATAATACACTACTTTCTCTAACATTACTCCAAATAATAATTAACATAATACCAACATACTATAAAAACAACATAAAATCCTGTTCATAAACCAGAATTAAATCTTCACCTCAAAATGTACAAGAAAAAGCATATCTAAATACTGTCTTAGTAAAATATTAAAGGGCATTGCATGGGCTGAGACCGATAACAACCCTCAGGCGGTATTAACTCAACCAGCCATAAAGCTGCTTTAGCTGTTAGTCAACATACTAAGGCTGATTATGTGCTAATGTGTGACTGCTTCTTCACCCTTAACCTGTTAATCCTTCACAAGGATATTTAGCAGCAGATACATATTCTTTATAGAAGATGTATACTAAAAAACTCTATATCTTTCTCAGGTGCAGGTGCACTTACTATAACCATCGTCCCTGCTGATGGTTTTTGGGCTTTGTTGTCATAAAGTCACCATTCCTAAAAGTAGATTGTCACATTCACTGGGAAATCCATTAATCACATAAGATGATCATAAACACTGTACATTTGAGGGACTATTAATGGTTATGGGTATCCCAGCTTACAGCAGTATTAGTAGCGATACTAGCAAACATATTTATTCTGAAATATTTCCCAATGCAGTGCCATGCTTGTTTCCTGCTTGCTTACTGTGCGGTGTTTGGTAAAGTCCAGATATGCCTGGACTATGGACAAAGACTATTTACATATTCTTAACAAGCAGTAAAACAAGCCCTTACTCACCTCTATAACTGCTTGTAATGCAAAGTATGAGGCCTCATTCACATGACCATTTAGGGCCATGCACCTTCAAGCGGGACAAACTGCCTGCATCCAGGGACCCATCTGTCCAGATTCGCTTGTAACCACACAGCCATGGGACCTGTGAACATGTCATTGACTTGTATAGGCTTTCTGGCAGAGGCTATGTGCAAAACTTATGTGATCCCTGCCACAGACATACGACGATTGGCCAAAAATCACAACAAACTCTGAAGTCGGGTTTCTAACAGCTTAGAAACATTTGGTGTTTGCATCAGAAGTCTGTCATTCTGCAAAGCTTCCGAAAAAAAGCCAAGATTTCAACACCAAATTTGTGAACTTTGAAAATGAATTTTTGCACAATGCCCATAGATACAGAGGTCATTGGGTGCTTGTTTGTTTAAAAGTGCTTTTAAGGCTTGTTCAGAATATGTGCATGATCTGGGCACAGGTTCATTTTAAGAGTTGGCATGATAGCACCTAAAACAAAAGTGAAGCTGCTCATTTTCTGAAACTTAAAATTAAATGTATTGATGTTAATTGATACAGGGATAATTCACATGCTCCTCTTACGTGCTTCACTCTGTTAGGAGTGCGGTCAAAGAATCTTAATAACTAAACTCCTAATGGAGTGTTTTTTAACTCCCACTGTGTTTCAAAAACAGTTTCGCTGAAAAGCATGTTATTGGTGTGTCACTAGGGTTGTGAAAGACCAGGGGCAGCTTTAGGCATTCAGAGGAGAAGAAGGCAACGCACATAGTGTGCAGTGGTCAGGAGTATGTCATATAAAACCCAGCATAAAGAGTGCAGTGGTCAGGGGTATGAAATGTATAACATAGGGTATATAGTGCAGGGCACAGGAGTGCATTATTCACAGAGTGCAAGGTGCAGACGTGTAATACAGAGGATGCAAGGAGCTGCAGTATGAAAGGCCGTGCAGGGTTCAGGAAAGCTTGACTTACAGAATGCAGGAGTCAGCAGTGTGTATCTCAATGAATACATTGTTCAAGAATGTGTATCACACAGATTACAGAGGTCAGAAGTGGGTAACAAAGTACATGGTTCATTAGTGGGTATTGCAGGTATTGCTTAGCAGTGGGTATTGCAGGGAATCTCACTAGTACAGACATCCCTCCCAGCCCATCCCCGTAATGCAGACCCCTCCCCCCCTCCCAGGCAAATACCTCCTCCCTTTTAGAAAACCAATCACTAGACAATAAATGCAATGGCAGTTCAGATTAAGGGGAAATACACCCTTTTTTGTGTCACGTGACAGGAACAGGGGACTCTCTCAAGTCTTAATTGCTGCTGACAGATGGACCGAAGTGGTGCCACTGGGCTAATGCCATAAGAACTTCAGTGCAGTGTAAAAGAAACATGTCAAGCAGTCACAATCTGGGGCCCCAGAGCACCCCACAGAAGATGCAGGACACAGGCGCTGGGTGCCCAGTGGTACCTAGCAATGCTCCTGCTACCACATCAAACAAGCAGCAGGTGAGACAAACATCATTTTCGATTCTCTGTGATAAAAAAATGTATCGCATATAAGGAAACTTTTACTGCAAGAAATATGGAGGCTACCACTCCTGACCTTTTATTCTGAAAATGCTAGTCGCTTGGCTAGAATGCTGACCCTTTGGCTTCAATACTGTCGGGATGATTTACTAAAACTGGAGAGTGCAAAATCTGGTGCAGCTGTGCATGGTAGACAATTGGCTTCTAACTTCAGCTTGCTCAATTAGGCTTTGACAAAAAAGACTGGAAACTGATTGGTTTCTATGCAGAGCGTCACCAGATTTTCCACTCTCTTTTGTACAGATCAGTTTTAAAAATGCTACATTTTAGTTTTGAATTTTTAACTCAAATGTATAGAAGCCGGACAGAGATGTAGCATTTTTAGAAGGGGCTTAGCAAAGGTAGCTTATGTATTAGTACAGGTTACATTTAACAATAATCGGTCCTCATGAAGCATAGGATCATTTTGACCAACTAATGTACCAAAACCTTGTCGCCCAAAAAGACACAGAGGCTGATAAACTTTGAAATAGGGCAAGATCACAGCTTTATTGAACGTTGCAAATGTAACAACATTCAAAGTACCACATAACTTTGCCAGTCACAGTTATACCGTGAGCATAAACAAACTAACAAAAACTCAGATAGTCTATGAGGCCTGTCTTTACCATCAGTGCCAGACAGACATTAAACTGACCCCAGAATTTAACTTGAGGACATAGCCCAAAAAGCAACATCAATTGATAGCAAGGTCAAAACCGCTAGTAAAGCTGTGACAAAACATCACAACAGGCGGGAGGGTGGGCAACTCTTGTAACAGCTGAATCTCCTCAGAGCAGTTGAATGTGCCCAAGCATAGCCTTTTCCTAGAGTTCAGGCTCCACCCAGTTACCCCAGGTCTTTGTAGCCAATCCTAAGGAAGCTACTTAACTTCCCTTTTAGGTTCACACCCACAGTGGTGCCATGCTTCCAGCAGCCAAGGCTCCCTTTCCTAAAGGAGGTTCAAGGGGCCTTCATCAGGACTACTATAGAGTTATGTAACCCATCTCATATCTCTGGCTCTTAAAGGGTTACTGTTGGATGACCATAGAGAAATACAAGTAAGCCAAAGACAGATTTATCTCTTCTGGGCTCTTATTTTTAAGAAAAGCAAAAACGAACTGCTGCATCTGAGCTGCCAAGGTTCTGTTGGCTCAGGGATGATTATTACCACAACCGTAATTATGGGTCCAGTGCAGACATAAGAATGTCTTTATATGGTGACTACTCTGTAAATATAGGAAGAGTTTGCTCAGTTTAAAGCCCAAGTGTCTGTTTATTCCGTCCTGTTCCAGAAATCAGGCATGCAGATCTACACTGTAGATTGTGCAATAACGAATCACCATAATGAAGCACAGTGTAATGTTACCTATCTGGGAGACACGGCCTGATTTTACAGTACTTAGAATATCCTAATGTTTATTATGAGGAATGTTGAAGATTGCCAGACTGTTTCATAATGGTTAGCTTCACAGTCATAAGAATGAGTCAGCATTTGGACTCGATCCTTGAGATTTTCAGCAATGTATATGCTTAGTTAGAGGACGGTGTTAAAGTTTGTTTCCACTTCTGCAGCCAAAGTGCTGCTTACCTTTTAAACTGCTTTTTGCTTTTTCTTCTATGTAATTTTAAGGAATGGGCTGTAGAAAGTTATGCTTACCATGATTAACCCTGTCTGTGATCTGCTGGCAGATTTTATTATCTATGTTGTAAACTGAATTTGAATGCTGTCTGTCCTAACAAACAGTTAAAGATTTCAAGGCTTGGGTTCTGCATTGTGTGTTATTGCACTTTAAAAAAAAAAGTGTCCTTGTTCCTTATCTATCCATGGCAACAGCCTATTGCAGTGAATGCAAACCCATGGTATGCCTGCCACAGCTGACATGCAGAGCCCTCTCTGTGGGCATGTGCGCAAGGATGCCATCTTTTCTCTTGTCTGTAACGGAAGAAGAGTGCCTGTTAAAAATATTCTGGTGCTTGGTCTACTGACTCAGCTCAGGCTTTACCAGCAGCGCATGCATGGTCTCCTGCAGTCCTGCCCCCTTCCGCCCTCTATGTGTCTCACCTATTGGCTCCCCGGAGATGCCCAGGTCCTGTGAAATGAGGCAATTGGCCAATGCAGGTGTCAGTCATGGGAGCCTGGCTGGAGCGTGCGTCCGCTGGCTCAGCCAATCCATGGCTCTGGGTTGGCTCGATGGGTGGGTTGGGCAGGGGAAAATTGACAACAAGGGTGGCCAGCCAATTTGGAGGCGGGAAGAGTGTCCAGGTGTTCACTATCAAACCAGGGCAGAGGTTTCCTAGAGTTCTGGCTGGAGCTCAGTAAGGCTGTCCAGAATGTGGGGGAAAGTGCTGACTGGTTGCCCATAGTAACTTAATACAGGCCTTTTATTTATCAGTTGTGCACTGCAGTCAAGGAAGGAGCTGACAAGAGGACTGGTTGACTGCCGCCAGAGACCAATGAGGAGCCATGACATGCACCATGGGACATGTAGTCTCAAAAGACTATGGCTCCATTTTAATTCAATAAAGGAAAACTACACCCCCAGCATGCCCTGCAAAAATAAGAGGAGGGACAGCCTGGAGCCCAAGAATAAAAGGGCTGCGAAAGAAAAGAGTGAGAGAAGGCTGAGGTTGTTTGGAAGGAAGAGAGAGAGCCCAAGCCACAACAGCCCCTGGAGTTGAACCAGCCAGTGAGGAGCGAGAGGACGATGCTTAGAGGTGCTGAGAGGACACGATCAAGACTGAGGAGGGCGATCACAGGCACCAACAAAAGGAGAAGCTACTGCCAGGCACACTGACACTAGACGCAGAAGCCAGGTGAGTGCTGAACTGACGGCAATCCCTCTTGGGCGGACAATCATCACCAGTGTTGGCATTTTGAAATAAATAAGTTGGTTTTGTGTCGCAGTTTGGGCATTCTGGCTCAAAAAGGTTTGCCATCACTGGCCTATAGTGTTCTATGCCTATAGTGTTCTATGTACTGTATAAACCTGCTGTAAACAATCAACTAAAAAGGTAAGAAATGTTTTTTATTATTATTTTTTTTAGGTTTCGCAAATTAGGCTGCAAAGGTGAAAATACACTAAGTGCAAAGAAGATTGATGTAAATAAACCATAGTAGCCTACATTATACTGATTTAATCAATCAATCAATCAATCAATCAATCAATCAATCAATCAAATGTTCAATAAATATAGGCACATAAGTACCAGTGGGTCTTGCAATGCAGATCTAAGATCCACTAGACATGATGCTGTCATGTATAGTCATTTAAAGAAGATCTGAACCCATATTGGATGACATTTTACTAAAACACTGTTTTCATCTTTCGTCATCCATTTGGCATATCAGTGCTGCCTCTTGCACCAACACCCTGAAGGCACTCACTGCGTCAGTTGCGCATCATTGCTCTGGACTTGCTGATATTAGGAATCATAGCTGTGCAATGTCTGTGAGCATAGATGTCTTAGGCAGGGGCGCATATGAACAATGTAAGAAGACAACGGGGGGGGGGGGGGGACAGTTGTCATCCTGTAAGTACTTGAAAAGGACCTTCTGGACAGGTTTTCCTTAAATTAAAGCTGCATATTTAAACAGATTAAAAACAATGTTTGAAATTTCCTTAATTTGTTGCAGTAATATGTGTATAGCCAGGCGCTAGCATAAAGTATACAAGGCCCGAAGCGGCCTTTGTAAGGTGATAAGTGGGACAACAAGTCCCACTGTGACTATTAACACAGCCTCTAAAGGCACTTCATATCACCCCCCATTTATTATTATTGATTAGCAAGAAGGAGACGCTGCCAAAGTACAATGGAAAATGTAGTTTTGGTACGTATAATCACATGACTATGGTGCAGAAGGGAAACTGAAACTCCCAAAAGCCTTTGCGGTCAAGGGGGAGCAGCAAAGCAATGAGGTGGAACACTTCGAGAAAGTTCTAGGTCTTAGTGGTCAGACAGGGGAGGAGGAGGAATGCATCAATTTGTGCACTGAGCCTGGTGGACTTGCCTGTCCGGCAACACAGCTGATGCATCTTCCAAAGAGTGCCCGGGATCGGCTATCTGATACTTATTAATAAAGGAGCATTGGTGGCCTTAGGCAAGATACAGGTGAAGAAGTTGTCAGTCTCAGCAATTACCCCAGAGATAGGATAGTAGCCATCTTTAACAGTCAGCAATATTTCACAGAAACTGTCAGTTTTCATTCGCAGCCACCAAAGCCTCAGGGAGAGGATGGCAGCCATCTTTACCAAATCAACAAACCCTCTCACTTCCAGCCACTGTTACTTCAGAAAAAAAAAAAAAGAACGGCACACATCTTGAATAGTCAGCAACAATCCCAGGGTGAGTTGTCAGCTTCACTCATGGCTAGCATTTCAACAAAGAGTGGCCGGTGGTTCTTTCTTGAAGGGAGTTAGATAGTATATTTCTGTATACACCTCTCAGTGATTTAAGGTGAGGACTGCAGCCAATTATAGTGACTTCTCAGTGAGTCAAGGCAAATCTTGCAAAACATCACTTACATTCTATACATCTTAGAACAGTCCTGGTGGTCCCTCATCATACCTCATACATCAGGTCAGTCTATCTGGAGTTTGAGCTATAAAGTTGAAAGGGGTCCATCCGCCATTAAGAACAAGGATTGATGAGAGAGGGTTGTCAAAGCCATTTTAAACAAACATTACAGAGACAAACAGATACTGCTATATCATGTTTTAGGACATCCAATAGAAATAGAGATTATCCTACTCCCTCCTCCCATTGGAGCTGGTTTCAAGTTATCTTCACCTATCAGTGTTTCTGTTCTTTTCTAAAATATCACCTTACAAACACCTTTAGAAGGATTGATGGACCTAACCAAGATTTACCACTTGTGCACCATCAAAGAAGGACGCCAACTAAGCTAGCAAAAAGAAAAGAAAGATTACATTTTGGGAACAGTCTCTTCTTATCTTAATTATTATCACCTGTCTCACTATTTATTTTATTAAATATATTATATATATATATATATATATTTATATATAGATATATATATATATATATATTATATACACACACACATACAGTATATATCTATCAAGGTGCCCTGCATGCAAATTGGATTTAGCATGATCACCCCTGAGTCACTGAGGTAGCTTAGCCCCCTGAAATGTTTTTTTACATTCTCTAGCTACTCTGTTTGGTGGTCCTATTACAGGTCAAGTTATTAATGTGGTGGAATCTGGGCCAATTCACCATTAGCAAAAATATCTCTGTAAATCTCCAGTCTGTTTTGTGACTGCGTTGCTTAAGAGTAAATTATTATAAGTTTGTAATTATAGCTGTCACTACTTAAGGTCATATTAAACTGGTGTGGTTTCTTTGTGTAAAGGGTGTGCCAGAGGGTTTATCAAACTAGCGGCTTCTACAGGGGTGTGCTACATAAGACTTTATTGGGTTTAGATGGACTTTAAGCCATACTAATCAAATTAGATATGGAGGTAATCTTATTTAGGATACAGAGCGGCTACCCGTGTAAAACAGAAGAGGACTAATGATGCACTTTACTAGTTAACTATACGGGCCAATTGCAGATATGTATCCTGCAAAGCGAAATATTTGTCAGAGCAGATTTTTGTAATGTTCGTTAATTATGGCGAATTTAGGTTTTGATTTTTATGTAACAATGTTCATAATTTAATGTTCATAATGTAATAATGTTCATTATTTTTTAATTACATGAATTAATAATAAATATTATTTGATTCTAATATGGTTCTTGCACATTTTTCTTCTTTATCTGAAATAATAACAACCATATCCTCACTGGATATCATCATTATGCAACTCTAACATATGGGCAACTGAATCAAATTCCAAATCCCAAAAAAACGATTGCATGTGTCCATCAGGGATGCAGTTTAAAGGAAATTAAAGAATTTAGAAAAAGGAAAAAGGAAATTAAGTTTTTTTTTTTTTTCTCTACAGTCTTTATCCATTTAAATTACCTTGCAAACTTTAAATTCTTGAGCATGTTAGAAACATTCTTAGGACAAAGGCATTCAACAAACAATGTAGATTTTTGTTTAGCATAACACATTCTGGGTTACTTTTTGAAAAAGTCTTTACACTAGCCCTATTCATTTAGGGTCAGTCATTCCAAAATACACATTATACAATACAATATATATATGTATACAATATGCATTTGGTGAGCTGATTCACCTGCTGATGACTTCTAAAAAATATCTCTTGATGGCTTTTCACAGCAAAATCTTTCACCAGGAAGTGCCTGAGCTTTGTCAGATCAGAATGACCTAAGGCATGGGTGCTCAACCTGTTGCACTCCAGCTGTTGTGGAACTACAAGTCCCATCATGCCTCTGCCTTGCATGCGTGTAACAGTTAGTTAGTTTAAATTTATTTCAAACATGTAAAAAAACATACAAAATAAAAAAAGTAATCATTCAGTTCTGATGGGCAGAGTCAATTTTTAAAAAATATTTTTCCTCCCCAAACTATTATATGTAATGGCTAATGCTCCATGCAAAATGCCCCCAAAAAATGCCCCAAAAAAACGCCCAGGTGTGTTATTGCAGCCGGTTTTTTTTGGGCATTTTTTTGGGTCTTTGGAGGCAGGCAAAACATCTGAACTTCTGTATAGGGGTATATATACACACACACTTATATGTATTTATACACATAAACATATATAGGTGTGATAGGAGCAGAGCCATATGCCTGTTAATTATTTCATTAGCACAAGCATAGTGTTCTGCTACTTTCACACCTATATATGTGTGTATGTGTATATATACATACATGTGTGTGTATATATACCCCTATACAGAAGTTCAGATGTTTTGCCTGCCTCCAAAGACCCCCAAAAAATGCCCAAAAAAATGCCTGCGCCAAAAAAACGCCCAGGTGTGTTAATGCAGGCGGTTTTTTTGGGCATTTTTTTGGGGTCTTTGGAGGCAGGCAACATCTGAACTTCTGTATAGGGGTATATATACATACACACTTATATGTATATATACACATACACATATATATAGGTGTGAAAGTAGCAGAACACTATACTTGCGCTAATGAAATAATTAACACCCATATGGCTTCTCTGCTATCACACCTATATGTGTGTTTGTGTATAAATACAAATAAGTGTGTGTGTATATATACCCCTATACAGAAGTTCAGATGTTTTGCCTGCCTCCAAAGACCCACAAAAAATGCCCAAAAAAACACCTGCAATAACACACCTGGGCGTTTTTTTTGGCGCATGCGTTTTTTTGGGCATTTTTTGTGGGTCTTTGGAGGCATGCAAAACATCTGAACTTCTGTATAGGGGTATAAATACACACACACTTATATATATTTATACACATACACATATATACTGTAGGTGTGATAAGAGCGGAGCCATATGCCTGTTAATTATTTCATTAGCGCAAGTATAGTGTTCTGCTACTTTCACACCTATATATGTGTATGTGTATATATTCATATAAGTGTGTGTGTATATACCCCTATACAGAAGTTCAGATGTTTTGCCTGCCTCCAAAGACCCCAAAAAAATGCCCCAAAAAAACCCGCCTGCAATAACACACCTGGGTGTTTTTTTGGGGTCTTTGGAGGCAGGCAAAACATCTGAACTTCTGTATAGGGGTATATACACACACACATGTATGTATATATACACATACACATATATAGGTGTGAAAGTAGCAGAACACTATGCTTGCGCTAATGAAATAATTAACAGGCATATGGCTCCGCTCCTATCACACCTATATATGTGTATGTGTATAAATACATATAAGTGTGTGTGTATATATATACCCCTATACAGAAGTTCAGATGTTTTGCCTGCCTCCAAAGACCCACAAAAAAATGCCCAAAAAAACACCTGCGCCAAACAAAAAAACGCCCAGGTGTGTTATTGCAGGCGTTTTTTTTTGGGCATTTTTTGTGGGTTTTTGGAGGCAGGCAAAACATCTGAACTTCTGTATAGGGGTATATATACACACACACTTATATGTATTTATACACATACACACATATAGGTGTGAAAGGAGAGAAGCCATATGGGTGTTAATTATTTCATTAGCGCAAGTATAGTGTTCTGCTACTTTTACACCTATATATGTGTATGTGTATATATACATATAAGTGTGTGTGTATATATACCCCTACACAGAAGTTCTGATGTTATGCCTGCCTCCAATAACTCCCAAAACATGCCCAAACAAACGCTTGCTACAAAACCGTCAAGGTGTGAAAATAGCGGAGCCATATCCCTGTTCTATAAGTGTTCTAATGCAAGCAATCTTTTTTTTTTTCTGGTTCTGGACATGCTACAGAGCTGAAACTTCACAGGTACACTTTTTAGACCCCCCCCCGGACACTAAATCCAAAGAAATCTCTTTTTTTTTTTTCAATCATTTTTTCAATAATTGGCTCTCTATCAAAAATGACAATTTTTAAGAACTTTTTTTTGTGTGATTAATAGTCTCTGGGGCATGACCCAGAACCCTAGGCACTTTTTAGGGGCATTTATTGGGTTTTAGGGCTTTAAAATGTTTTTTTTTGATTACCGAAGTTCGGGTCCTATTGATTTCAATGGGGTTCTGAAATCCGGGCCGAACTTTCTGGAAGTTCTGGTGTTCTGGTCGAACCGAACTTTTGAAAAGTTCGATCATCCCTAGTCATAGCCTCCAGAGATAGAGTGATAGAATTAAAGATTTTTCATCATAGACGCCTCACCTCTTATTGCATGTGTAGTATGGGACTATGCTCCACGCCACAGTGTTTTTGTGGTTGTGGAGCAGAGGCCGACTTCTTTCACTGTTTTTGGTCTTGTCTATTAATTTCTTTATTTTGATCCAAAATTGACTCATTTTTATCCACTGTACTGGATATCCCTAATATACTGCATACCAAAAATTGTTTATTAGGTATTTTCGTGAACTCGCTGTTAGTACGTACACTAAAAGATTATTATGCATCCTATATTTTTTGCCAGAAAGTCTATTCTCCTGAGCTGGAAGGGAACCTCATGGCCTACTGCAACCACCTGGCTTCAACTGATCAACAATAGTCTGCCCTTATATAAGCTCACTTTTGAACTTTAAAAGCGACCTCTCCTCTTTGACAACTTGTGGAATAGATGTCTATCCAGTCCTCTTACCTTAACGTCTTTAGACTCTGGAGACTAGTCTATGGTGCAAGCATTTCTCTTTCCTACATGACTCTAATGTATGTGTATTATCTCTGCTGTATGTCAGATTTAAACGCTAATGTCGCATTTCCATGTATGTACACATCCCGTGTGAGACCTCGGAGGCAAAGTCTGTTTTTTTTTTTTTGGTTGGGATTGTAACTGTTATTATGTGTGTATTATGTGTTTAAGTAAAAATTTCAATAAACATATCTTTAACCACTTCCATACAGAGCAGTTACACCCCCTTCCTGCCCAGACCAATTTTCAGCTTTCAGCGCTTTCAAACTTTGAATGATAATTACTCAGTCATACAACGCTGTACCCAATCACATTTTTTTATCATTTTTTTCACACAAATAGAGCTTTATTTTGGTGGTATTTAATCACCACTGGGTTTTTTATTTTTTGCGATATAAGTGAAAAAAAGAGTGAAAATTTTGAAAAAAACACATTTTGTTTTACTTTCTATTATAAAATTTTGCAAATAAGTAATTTTTATTCATAAATTTTGGCCAAAATTTATACTTCTATATATCTTTGGTAAAAATAACCCAAATTAGTGGTTATTATTTAGTCTGGGTGAAAGTTATAGAGTCTACAAGCTATGGTGCCAAACATTGAAAATTGATCACACCTGATGTACCGATGGCCTATCTCATTTCTTGAGGCCCTGAAATGTCAGGACAGTACAAATACCCCCCAAATTACCCCTTTTTGGAAAGCAGACATTCCAGGGTATTTTTTTTTTTTTTACACAAAATTGTCATAATAACAAGTTATTTCTCGCACACAGTATATGCATACTTGAAATTACACCCCAAAATACATTCTGCTACTCCTTCTGAGTATGGCAATACCACATGTGTAAGACTTTTCCCGAGTACCTGTCACCAGCCCATCATAGTACCCGAGTACCTGTCACCAGCCCATCAGAGTACCTGAGTACCTGTCACCAGAGTACCCAAGTACCTGTCACCAGCCCATCAGAGTACCTGAGTACCTGTCACAAGCCCATCAGAGTACCCAAGTACCTGTCACCAGCCCATCAGAGTTCCTGAGTACCTGTCACCAGTCCATCAGAGTACCCGAGTACCTGTCACCAGTTCATCAGAGTACCCGAGTACCTGTCATCAGAATACCTGATGGGCTGGTGACAGGTACACCAGCCCATCAGAGTACCCGAGTACCTGTCACCAGCTCATCAGAGTACCCAAGTAACTGTCATCAGAGTACCCAAGTACCTGTCACCAGTCCATCAGAGTACCTGAGTACCTGTCATCAGAGTACCTGATGGGCTGGTGACAGGTACTTGGGTACTCCGATGACAGGTACTCAAAGTACCCGAGTACCTGTCATCAGAGTACCCAAGTACCTGTCATCAGAGTACCCGAGTACCTGTCACCAGCCCATCAGAGCACCCGAGTACCAATCATCAGAGTACCTGATGGGCTGGTGACAGGTCCTCGGATACTCTAATGGGCTGGCGATAGGTACTTTGATGGGCTAGTGACAAGTATGTTGATGGGCTAGTGACATGTCCTCTTTATTGGGGGGGGGGCAATCAATGTGTTTTGGGGTGCACTGTATTCGGTAACTAGCTGTTACCACAATCTCCTCCTCACACAGGATCAGTGTGTGAGGAGGAGAACACGGTGACAGCTAGTTATCGTGTTCTCTGTTGACATTCTGTGATCGGCTGTGATTGACAGCCGATCACGTGGTAAAAAGCCAATTTCATTGGCTCTTTACCTAGATCAAGGATGGGCTCTGTCCAAGGGACGAGCCTCGTCCTCGATTGCCCCAGGGGCGTGCATTGCAGAGAGAACGAGCGGCTCGTGCTGGAGCCGCTCATGTGATCGACTGTGATTGACACAGCCGATCACGTGGAAAACAGCCAATTTTCATTGGCTGTTTACCTTGATCGGGGATGGGCTATGTCCGAGGGACGAGCCTCATGCCTGATCGCCGTGCTGTGCACTCCCGGGGGCGCGCAGTAGCGGCGAGACCCGGCCGCCGTCATATGACATTGGCCCGGATCGACAAAAGCTTCCTGCCGCTGTCATTTTACAATGACGCGATATGGAAGTGGTTAAAAAAATAAAATCATGCAGTAGTAGACAATCACAAAACAACTAGTTACAGAAGACAAAAAAAAAAAACTATAAAAATGATTTCGTTTATATATCCAAAAAGGAGTGGGAAGATTGTCAGCGGCTTGCAATGCATCATGGGACTTGTAGCTCTGCAACAGCTAGAGGGCCACAGGTTGAGCATGACCTAGGGGAGTCACTAAATGTATATCTTCTTAAACTAAACATCCTTAGTAGAGCAGATATAATTTCTTATGATGAGGAACAATGTATGCAAAAAAATGGATCTACCTGGACATCTTATGTCTTTTTTTAATTTTCAATATTTTTTATTAAAATTTTTCAAAATAACATATGAAAGATAGAAATTTGAACATTCGTCAAGAAAGAATTAACGGCATCAGAATACATACGTGTCAGTGACAATCATAGGATTCCAGAAAATTACACATATAAATCCTATTACAGAACAACATGTGTCAAATAGTTGCATTTAAAGCAGTGATCATCAGCAACATCCATGTAACATAGCAGCATGGGAAAACGTCAACTGGAAGCAAACGGTCTAAGCCATATCGGATTTTCCCGTTGAAGTAGAGTGCAGAACAATGAAAGCAGAAGAGAAAGAGGAAAGGAAAAGGAAATACAGAAAAGTGAGAAGGACAAGTCAGAGTGCCCTATTACAAGTATATCATGCCACCTAATTTTCAGGGAGTCTGAAGATATGCCACCCATGGGTTCCACACCTTCTCAAACTTTATCTGAGTGTCTCTACGGATACTAGTCAATTTTTTATTAACCATGATCAAGGAGATTTTATGTTTGACCATCACAATATTTAGCACCGGTGACTTCCATGAACGTGCTATGGTTATTTTAGCTGCTAGGAGGATAAAGAAGATGAGGGTACGCAGATGTCTGGTGATCTCCCCCGCGAGGTCAGCAAACAGCACCGTCTTAATAGCCCTGGCAACATTTTGTCCCGCCACCGAATGGATCAGGTTACACACCCTGATCCAAAAGCGCCATACCTTCGGACAGGACAACCAGACATGGTGCATATCATCTACCTGACCACAACCCCTAAAACATAGGGACGAGGCACCAGGATATAGCTTCGCCAATTTTGACAGAACCAGAAACCAGCGAGATAACACTTTATAGTTAGCTTCCACCAAGGAGGTGTTAAATATTCCCCTGTGCACCATGGTTGACCATTTTATCCATTCCTCCTCCTCAATTGTTTCTCCCTGGTCAGATTCCCATGCCTGTTGGTGTCAAAGTTTGTGATTGTGGTCATTGAATAGGACATAGAGTGCTGTTAACCCCCCCCCCCCAACTGATGTAGTATTGCTGTACTAGTACTGTACTGCTACTGTACTAGATGCATGGGGCCAGCAGCAACGATTGCCACCGGCCACCCGCAATCGCTCCCTGCTGAGAGAGAAGAATGGTCAGCTGTTGTAAACACAGCTGACCGTTCTTCTCTCTGAAATTATCACAGGGTGCCTGTGATCCTTCTATATAGGATCACAGGTCTCTATGGTCATTTCATAAGCCCTTCCCCCCACAGTTAGTAAACACTCCCCTAGGCTCACATTTAACCCTTTGACCACCCACTAGGTTAACCCTTTCCCTTCCAGTGTCATTAATACAGTAACAGTGCATATTGAAAGACTTAACCAATCGTGAACAATAACCACAAAATTATTACAGATAAACTTAAATCACAAATGAAGTGAACAAATAATTGAATAGTGTCTCTCTTCAGTGAGATAAAAATGATGCACTTGAAATGCAATAAATATCAAAGGTCACAAATAAACAAATGTAATGAATGCAAATTAATCACAAATAATTGTGTCTCAATTAAGTGAAAAAAGAGTCCCTTGTAGTTGAAAATCCCAAGATGGTGAATAATAGATAAACAAGGATGAAAATTGAGTTTTCAGCAATACTGGCTTCACCAAGGTGCTCCGGTTAATAAAGCATGCTCATGAGCTTACACTGGTTTTGGTTTTTAATTTTAAATTAGGGTACACCCCAAAAGAGTAAGAAAGATCAAATACAACAATGGCTGGGTAAGGCCGGTATACATGTTTATTCTGCAGAAGGTACGGACAAGTCCTGTGGGATCCATGCCTGGTTCATTTTAATGAACGTGAGCTTGTCCACATTGGCTCTGCTTGTCTGTGATAATGCCCCCAGCCGTGCTAAATACCCGTTCAGATAATACACTGGCTGCAGGGCAGGCCAGCACCTCCAAGGCGTAAAGGGCAAGCTCAGGCCATGTGCCCAACTTGGAGACCCAGAAGTTGAAGGGGGCAGACCCGTCATTCAGTACGTCTAGGCGTGTGCAAACACACTGCTCCACCATGGTAGTGCTGGGTCGTGGTGCTGCTGGTGGAGCTCCTGTTGCAAGGAGAGGACGTGGTCGATCTGTGCCGGCTACACGCTCAAGTGAAACACATTTCTCAGCTGCGAGTAAGCGACAGAACCTGCAGCAGTATTTGGCAGGGCCTAATGCGCCTCTACAAATGTTGAGGCCAGAACAAGTACAGGCGATAATAGATTGGGTTGCTGACAGTGGCTCCAGTTCCTTCACATTGTCTCCCACCCAGTCTTCTGCTGAAAGGTCAGAGTTGGTACCTGCAGTCGATGTCCATCAATCTTTCACCTCACCCCCTTGCAAATCAGCCAAGCAGTCTGAGCCCCAACTCATGCAGCAGTCTCTTCTTCTTTTTGATGACTCTGTTAGCATGGTTTCCCAGGGCCATCCACCTAGCCCTGCCCCAGAAGTGGAAGAGATTGAGTGCACCGATGCCCAACCACTTATGTCTCAAGATGAGTACATGGGAGGATCATCACAGCACGTCTCGGATGATAACGAAACACAGGTTCCAACTGCTGTGGAATTCCGAATTGTGGAGACCGACAAGGAGGGCAGGGGTTAAGACTGGGTGGAAGATGATGTGGAGGACGATGAGGTTCTTGACCCCACATGGAATGAACGTCATGCAGGTGACCTGAGAAGTTTGGAGGAAGAGGCGGTGGTTTTACAGAGCCACCAGCACAGCAGAAGAGGGAGCAGGGTGCAAAAGCGGAGCGGCCGTGCCCTAGACACTACGCCTGCTACTGCCCAACGCAGCAAGGGACCGAGCACACCAAAGCCAGCTTAAAGGAGTTCCCTAGCGTGGCAGTTCTTCAGACAATGTGATGATGACAGGACACGAGTGGTTTGCATGCTGTGCAATCAGAGCTTGAAGCGAGTCATAAACCTTTACAACCTGAGCACAACCTGCATGACCAGGCATCTAAGTGCAAAGCATGAGCTACAATGGAGTAGACACCTCAAAAACTAAGAAAGGTCTCTGGCTCCTCCTGCTTCCTCTTCTGCTGCTGCAGTCTCGGCCTCTTCATCCACCTCTGTAGTGACAGTGGCACCTGCCACCTCGCAAACAGAGGATCTGCCAGAACACCACTACCTGGGTCACCAACAACCATCTCCACAATGTCCCGTGGAAGCGTTCAGCTTTCTATCTCCCAAACACTGGAGCAGAAGCAGAAGAGGAAGTACCCCCCTACCCACCCGCAATCCCTGGCCCTGAATGCCAGCATTTCAAAATTCCTGGACTGTGTGGCTTTCCTAATCAAGTCCAATCAGTATTATCAAACACAGCTGGACTCAAATGAAGGTGTAGAACCATCTCAAGGATGATCAGAAGAAATGGAAAGCACCTGAGTTAAATATATGAGTGTCACAGCAAAGGGTCTGAATACTTAGGACCATGTGATATTTCAGTTTTTCTTTTTTAATAAATCTGCAACAATGTCAACAATTCTGTGTTTTTCTGTCAGTATGGGGTGCTATGTGTACATTCATGAGGAAGAAGAATGAACTTAAATGATTTTAGCAAATGGCTGCAATATAACAAAGAGTGAAAAATTTAAGGGGGTCTGAATACTTTCCGTACCCACTGTACATTCTATAACATCCAACAAAACACCCTGGTCAAACAGTGAGCTGTGATAATGAAAAAAGGTGCGCGAACCAAAATGAAAGTGTAAAAGCAGCACTGTGATGAAGTGAATGTGTGAAAAAAAATTGTAACTGAAAATTACAAAAGTGCGCTATTACTAAACAATAAAACAATAAACATTGTCCATATGTAAAAAAAAATCCAAAAAACACTGCAGAAAACAATGAGGAGTCTATTCCATCTGAAGGGGAGTGTTCCCAAGGTGATGCATGTAACTACATTGAAATTTTAACCAAATTTACAATAGTAATAATCTAGGAACCTCGACTTTGTCAATATGGCAAAAACACAGTCAGAAAGTTTGCATGATTTCCACAAATGTACCCTTGCTAAACTTTATTGAAAACTCATCTTTCCCTCCAGCCTTCAACAATAATGTTTTCAGCTGGACAACATCCAACATGTTGTTTTTACACAGGGAAACAATTTACTTTGCTTCCCCCTGTTATATTTCACGAGCACCGTCCCTGCACGAGGAAGCTTTATACATATCCAACTAAAACATTTTTTACTCCACCCACAGATCCTTCAGCTTACTCTGGCATCCAGTTTAAATGTCACTGAATGCAATGAATATGATCACAGAGACGGACACTTTATACATGAAACTGAAATATCCCATGTATAATCTCTTCCTTATGATATGCTATTAATTATAGCATAAACCCTAAGAAATGATATGACTGAAATTCATCATGCTTTTCTCTCTGCACTTGCATGCCCACAAAAACACAATCACAGCCAACCATGCTGAATTTATTTCTAATTTTCACATCTCAGAAAATGAACACAGCTTCAACTGTGCTTTAGACCAGTATGCACAAAAGCACATACAGTATGCGTGTGGCTGTGGTTGTATGGAAATGTCTAGCTGGCCTTTTATGATGGACACTTTTTTAAAAATGTGTATGATTGTCCACTGCCAACAAAAGTAAATGGTGCTAAATACACTCAGAACAGGCAGGAGCATAAAGAAACTAGTATCGGCCGATATGCGCCGATATTTTCGGACATTTAAAAAAAATATATATTTTTTTGTTTATTTGACAGGTACTTTTGTGGAGGGATCTGGGGGTCTAAAAGACTCCAAACCCCTCCTCTGCACTTAAAAGCATTCAAAATGCCAAGTTTTTTCTGTTTTGAATGCTGTAATTTATTTGAATCTGGCGCCAGTACCCAGAAGTGATGTTATGACATCACTTTCCAGGTTTTTGCATGGAGACCCGATCAGAGCCAAATGCGGCTTTGATCGGGTCTTCGGCGGCTGTGCAGGCTGGTTGCCCGGGTCTCCCGGTAGGACGGGAGACCCGGGCGAGCTGCGGAAGGTGGCGGGAGGGGGGACGTCCCCTCCCGCTCCATGTAATGACAGCCGAGCAGCTTCTCAGCAGCATTGGTTGTCATTACAAGACAGCTGACCGATACCGGGGTGATACCTCTAGCTGCAGGCATCACTCCGGTACAAGCACTTTCCTAAATATTGGTAATATCGGCCACCGATATATCGGTAATATTGGCCACCGATTCTGATATATTGGCAGAAAGTGCAGATTGGCCCTCGATATATCGGCTTTGCCGATAATCGGTCGATCTCTAAAAGAAACACATGCATATATTACAATCAATGAGGCAGCGAGGCGAACCACAGTGAACTTCTCCATATCTTTTTTAAATAATGAATTTAAAAACTTGTGCTAGTTTTTGAGCCAAATGCATTTTTATTCACAATCTGATTAAGCTAGGTAACATCTAAGAGCTGGACTGGTATGTTCGAAGGCCCATTCTCCAGGCATACATACAAGCAACCTTAAAAACCCTTGGCAGCATTTCCTGTGAGCTTAGTAAATCATGCCCAATGTGTTCTGCACAGAGCTGCTGTTAGAAATCACGGGGGGGCCCCATACAGCTTACCTGAGAGGGCCCCTGTGACAGTACTAACCGTCACTATGAGTGAAAGACAGATAATTAATGGTTTGGATTGCTTCAAGTGGGACAGTAATATTTGTCAACCATATCTTCCTATAGAAATATGAAGATTTAATAACACTTTGTGTATTCCATGTGCTTGTCTGTGAGAGACACACAGACTGTCATTGGCAGACTTCCCTATTGTTTGTGTATTGGGAGGGAATGTGGATTGTGCCTGTCTCATTGTTAAATGTTAATGACCTCACATTGTTCTGTCTGCCTTAAGATTAGCTTATTATGGGATGTATATGTGTATGTGGATTGGCTGCTAAGGGGGAGGGGGGATTGTCCCACAGTGTATATCTTTGTGTACACTGTATGGGAGTGTAAAACTCGGTTTTCATTGGATTGTGAATGTCAGGGCCTGTTTTCAACAAAGTCCCCTGGGCGGTGACCTTGTGGGGGAAAATGGTATAAAAGTATGTTTCTTATTCAATAAAGTTGAATTATACTTCACCCTCAATCTAGAGTCCTGTCTCTCATTGGGGGAATATGCTACAAGGGATTGCTATGTCCTTCATACTCCCTTGGATAATCACTAAGGTCTTGTAAAGAGCTTGTGTAAGAGCTTGTTCCTGTTTTACTCTCTGGGGAAAGAGAGGTTCACCCACGGGAACCTGGAGCCTTGTCGTAGGTCCAGGGTGGGTAGGAGACGGCGAGACCCTAATGTGGCTGCGGCGGTTCATGGGGTCTGAAGTGGTTACGGAGTCTGGTGGAGTGCTTGGAGCCCTCGGGAAGCACTAGGAGCATCCATCAATGGAGGTACCCGGTCGGGGTGCCGGTTGATCGGTAACAGCCCCCTTCCCTGGTCAAAAGTGACAGGACAGATTTATCAGTCCCTTTCACTGTAGCCTCAGCTGCACAGTTGAATGAACAGGAAGTGCTCTGAGATTTCCTGTTCATTCACTAACTGAAGCATAGTAAACACAGTCTACATACATCAGTGACAAATAGACACAGGAGTGACTGGTACCGATCGCTCACTGTGTTAATTCAGGACAGGAAGGGACCAGTAAATTACATATTTACCTTGAAACACCCCCCCCTGTGTGCCCACAGCAGAGAGGAGAGGCGGGAATCCGGCAGCGCTGCAGGGGGAAGGGGCCCTGGATAACAGATGGAGGGGGGGCATGTGCTAGAACCAATCCCCTTTTAGTGAAGCTGGAGGGAGTAAAAAGAGGAGAAGCTGGCAGCGCCGCAAGGGGACACAGAAGAGGATCGGTGTCTGCAATAAGACCGTACAGCTGGACCTCCTACTCAGCAGGTGCCCGGGCCCCCCTTTTGAACTGATGGGTTCTGGGCCCAGTACAGGAGGGCTGGCTGTACTGCCTTATCAGCGGCCCTGGTTCTGCATGCTACAAGTTTCTCATCTCATAAATTGCCAGATAAATGCCTGAAGCTGACAGTATACAATATACATTATGGAAACCTATACTGAGAGAAATATAGGAACTGTCATTGCTTACCTCTTTGTCAAAATACTAGATGCATGATTTTTTGAGTCACTGACCCACAACAAGCAGATTAGAAGGTTAGAATCTTGTGCTGCATTTTTGCTCCAGGCCAATGCCACCACTATACCGGCACTTAGCTGCCCCAGCACTTGAAAAGAGCCTTTAGCCTTTAAAACGTTTTTTCGCTAAACCTGTGAAAAGGATCAGTTCAGTGTAAGTAACGTTAGCAAAGTGTGTTCATGTTTCATATAGTTAAATAGTTACATATTTAGTCTGGTTGAAAAAAGATACAAATCCATCCAGTTCAACTCACAGAGTAAAAAAACAAAAAAAAAAAACCAACACACACAAATAGAAATCCTCCATATACACAAATCCTATACCCACAGTTGATGACCCACAGTTTCAGTATTGTAGAAACACACTACAGTCCATTTAACATGGTTTCCTATGGGTCATTTTCACATCTGTGCATTTTAAAGAAAGGGCCAGGGACCAGCAGGTTGTGTTTTTGGTTTCATAGACTTCAATGGATCAAAAACTTGCATTGAAAAATGCAAAATGCACCTGGAATATGCATCAACTGCAACCTGCATAGGTGTAAACCCAGACCTCAAAGAGTGCACCTTTGTCCTCTGTGATGACCTTAAAGTGGTATTAAACAGGCAAAAAATTTGGGGGAGCATACCCATGTATTTCTAAAGCTGCTGCAGCTATGAACCAAAAGACATGTATATTAAAAAAGAATAGCGCGCAAATGCAAAAGAAATAACTACCAAATCTGAAGACAATCCATAAATAAAAATGGGGGTTTGGTCCCACCATATGGCCATATCGTGCTCAAGCCCACTACTGCGTCAAAGTACCCCATTATCAGTGGGTCCTACACTATCCATGAAAAAGAGATGAATCCAGCCTTTCTAACCCTTGGAGATAATACTCCTTGCTGGGAAGGATGTGCAAATGCACTACAGGGGACTCCTCCTATATCCACTTGATGGTGGACACTGATTGAGTACAGGTTTGTGTGGGGGGGTGGGGAGGGTTGCTCAACCTCGATAGTCTGGTCAGACCGAATACATAATAAACAGGCAAAAAATTTGGGGGAGCATACCCATGTATTTCTAAAGCTGCTGCAGCTATGAACCAAAAGACATGTATATTAAAAAAGAATAGCGCGCAAATGTAAAAGAAATAACTACCAAATCTGAAGACAATCCATAAATAAAAATGGGGGTTTGGTCCCATCATATGGCCATATCGTGCTCAAGCCCACTACTGCGTCAAAGTACCCCATTATCAGTGGGTCCTACACTATCCAAATTTTTTGCCTGTTTATTATGTATTCGGTCTGACCAGACTATCGAGGTTGAGCAACCCTCCCCACCCCCCCACACACACCTGTACTCAATCAGTGTCCACCATCAAGTGGATATAGGAGGAGTCCCCTGTAGTGCATTTGCACATCCTTCCCAGCAAGGAGTATTATCTCCAAGGGTTAGAAAGGCTGGATTCATCTCTTTTTCATGGATAGTGTAGGACCCACTGATAATGGGGTACTTTGACGCAGTAGTGGGCTTGAGCACGATATGGCCATATGGTGGGACCAAACCCCCATTTTTATTTATGGATTGTCTTCAGATTTGGTAGTTATTTCTTTTGCATTTGCGCGCTATTCTTTTTTAACATACATGTCTTTTGGTTCATAGCTGCAGCAGCTTTAGAAATACATGGGTATGCTCCCCCAAATTTTTTGCCTGTTTATTATGTATTCGGTCTGACCAGACTATCGAGGTTGAGCAACCCTCCCCACCCCCCCACACACACCTGTACTCAATCAGTGTCCACCATCAAGTGGATATAGGAGGAGTCCCCTGTAGTGCATTTGCCCATCCTTCCCAGCAAGGAGTATTATCTCCAAGGGTTAGAAAGGCTGGATTCATCTCTTTTTCATGGATAGTGTAGGACCCACTGATAATGGGGTACTTTGACGCAGTAGTGGGCTTGAGCACGATATGGCCATATGGTGGGACCAAACCCCCATTTTTATTTATGGATTGTCTTCAAAAGTGGTATTAACCCTTTTGCTGCCAGGTCCATACATTGTACAAACCTGACAGCGGGGGGTTTTCCACAGATTTCCCGTGGATACTGCCACCAGGATTGTATGTAAATCTGACAAATGGACTCCTGCCTGTCAGATGGAAGCATTTGGATGGCTGATTTCTTCCACAACTATCTGGTAACAGCGCCCCCTCACACATGCCCCTGCCCTGTATCCCAGGCTCTGCTTGCCCATATGCGGGCCCGGGACCAGCATAGCGGGTGCCGTCGGGTAGAGGGGAAGGAGAAGAGTGAATGCACGTCCGCTTCCCTTCCCTTCCCTCCTTGTTGCTGACTCGGAAAGCAACATATTGATGTCACTTCTGGGTTAGCCTCTTGGCTGCTTGGCCAGAAAAGAATGTATTGCAATGCAATTACATTCAGTGGAGCACAGGGGAGACTTTTAGACCCTGGATTTCTCAATAAAGGGAACCTGTCACCAAAAAATCATCTCATAGGGGATGTAAGAAAAGTACATTTTTTAATAGTGAAAAGTTAAAGTTACACCCAATCACATAAAATCCCCCCCTCCCCCACATATTTGCACATGCAAATGTTGGGGGCACTCACACCTGAAAATGTCAATTGGGATACACGTTACATATCACCACACGCGCCAGAGTGAGAGCAAAATTTCTAGGACCAGACCTTCTCTGTAACATTAAGCTGATGACTTATAGAGGGCTTATAAAGTGTTGCCTATGTGAAATTTAGGGTACTGAAGTTTGTCGCCATTTCACAGGCACATGCAAATTTAAGGTTTGACAGGTTGGGTATCTATTTACTCGTTGCAACCTCATCTTTAAGATTTTCACAAATAAAATGGGTAATTTATTATGTTTGTGTGCCTTAAAATTAACTTTGGTGTATTTGTTACTGAAATTTTGCATTTCTTAGACCTTTGCGGTAATATCATATGACATAAAATATTGGAACTATCACTATCCCAGATAGCGAAGATAACTTGCCACAAATGTGTGGCAGTGTTGAATTGTTAACTTGCTGCACATTTTCACTGGTAAGCATTTGCAGAGCACCTGAAGCACACGTTCTAGTTGACAATTTGTAGCAAATTTACGCGGCAAGTCTCTAGAAAGAGCAAAGTTGCAGTTGTGAGTCTACAGCAAGAGCTCTGCAAGTCTACAGCATGAAAATTCAGCCACAGTGACCCCTGTGGTGGGATGACTATAGCACCACATAACTGAACCAGAACGTGCAGCAGACTGGCATAATGTTTGCAAAGAATGTTGATCTGGAGTCATGCAATGTGGACTTGCTGCAATTGTGCAACAAAATTGTGAAGCCTGGCAAGTCTAGAAAAAGCTTAGCAAGTCAGTTTCAAACTTGCAGTTCAATTGCTTGCTATCTAGGATTTTATTTTCTAGGGTGGCTGCTTTCAGAAAATATATAATGTTTGGGGGATTTTATGTAATCTTCAGGCCTAAAACGGCCCTGACAGCGAAAGGATTAAATGTTCCTCTTTTTGCATTAGCTATCTCTTTTTGCTCAGGTTGCAATATTGTTGTATTGTATTTAATACAATACAAAAATAATACTCAAAATTTCAAGTCCTGAGCTACTAGCCAGGCATTAAGGGTTACTCGCCACCAGTTGCCCTACCCAATCCCTACCCTGCCCCACCCCTATTTCCGCCCCTAAACAAGCCCTCATAAATTATCTCATAAAATGACAATGTTAAATGTTTTGCATGAATGCAGAAGTTACAAAATAAATATTAATAACAACTTTATCAGTGCCCATCAGTGCAGCTTCATCAGTACCCATCAATGCAGCCTATCAGTGCCCATCAGTGCAGCATTATCAGTAAAGGTTATCAGTGCCGCCTCATCAGTGCCAGCTTATCAGTGAAACCTCACCAGTGCCCATCAGTGCAGCCTCATCAGTGCCCTTCAATCCAGCCTCACCAGTGCCCATCAATGCAGTCTCACCAGTGCCCTTCAATCCAGCCTCATCAGTGCCCATCAATGCAACCTCATCTGTGCTCATGAATGCACTCTCACCAGTGCCCATCAATGCAACCTCACCTGTGCCTATCAATGGAACCTCACCTGTGCCCATCAAGGCAACCTCACCTGTGCCCATCAATGCAACCTCACCAGTTTCCATTAATGCAACCTCACTTGTGCCCATCAATGCAGCCCCATTTGTGCCCATCAATGCAGCCTCACATGTGCCCATCAGTGCAGCCTCAGCTGTGTCCATCAAGGCAGCCTCACCTGTGTCCATCAATGACCCCTCTCCAGTCCCCATGAATGCAGCCTCCCCAGTGTCCATCAGTGCAACCTCACCTGTGCCCATCAATGCAGCCTGATCAGTGCCCATCAATGCTGCCTCACCTGTGCCAATAAAAGCAGCATTATGTGTGCCCCTCAATGCAGCCTCACCTGTTTCCATCAATGCCCCCTTTCAAGTCCCCATTAATGCAGCCTCCCCAGTGTCCATCAGTGCAACCTCACCTGTGCCCATCAATGCAGCCTGATCAGTGCCCATCAATGCTACCTCACCTTTGCCAATAAAAGCAGCATTATGTGTGCCCCTCAATGCAGCCTCACCTGTGCCCATGAATACAGCCTCACCTGTGCCCATCAATGCAGCCTCACCTGTGCCCATCAATGCAGCCTGAAAAGTGTTGGGGAAGAGAGAGGAGAGGAAAGCTGGCCGGATCGCCCCCCTGTAACAGCTTTCATTTGAATTGCTGGCCATCACACAGTCCTGTCTCTTGGATTTGCTCCTATGATAGACTTCACACGTTCCGGCATTGGACCGGTGTTCTGTCTATCAAAGGAGCCGGGCCAGGAGGCAGGACTGTGTGTGATGGTGAGCTCTGTGATTATCTGACCGGCTTTCCTTTTCCTCTCCTCTCTCTTCCTCTGGGCAATCACTGGGAGAACGGCTCATGAGGCAGCCCCAAACTAGTCCTCAATCATTTTCCACTCACAAAATGTGAGCAGGCCACTAAGACACTTGTCTATCCTAAAAATATACTAATTGCTTTTACTTAAAAAAAAAGAAAAAAATGTGAGCAGGCGAGTGGAAAATTTGAGGGCTGTTGTATATAAAACCTTCAGCCTTTACAATGAATTTAAAGTGAATAACTCTACACCAAGTTCACTATATGGACCGCTTATGTATTTATACATGTTGATCGTACCCCCCCCCTCCCCCTTATTACCCTCTTCTCTCTCTCTGGAGTCTATACCGCTTGGCTTTGCCTGCTATTATTAAGCCTATGATCTACCAGAACACCCAGATCCTTCTCCACCATTGATTCCCCCAGTTGTACCCCTTTAGTATGTATGATGCGTGAATATTTTTAGCCCCCAAGTGCAAAACTTTAAACATTAAACCTCATTTGCTACATAGACGCCCAATTACACAGTACATTGAGGTCAGCATGTAAGTGGGAGAAATCCTGTAAGGATTTCATTCCACCGCATACAGTAGCTTGGTGCCACCTGCAAAGACTGAATGGCACTTTTATAATTCATAAATTAAAAAGTAAGAGTCCCAACACTGAACCTTTGGGTACAACACTAATAAACTTAGACCATTCATAGTATGAATCAATAATCACTTTGCTCTGAATAAGGTCTTTTAGCCAGTTTTATATCCATTTATAACTAAAACTTGTAATTTTTTGTTGTCATAGTGACACATTTGCCTATTACATTTAGCAGGTGCTTGGCTGAGAATGGAGAGTGAAAGAAACACTGGCTGCAGCTGCTCAACTTGTTAACAGCTATATCAGAAAGAGGAGGGAGCTGCTGAGCAGAAGAAGTTCAAAAGACTGAGTCAGGCAGCACTGCACTGTTGGAACTGTAGTTCAGAGGAGAGAGACTCTACTGTATGCAAGAGCTTTTGAACTACTTTTCCTAGAGGGAAATTGCCAGGGGGAGGGGAAAGAGCTGCATTTTCTCAGGATGTACAAGCCACAGCTCTCCTGCCATTAGGGAATTAGGAGAGTGCACAACTCTGTCCAGTGTTCACCATGACTGCTGTATATCGGTGGCCTAAATGAGATCTGGAGTGCTGAGATCAAGGGTGCCATCAGACATTGTAACCTGGATGCAGAGCAGAGAGTGGACTAATCGCTGTGTGTAACTGGATGGTGAGTTGCAATATTGCTAGGACTGGTGAGCTGCTGCTGTGGGAATTTACTATCTGCTGCTAGATAGAGAGATTAAGCCATTTAGGAACTGGCCATACAGCCATCTAGTAGCCTTATTGCTGCCTGCAGGCTTGACTGGGACTATTCTCATTTGCACCTAAGTTACAACTGGGCCCCAATGCTAGCTGGCTGAGGAGTTAGGGCTAAAGACTGCTGCTACACAACGATCCTTACCTATTTCTTATGCTAAGAGGTACCTCTCAGGGGGCATTGCTTCATATCCTAGCCATTATCCTAGAGTGCACTCTAGACTAGTTATAGTATTATTATTAACATTGCAGTTACTGCTCATGTGCACTGTTTATTGCTAACTTTGCTGATTCATGTATTGATTCCAGACAAGCGGTAAAGAACTCTATGTTCTAGTTAAGATACTTTTGCATAGTGATTACATTGACCAGAAGACTGTGTCTGTATCTACCTACTGTATGCTCATTTATGCTTATACTATTATTTGTTCTAATCTGTATCAATACATTGAATTAATTTACCACTAAATGGTCTTGTGTCTATTTTCTGGTGCTAACTCACAGCCAAGTTAAAGGTATCTACACTTATGTTCCTATAAGTGCTTGCAGTGACCAGGAGTGTCAGAGGGGCTGAGGTTGTTCTTCGAGGCGCAGAGGAAAGAACTCAAATTACCAAGCGGCTCCTGCGGGGGTAGTGCTACATTCTTAAACAAGCTTTACTTTGTGGCTTCCTATGTCACTGCCATGTCTGAATGATTGAAAGCAATGAACTCTCTGCACTCTCTAATGATGTCAAGCAGCCATAATACATTTGGTAGGCAGAGTTTTTTTTACTTCAAGCTAAACTCCAGGTAAGCAGGTAAATACTCTTCCAAAGATTTGTATTTTTGTTCAAACAGCCCCAGGTTTACTCAGGCCTGTCAGTGGCCCAGGTTAGTGACTTTTCTTTACTGCAGTTAAGCAACAGAACTTGGTCACTTCCACAGCATGTAACTGGAAAGTGGAGGAGCAGGAACAGACTGAGAAGGTCATCTCTCTACTCTATCTTCCTGTCAACATGTTCCTTGTTAACACATAAGAATTATGTATCATAAGCCTTGTTTAACAAGCCCCCAGGATGGTGGGAAACCTTTTGCATAATTTATTGAATTAGAAGAGGAATGGGGGAATGTGACTGAGCTGAGGGGCCTACCAGAAGTTTAGAGTGCCTACTGTATAAAAGGTGCAAATCTAGAATGGTGCCTTTTTGACAACCCCATGTTCCCATATTTGCTCTTCACTACTACCCATACCAGTCTTGCCTTTAAAATATGTATCACAAGTACTCACATGCATGTTTTTCACTGTAGAAATATCACTAGATCTAGACCACAAGCTAGTCACAAGTTAATACCTGTTACTTTTTGTTGTTTTAACCAAACTTATGAAATCATAAGATTTCATTGACATACTCTAACATTGTAAATGCAGTGGACCTGTAATGTAGCCCAAGGAGGTTGATCTAAAAAGATATTCTGCATAACTGTATGCTTTCAATATGAGCAACATTCAGGTCCAATTCACAAAGGAAAAAGAAAGATATTAGGTGTAAATAAAATAACAGAGTCAGGGAAATATTAGATTAGATGTATTTAAATTTTCATGTGCAGCTCCGCTCCTCCAGCATGCTGGGCATGTATAAAGGAGTTCCTATTGTAATGTTAAATGAGAGTTTGTCAATCTATAGATGCAACGTTGTGGAGTTTACAACCTGATTCTATCCTAATAAATCTACTGGATTTTTGAATTGCAAACTCAGGTCTCCAGGAAATAAATTATAGATGGGACCTCAGTCTATATATTTTCTTATGTTTGGCTTCCAAATGAATGCCAATTTCCATATCTCATATGTTCTATCTTGTACTAAATAATTATATAGCACAATTGTCATTGTTACATCCTTTTCTAATGAGTTTCAGTTTGGGTATTTATGGGTATTTTTGTTTTCTCTGGCATCTGAACAAAGAGGAGAGGAACAAAAGGGAATGCAGACCCGTTGGACCCTGGGCTCACTGGAAGTGATCTGTGCTGAAATGGTGAGTGGGTGAGTCTGTGGAGAACAGTGCCAGAGGAGGCTAATATAGCAGCCTGAGCTTTTTTATTTTTAAAATGATACTGGAAACTGCTCTATTTTCCCAAAGTTGGACCTGGGTTTTAAGTCTATATTCGTACAGTACTTCTACAAAACTAGGAAATATCAGACTGTGCAGTTTTGTTCAAACACCCTAAAATATGCTCAAATGCTCCCATCAAACAATTTTCAACTTTTTCCTGGCAAATAACAATTTGGACCTTATAGAAAGGCCAGTTATATACAAACCGATGTAAGGCTTCAAAGTAACTTCATAACCTTGGCCTACTTTCGGCCATTACCCATCATCAATACTTTACTGTTTTCAAATAGCTGGGGTTGGTTAATGATTCTATGTTTAACGCAAGGGAACCAAGCCAAGTTCATACAAGTTCGCGCTCGCTATATATGAAGGGAATTATATTGGCAGACAGCTGGGTTTGAAATTCCAGAATGAATGCACACAGTTTACATTTTAAACAGGTCAGCCTGCATATGATTCCATTAGTCAGCAAGGCCGGATTGTAAAGAATGTAATATACATCTGTAGACCATCAAGTTATGGGACTTTAGATACACATATCTGAGTATAATTAGCAGATTTTGCAGAAATTAAGTCAAATCTTTAAAATAATAATCAGAGTAATAAACATTCTATCACAATGGGATAGATTATTTCACAGGCTAAAAAGATGATTAAATGTACAGTTTCCCAGGTTTACTTCTCCCTGTGTCTACCAAAATATTTCCCATTATGACCAAATATACCTATATTTCAGTCAAGCACATTCAGAGATACTCCACTAACTTGTACATTGTATTTTTTCTGCCTGCCATCATGCATCATGTACAACGCAGCAGTATAATACACTGTGGTGCAAATGTGGTATCTTAGATGCAGTCTGCAAGCTTTAAGGCCACACAGGACTTGCATCTAATTTAATTTAAAGTGGAAGAAAAGCCTAACTCCAACTATTCCTAAAAATATTCCCTCTGACCCCCCCCCCCCCCCAATCCTCCTACCTATTCTGTGTAGGCATCTGCTGCCCTCTACTGTTCACTGCTAATATCACAGTGATATGCATAATTAATCATGTCTCTTGGAGGCTGGCTTTGAAATCCCAGAAGGAAGTGGAGAGAGAGTGAAAGTCTCAGCCACATGTCCTGTCCATGTGGCTAAATCTGCATCAAAAGAGACTTTAAAATGCAAGTATTCCTATATTCCAAAAAGTTAATAGCTGGCCATAACTGCTTGAGTGTGCTTCTGAATCCTTGTGACAGACAGAGTACATCTGTTCTTTTGGTATTATCTCACATGCACAGTGCCAGATAGCAAGGTCTGTGCTACTGTATGTACAGTGCATCCAGAAAGTATTCAAAGTAAAGCGCTTCACTTTTTGCACATTTTGTTATGTTACAGCCCTCTTCCAAAATGGATTAAATACATTTTTTTCTTCAAAATATTACAAACAATACCCCATAATGACAACGTGAAAGAAGTTTGAAATGTTTGAAAATGTATTAAAAATAAAAATTGAAAAAAATCACCTTTGGCACCAATTACAGCCTGAAGTATTTTTCAGTATGATGCTACAAGCTTGGCACACCTATTTTAGGGCAGTTTCTCCCATTCTTCTTTGCAGGACCTCTCAAGCTCCATCAAATTGGATGGGGAGCGTCGTGCACTGCCATTTTCAGATCTCTCCAGAGATGTTCAATCGAGTTCAAGTCTGGGTTCTGGCTGGGTCACTCAAGGACATTCACAGAGTTGTCCTGTAGCCATTCCTTTGATATCTTAGCTGTGTGCTTAGGGTGATTGTTCTGTTGGAAGATGAACCTTTGCCCCAATCTGAGGTCCAGAGCATTCTGGAGCAGGTTTTCATCAAGGATGTCTCTGTACATTGCTGCATTCATTTTTCCTTCTATACTGACTAGTCCCAATTCCTACTGCTGAAAAACATACCCACAGCATGACACTGCCACCACCATGCTTCACTGTAGGTATGGCATTGGCCAGGTAATGAGCAGTGCCTGGGTTCCTCCAGACATGACCCTTGCCCTTTAGGCCAAAGAGTTCAATCTTTGTTTAATCAGACCAGAGAATTTTGTTTCTCATGGTCAGAGTGCTTCGGGTGCCTTTTAGCAAACTCCAGGTGGGCTGTCATGTGCCTTTTACTGAGGAGTGGCTTCTGTTTGGCCACTCTACAATACAGACCTGATTGGTGGAGTGCTGCAGAGATTGCTGTCCTTCTGGAAGGTTGTCCTTTCTCCACAGAGAAACGCTTGAGCTCTGTCAGTGTGACCATCGGGTTCTTGGTCACCTCCCTGACTAAGGTCCTTCTTCCCCGATTGCTCAGTTTGGCCGGGCGGCCCGCTCTAGGAAGAGTCCTGGTGGTTCCAAACTTCTTCCATTTATGGATGATGAAGGCCACTGCGCTCATTGGGACCTTCAATGCTGCATAATTTTTTCTGTACTCTTTCCCAGATCAGTGCCTCGATACAATCCTGTCTCGTGTTCTACAGACAATTCCATGGACTTCATGGCTTGTTTGGGGGCTGACATGCACTGTTAACTGTGGGACCTTATATAGACAGTTGTGTTCCTTCCCAAATCATGTCCAATCAACTGAATTTACCACTGGGGACCTCCAATCAAGTTGTAGAAACATCTCAAGGATGATCAGTGGAAACAGGATGTACCTGAGCTCAATTTTGAGTGTCATGGCAAAGGCAGTGAGCCTGTGAATACTTATTTTAGTTTTTCTTTTAAATAAATTTGCAAAAATTTCAAACACACATCTTTCACGTTGTCATTATGGGGTATTTTGTGTAGAATTTTGAGGAAAATAATTAATTTAATCAATTTTGGAATAAAGTTGTAACATAACAAAATGTGCAAAAAGTGAAGTGCTGTGAATACTTTCCAGATGCACTGTATGTAGTGACCACTTTCCAGTATATTAGTAGGTAAACCTGTTTATTGCAATAGAGTTTATATGCAATTCTAATTATTTTAATTAACCCTGTCTCTTCTGATCTGGGATTTTATAGCTAGCTTTTAGCGTAGAGCTTGATAAATTGCATAGGCTAGAGCCGGGTTAGAAATTCGACGATCACTTTTGGTAGTTGAAGGCCTGGTTGCATGACAGATAAGATACAAAATGGGGACTAATAGACAAAGTAGATAGGTGACTCTGAGTTCCAGTTGCAACCCACCATTTCGGCTGGTGAGATCCTAAATTCCAGGCTGATTGGACAAAGGTTGGAGGATCTCCCCTTCACCACTGATCTTGTCTTCAGGTCTCCAACACCAAGATGAACACCACATCATGATAATCCTCAGGGGCTCCTGAAATTAAACTTTGTTGCAATTTTTATCTGGAGATATCCTTAATATTACCTATATATATATATATATATATATATATATATATATATATATATATATATATACCTGGCTATATGTGCACAATTCCACCAGGACTCTTGTTGTTGGGCCCTTTACTGATAGTACCAGTTTGTACATTGAATGTATTCAGATTCAGAATACTTTAATAATCCCAAAAGGAAATTGTATGTACTATTAATAATCTTTTCTTATATAAAGCTTGTATTATTTCCATACTGGTCTACATCTATATACTTATGGTTAAAGTTATATGCTGGTTGCAGTAGTTACTGTTCCAGGAAAAGAACCCCCCCTCTGTTCACAAGGATTTAATTTCATCACTGAAATCCTATGAGAGGTTGGCCTACAGACTGTCTGTGTGGGGGAGAACTGAGAGAAACAGCCCCAGGGCAGCAAAAAGGCGGCCGGGGAGAGCACAGCTGTGCAGCAAACCCTGAGGAGTTCCAGGATGCAGACCAGTTCAGCTACAAGAAAATGCTGACACGTGACGAGAAGAGGTTCAAATAGGTCGATCTTAACGGAGACCTGATATCAAAATCGGGAAGAGTTTACATCATTCCTCCACCCAGAAGATCTTGAGCATATGAAGGATTTTGTTATACTGGCATATTATATGAGAGGAATTGCCGGAAAAGAATCAGGTGATTTGGATCGGAGGAACCATTATTGTTTACATGCTGTGTGTGCCTGTTCCATGAAAGTGGGGAGGCATCAATTTCTGGTGAGTCTGCAATCCAGCCATAATATTCCCGGGACAGTGGTGGTGGAAAGCAAGGGTGTTCCCTATAATCTGCACTACTAACAACTCCCTTTCGGATGAACTGTTTGCTTTTATTACTCCATTATTTCAAGTTTAATGGATTTTTGATGGACTTTTGCTGATTCGAATTTTAAGCATTTTTATTAGTCTTTGAAGTTCATATACTTTCTTGTATAATAACATCAGTGTTGGTTCAGTTGAACCTATTGTATGAGTGGTAAGAGGTTACCACCATCCCTGGGCCACTGAAATTTATGTCATACCCTGTACTTACCTATTTTTAGCCCAGCCTGGTCCGGTCATGTGATCCCACAGCTCTGACTTCCCTGTGTAAGGGAGTGCTCGATATTGGCTGTGAATTCCCATAGGTTCCCATGGCTCAGCAATTGTTGGCACTCCTTGCTCTCCCCTGCAACAGCTGCTGACTGACATAAGGGAGCTGGAGCTGCGGGATCATGTGACCGGACCAGGCTAACACCTTCCTGCCCAGCCTATAGTAAAATGACATCACTGGCAGGAGCACTGTTGTTCTGAGAGGACATCATATGACGTCCTCCCAGATTGCACCTCTCACACAGTGCAATCTGTCACCGCTGGGTCACAGCCTCTCCACTGTACATAGCCGATGATTGATCACTATACTGGCCTGCTACCAGTACAATGTGATCGCTGTAACTAATTATAGCAGATCACATGACAATTGTAAACAATGGTTGGCTTCCTTTCCTGCCATCCATTGCATACAATGGTGTCACTAGCTTTTGGCCAATCACAGATAATCACAACAAAAGACACTGAATTAACCAGTTGCTTTGAGTAAGAATGGTTGCTTATGCCAATGCAATTCACTGGTACAAGCAATTATAATGTGTAAAAAAAAAAAAGTTGTACAGTGTTGTACAGTGTTATCATGGTAACACATATTGCTCTGGTCACAGTGTGGTCACAGTGTGTTAGAAAGTAAATCATAAAAATAAAAAATTAAAAAAAATATATAATAAAAAAGAAAAGGAAAAAAAAATGTTTTCTTCATTTTCCAAATAATTGTGACAAAACATTACAACTTCAAAAAACTTGCCATACCTCTTACTAAATACCTTGGACTATCTATTTTCCAAAAATGGGTAATTTGGGGGTATTTGTACTGTCCTGCATTTTCAGGCCTCAAGAAATGAGATGTCAGTGCATTGGGATTGATACATTTTCATATACTGTATATATATATATATATATATATATATATATATATATATATATATAATGTGCCACTACTGTGCATGCACATGGAAGTCATGATTGCAGAACAGCGCTCTGATAAGATGCCACACCCGAGTGTGCTGTCCATTCAGCGTGTAAAGCACAGTTCGCATGCGCCGGTGACATTATCGGCAGCTACAAATGTGAATATCTCCTAAATGGTGCACGTTTAGGAGATATTCTCTGTACCTACAGGTAAGCCTTATTAGAGGCTTACCTGCAGGTACAGTACAAGTAGAAAAGCAGACTTTACTACCTCTTTAATGACATGAGGGCAGTAAATCACTGAAGAGCCCCTCTGGGAATAATGTGAATTCCTTCCACTCTTTCTCAGATTTTTCCTTTAAATATAAATGTTCATTGCATATTGCATTGTTAGATGCTGTGCAAGGCTATACAGCTATTCAAGTTTTTACATCCACAGATTTTCAGACACTACCTGCGTAGATCACACCTGCCATAGACATTTGTATGATAAAAGTATTTATTCTGGCTTATTCTAAGGTTAACCGCTATCATAAACCCAGAATAAACCATTTAGATAAGGTAGTTATTTCTTCAGTTATTGATTTAGCGATGACAGACATGATAAAATTGTAAGTTGTTAATGTTTGACAAGCAATAAATAATTACATAAAAGACACATAAAATGTTGTGCATAGGTCTCCGTGGCAAATGGCAAAACGTATTTAATAAATAATTGGATAGACAGAGGGAAGATTGAGTTTCACTTATTGCTGGAACGAGTTTGGTTAAGGTTGAAATTGAGGCAGATATAAAAGACACTGGTGCAGCTTTCTATTAATTAATAAGTATATTTTGTAATAGACCTATTGGAAATACATGAATTTGGTTTGGTATCAGCCTATTGCGATCCCTATATAGCAAAACTTAGACTAAAGCAGGATATTCTTGGATGATTTTTTGTTGAGCTAGCAGGCTGAGTGGAAAAAAATGACCCAATTCTCCCATCCACACAATCAAGGTGGATGGGAAAATCCTCTCTACTGCGTCATTGTAGTCTGAGTGGAAAATGAAGCTGAAGACCTTCAGAACAGAATACACTGATAAGCCCTGCAGCCTACTAAAGTTTTCCAGCAAGTAGGTTGACTACCCTCAAACAGGACCGGTCATAGCTGGAACAAAATTTGTCAGGTCCCTGCTTAAGAGAGAGAGGGAGGACTGGGGGCCAATCCGGTCTGCCACATGTATAGTAAATGTGTTCACAAGGGACAAGCTGCTAGTGAGCAGAGAGATGACTTCATTAGTATCCTGCTGCTTAAAAGCCACCTTTACCCTATATAAAAAATAATTTCTCCCTGCTTTCTCCCCCTCCCTCTCTCACATTTGGAATTTTTTGTTTTTTAATTCATAGCTTTTTTTAAGTAAATGACATTCGCCTTTAATAAATCCACCCCAGAGTGTATGAAAAAAAACAACTACTCTCTTGACAAAACCCATAGTGCCTTGGGTACGCTTTATCATTCATCAAATGTTGATTTGTAATACAAAGATTTTATATTTATGGTAAAAGAAGAGATACATATATTAGTTTGAAAATGTAAAAAAAAAAACCTTCACCCTATTTTTTTTTTTTTATTTAGGGGATCTAAAAGGTGAAGATCCTATAGATTATTTTTACACTTTTTTTGGTATTTTTGGTATTTGGTATTTTTTTGGTTTTTATGGTAATTGGGAGGTGCTGTTTTTTCCAATAAAGATTTTTTTTTATTCTTTGTAAGTGTGTTATCTAGGCCCTTTTTACACAGGTGGTTTGAACAGGACCACCTTTCAATTTTCATGCAGACCCCTTACAAAAGCTTCATGTTAGCTCACCGTTCAATGCGCTTCACTCAGTCCTACTGTGGCGAGGTGAGGGCAACTGATCCTACTTAAGTCCATGACTGAGGACTGTGAGGGAATACAGTGGTTCCTACACAAGATTACCAAATCTAAAAGCGTTGCTATGGAGGGGGGTCCACATAGATCTATTTAATCAATGTTCATGTCCAGACAGGTGAAGAGCAAATAATTATAATAACTGCATGGTTAAAGATAATAGGAAGTCCAAAGTGAATAGAGATACTGGTGGAAGAATACAATGAGGTCACCTATATGGCTTAAGGAAACACGCTCAAAGGGTATCCCTTGTTTACCTGGAGTCAGCAGCTGTGTAGTGACATATATGCAATTTTTAACTGCTTTGGCTGATTATCTGTGCAAATACCTACCTGTTGGTATTGGATGTGTTTTATAGCAGAAAGTAAAATATATATATATATTTTTTTTTTCAAAATTGTAACACATTTTTTTTGATTATGTAGCAAAACCGCAGAGGTGATCAAATACCACCAAAAGAAAGCTCTATTTGTGGGGAAAATAAAAACCATACATTTTAATTGTGTACAGCATCGCACAACCACGCAATTGTCAGTTAAAATAACGCAATTCCGATTGCAAAAAATGGCCTGGTCATAAAGGGGGTAAAACCTTCCGGGGCTGAAGTGGTTAAAGGAGAATTGTACAAAAAAAAAGTTTTGTTAAACCCACAAGTGCTTTTTTTTTACCACTATTATTCCTTTATAGTGGTTTTTGACATTTGCAAGTGCAACAATTTAGAAATTGGATGAGGTTTAGCACTATAAAACAATTTTTGATAGATAAATACTGCATTTTATACAGTATACAACTATATAGATCATACCAAAATGAGGGACAAATGAGTAGAAAAGTGGGACCGAGGGACACTGTTCCAAATCAAGGACAGTCCCTCAAAATCAGAGACAGTTGGGAGCTCTGATTTACATTTGGCTGCCAATGTATCTAACATGAGCTTGGAAAGCTTTGGTTTTTAAATGCAGCAGATAACTGAATAGACAGTGATGTCACAAAAGTGACATCCTTTCCATTCTGCACTGATTCAGCTTTGGTCTTTTCACAGATCCCTTGCAGATTGAAAGGGCAGCCATCGGGGGGAACAGCCCAAACACATGTAGGGGGCTCAGGCGTCTTGAGGGGCCCCGCCCCCAGGCCCTAGCCAACGAGACCGAGTTGTTGCTTCTGTAGTAACTAGCAATTGCTAAAGCATGGCACTGCAGAGTGAGCCCATGCAGCTGAAGGGATGTCTCTTTACTGAATATATGAGGCCCTCTCTTTACTGGATTGGGATGTGTCTTTGCTAAATATATGAGGCCGTCTCTTTACTGGATTGGCATTTCTCTCTGCTGACTATACGAGGCCTTCTCTTTGTTGGATTAGGATGTTTCTTTTCTGAATATATGAGGCTGTCTCTTTACTGGATTGGGATGTCTCTTTGCTGAAAATATGAGGATGTCTCTTTGATGGATTACATTCATTTTCATTTATTAAGTTGTAGGAGTGTTAAAATAGAAGTGGGTGCACTGAAGGACTTGGTGGGATGGCCAGAGGGCGGGCCCTGCAGAATGTTGGTGGTCAGGCCCGGAGGGGCCTAGGCCTAAAGCTGTGTAAAATTTCTGATGGCTGCCTTGCCGGTTGGACTGGATGGGTCCCATGTGAAAGGAGACTTAGTACTTGTATTACCTGGCTTTTGTTTAAGTCAGAACTACTTCTCTTCCCATACAAGTCTATGCAAATCCAGAAACAGCTTAAAGCAGGTCAAATACAGGTCAGAAGAAGGTTATCTGCAATTCAAATGTAAAGGGAAATAGTGGCGCTAGGGGAATGTGACGTAATCAAACCATACAATAATGATCACACAAAATATATATAAAACAAATAAAGTCCATAGTTCATAAGTCCATAGTGTAAAGTGGTTGTGATCAGCACAAGCAGCAGCATCCTTAGTGTGAAGCAGGGAACTCTGTAGGTATAGAAAGGGAAACACAGAGGGGCACCTAAGTGCAGTATTAATTAAACTTCAGTTTATTAAAAGCAAGAAAAATGGCAACTCACATCTTAGTAGATCTATAGAGAATCATTCTGGTCACTCCTTGGGTTCTCCTGGGTGGTCCTGGTGGGATAGCGACATTAAGCAAGGGATCTGTATTGCTGGAAGACAGTCGGAGGCACATCTGTGTCCCCCCTGCAATTTAAATGTGCCACTCAATGAATTCTGAATGATCTCAGAAGTGTTTTAAACTCAAGTCAAAAGCAAGCTGTGTAAGCACAAAGTCTGGTAACACAGTTCCTTTTTTTGTGACTAGGTAAACTGTATGTTTAGTGGGTTTGATTTAATAAAGGAATACAGACTGTTCACTTAGCAAATGAAATGTTCACTTTGCTAGGAAATGAGGTGAAGCTGCATTTATCCTATTCTCCTAATCATGTGAAAGTAAAAAATCTTGACTTTTATTCTTCTTTGCACATTGCATTGCAAAAAGGGCTTGTTTCATTTTTGTTCTTTTGTTTTTTTTTATAAAAATGACAAACATGCCTATACTTAGCTGCTCTGTGCAATCATTTGGCACAGAGCGGCAACGATCCTCTTCTTCTGGGGTGCCCCACCAGTGCTCCAGGTCCCTGCTCTTTTTTCGGCTGCCTCCACAGAATGGCGTTTTCCCTACGCTGGTGCACATTGCTGGATCGGATCGGGCTCAGGTAAAAAAAGGGGAGGGGGTGTTTGGGGGGTTTGCTGCAGCACAGATTGTTTTTTACCTTAATGCAGAGAATGTATTAAGGTGAAAAACCTTGAGGCTTTAAAACCAATTTAAGTCATTAATATATGTGAACATTCACTTTTTAACAAAACAAAAGCATACACTATGAAAAGTTAAGAGCCTTTACTTTTTTTAATTTAGTCTTAAAGGAGATCAGTGGGAAATTTTAGCCTATTTTACTACAAACGATCAAAATCTTGTGCAGGGAAGAGTAAATACCCTACATAATGGATCTTTTTCACAAATTTTGGTTCAAACTCATATATATGCTTTTGGAGAATTGAGCGAAAACAAGATTACCTATGGAAATCCACATGAACTCATGGAGAAGATAGGATCCATGGATGGAACTGATCAAAGAAGTAATCACTGCAAGGCCAGAGTACTAACAGCAGAGCAATCATGCTTCCCCTTAAAGTGTTACTAAACCCACAACAGTAAAATCAGTCTGTATATGCAGTAAAGCATGCTTGTTATACTCACTGTGGTACCTAAGGGGTTAATCTTCTGCATTGTGTAAAAAGGCTGTTTGATCCTGTCTTCTCCTCTTTGATCATTCCCTTCTTTTACTGTCCCAAATCTATCTCCTGACAGTACAGAGCCTTGGGGGCACTCTGCACATACTCAGTTTGGTGTGTATTGCTAGAGAGTTTTTTTCTTTTGGGGGTCGGTGCTTGTGATCAGCACAGGGCCAATCAGCACTGTCCAGACAGAGGGTCAGGGGTCATGCAGCCTCAAAGGACAGTCAGAGGAAAATTCCTCCTACAAGCTTTACCAAGACACTGATAGAAGTCGCAAGACTGCTCTAACTGCTGATGAGAAAAGGTATTTAGCAGTTTTTATTTACTAAAATAATTGCATTTCCATGTTCTGTGTACTGTGGGATATAGTGAATGCAGGGTCCTGGGAATAGTATCACTTTTAATAATGATTTTATGCAGTAAAACAAAACAGGTAACACAGGTTCACCATTGTTTCTGTAATACATGTGGCATGAGTCACATTGACAATGCCAGCTGTTCACACCAGATCAGCATTCCTAAACAATGAGATCATTAGGCTACACCAAATGTTTGCCCTTGACGAGTGTCACACTGTATAAATCCTTCAGGATTGAGGAGTAATCATTACATAGAGTTGAGCTTAGTCATTTATGAACAGAAAGTGAGCATTACAAAAGGAAATAAGCATTAGGAGTCAAGAACTTCTAGATGTCTTTTTTATGAATGTAAACTAAAATATTTGTTGTTTAACTTTCATTCACCCTTGAGCGTAGCATACGTTAGATGATTTTGAGACTTTTTTGTGGTTTAGACATTTTTGTGTACAGGAGCTTCATTGGGGCAAGATTATTTTTAGTCCTAGAGCCTTTTATTATGGAAGTGCATGAAAAACACCCACAAAAAGTGTCTTTTGTAAAATGTTTGAAGGCTCCTATTGATCTCATTGGGGGCCAAAACTTGAATTTCACAACAGAGCCTACAGACACATTTTAAGTATGAAGACAGCAAATCCAGACCTACCCCTTGGCAGGCACGTAAGAGATTTCCACTATGGCCACTTCCCCGCTATCCAGTTTTTAATTCTAGACAGAATACACCCAAACAAAAGAGGGGGAGACTGGAACAAAACACTCCTACAACGCGAAACACGATGGATAATAGAACTGAATGCCACTTCACCTCCAGGCCTTAATGACTCTCTCAGCTTTAGACCCTTTCTAGAGGGATTCTCCTCTGGAGGTTGTGAAAAGTGAACTCACACCACCCCACCCATCTTCCTCCAACAACCCTGTTCCCCCTCCCCCATCCTCCTCTCCCCCCCCCCCCCTTTCTCCCCCATTCTTTACCAGCTCACATCAACAATTTCCCCCCCCCCCCCCCCCCCCCCCCCATTTCCCATCCATCAGTATGCAGAATGTGCCTAAAAATATTGAACTCAACTTTTTTCCTTTCCCCACAGAAACACATGTATGGCATCGTTAACCTCTACATGATTTGCTCATTACTGTGTTTATACCAAATAGGTCTGCTGCTCCCAGACCACTTGAGGTCCCTGGTTTCAGGTCTTTCAGTATTCTCTACATTGATTCCCTTTCCCTTTTTTTTTTTTTTTTTTTTTTTTTTTTTTTTTTTTTTTTTGTCTTTCTATACACGATTCATATATGTGCACCATATAACGTAGACACACACAGAGTGATGGATAAGATATAAGATCATTAAATATATACTGTTTACCTTTAATAACACTGATATAGTGAGCTGTTGCTAGCCTCGGAGATATTCTGTATATATAAACAAAGTGTTTTCTATGTATATACTGTATAATATTTTCATACTATATTCACCTGTTATACAATGTGTTGTCTTCTTCACATATGGAACAATGCAACAATATGTGTTTTAATATTAGAATGGATCCCCCTGGGATCCACAACAGCCATCCCCACTATCCACCTTCATTGCCTTCCTTTTTCCCCCACCTTTCCTGACCTGCTCTCTGCTCCTCTCTTCACACTAACATTCCGATATGCATAGGCCGACTCCGCCCCAATTTTCCACCCCCTTTGGCTGTTGCTCTCCCTGTTGCTCCACCCGGCGCACCCAGGGGGGGCACGCAATATACATGCGGGCTCCCCCTACACCCTGGCTCCTCCTGCGGACACCACCCGATCATCTCGGCCCCGCCCGCTATGGTTGAGCCAGTCACTGCGTCGGCGCTGCTGGAACGCAGGCCGCGCTTCCGCATTTGGGGGCGTGGCCTGCGTTCCATCGGCGGGGGATGCCATTGGTCACCTTCAGCGCCGGAGCGAACGCGTGGCACGCACTGCGCATGCTCCGGCGTCTCTCACTCCACATATAAACAGCGGCGGACACTAGATACAGCATCCGCCGCTGTTGACACTGCAAATCCATCCGCAACTACTCCCGAAGGTAAATACCTGGATTTTACCCCTTTCATCCAACCAAACACGTAGCTGAAGATGACCTAACACGGATTTTACAATTTCAGGAACCAACAGGGAGACCTATTCCCTTAACAAAAATTACATCACCTCTGAACAATACCAGGTAATCTACCAGCTTGACCTCTTTTTTACTCCTGGACACCCTCCCCTCCTTAATATATCTTACCTTGTATGTTGTCTACATTATCCCCCTAATTTCCAGACACATATTCCAGTAAATATTACATACTCTGTTATGTTCCCAGTATAATAGCCTCTCAGGACCATCCGTCCTTCACCCATCGGGAACCAACCACACAATTCTCTACTCCCTCGGGCACAAAGTCCCTTCTTGGATACAAATACTACAAGGTATGAGCACAACACATACATGGTTACTACTAACCGTTTGACACAATCCAACCAAAACACCCCATTGAAAATAGATACAATTTTTATTTATCTCTTTATTTCTATTTTCCAGAAACAAATAAAACTCCCTCTACCTTTCGACTCTCAGTGGAACAGACACTCCACAACCCCTTTAAGCATAGGTGCTGAGACAACTACCAGAAGGTATTTCCCCTTCCCCTTTTTTTCTTATTCAAAAATATACTACCTACGCAGAGAACACTATGCGAACCATTCCTTTGCATATACATTTACACAGACGCCAGTGTGACCCCAACCTAGGCATCCTCGCTGGGGCCACATACGGGAGGACCTGCAGCCTCAGGGACCCAGTTGGCGCCCACGTCGGTATCCTGCACAGCGGAACTCTTTTCTTTTCTTTCCTTTCATTTAACAGCCGTGACTCTCTTGTCACTTCTTCAGTAGTTTACAGGTAGGAATTTTCAAGAATCCAAGCTTTACCTATACGTGCAACATATACAATATATATCTGATAATTTACTTATACTGTATACTTATATTGTATTGGATAATATATTTATGCAACTAATCTAAACAATATTTATCATGTCATGTAGGAAATCACAAATCTCCCCACTTCAGACCCCTGAAGAAAGGCCTGCGTGCCTGAAACGCGTCGGGTGGGAGGATTTCCTTCAAGAAGCTAATATGTACCTTTGAGTATATGTAATACAAGTCTCATCATTTCTTTTTTGTTAATTATACCCATCTACACTATCTGTACAACCTATGTGACCTCTATACCCGTTCGATCTATGTAAGATCAATTTTAAACCTTGTTTAATAAAACGATTTATTTTTATCTACTTGTGGAAGTGTGTTTGCCGTTAAAGTCCCACACCCTAGGGGGACCCCCCATTCTGCTTGTTCAGTTTACAGGGATGTTGGCAAACCACTTCTAAGCTTTCATATAGCTGGGGTATTCAACTTCTAAATTATAGATCAGGGTAGCAAATACCCATCCCCCGCCCCCTTTATCTTCAGCTATTTGAAACACCCACGTGACTATTTCTCAATACACCCCTTCCATTGGTATTGCAGACCTAGACAGCTTGGATCTTTTCCTCCCTCTAATTCAAATTCTACAAACAATCTGTAGAATATTCTATAACTCCACAACGATCTACTTAAACCTACCAATTCTCCCCAGCCACCTCAAATATGTTTAAAGAGCAAGGCTTCGCCAAACTCCTGACATCATATAAGGAACAAAGTAAAATAGGAGCAAAGGAATCCGAGATGATTTCCTTGTTCACCCAATTGAAAAAAGTAGTTGAAAAAAAGCTAACCCAGGCACTCCACATTGATAGCTTTGAACAGTATATTCTTGAGAACATCAATCCGTTTGGCTTACGCATTCAAATTTTCCCCACTCTCGACAATCTTGATGAAACCTTCAAAAGTAAATGGGAACAAAACTTACAACAATGTACTAAAACCATGATGCAACTACTCATGGAGGAATATCGTAAACGTATTACCTCCTTAGAAATAGACATCAATAAGATCTATGAAAAACTTACCCCTTTCCAACCACTAGCTAACTATCGGGAACAAGAGGAAAAGATTAAACTCCACTTGGACCATATAGTAAAAGAAACCATTGCTACGAAAGAGAGAAAATTCTGGCGAGACAAAACAGCGTTTGCTGAACAAAAAGCCTACAGATGGCAAAAAACAATATCCCAAACACGCAACACGAGAGATAAAAAGTATTTTCATGGGTCAGATTCCTCCATTAATTCCTCTATTTCTTCATCCTCACAGCAGTCTCACGGAAACAGAAAACAGAAAACGAAGAGGACCCCTCAAGACAATGAAGACCAACTGTTCAAGAAACATATCACCGATTCGCACGTCCCCTCACAACCACCCGCACGCGCACCAACAGGAACGCCCTCTTCACGCAATACAGGTACCCTACGCAACGGCACAAACAGACCAACCACAGCACCCATTTTCAAAACCACGAGCACTCCAGCGCCCCCAATCACACCTTCCAATCAACCAGAAGGACCACCCCCCACACTCCCCTCAGCACCATCACACCTATCATGACACGCACCTATCACGGAACCCATGACCAATCCTCTGAATATTATCAATCTCTCTGACTACCCCTTAACTGAGGACCAATTAAACCTTCTCACTAAGGGTCTAAGTTTTTGCCCTGAGTCAAAGACGGACAATTTTGAGGTAATAAAAGACCTCCAAATCTTTGCCAGGAAACTATTGCTAAAAAGCTTTCACACAAAACCCAAAGAAAAAATATCAGTAGAAAATGCAGCATTAGATACACTCATCTCATTACTAGAGGAACAGGAAGATCTAGACCTGATCGACAAGATCGACCTAGAATCCCTCCTCAACGCACATGTCGATCCTGCACCAACGAGTGCATCCAATATGACAAAACTCAAGAAAAAATCAGACAAATTCCCTTCCCCTTCCCTCAATCCGAACCTAAACGCCTTTCTAACAATGACGATTCAAGACATTAAAAAACTGAAAACATCCACATCAAGTTCCAACTTCCCAACCTCTGAGAAAAAAGCATTAGACACCCTATTAAAACAATCTGAACTTACCATCAAACCCTCCGACAAGGGAGGCAATATTGTCATCATGCACAACAGCCAATATACTGCAATGTGCGATAAAATTTTACAAAACTCAGACTGGTACAGATCCATAAACAAATCCACAATTGACAAACACCACCAGGAATTTTACTTACTTGTAGACACTGCATACTACCATAACGCAATAGACAAACAATGTTGGGAGTATATCCGTACAAGTCATCCCAAAATCCCCACATTTTACAGTCTGCCCAAGGTACATAAAAACCTAGAAAGCCCACCAGGGAGACCCATTGTATCAGGCAGAGGAAGCATCTCGGAGAATCTAAGTAGACTCATTGACGAAAAACTAAGACCATATGTAGAAGACCTTTCCTCATACGTGAAAGACACTATTCATTTACTACAAATCATCGAAGGCCTGGTAATACCTCTGGAATCCCTATTGGTGGCAGTGGACGTGGAAGCTCTATACAGCTCCATACCACATGCACAGGGCATCACGGCCATTCGAAGGGTCCTCCAACAATCCAACCCAATACCAACTCCATTCAATGAATTCTTAATTCAAGCTCTTGAATACATCCTGACCCACAACTCTTTTTCCTTCAATGGCTCCCACTACCTCCAGGTGCAGGGCGTGGCAATGGGGACGGGCTGTGCCCCATCATATGCCAACCTGTACCTGGGGGAGTGGGAACGCTCATTTCTTCTAGACTCCACACTCACCCATTTCACGGATCACATCCTGTCATGGTACAGATATATTGATGACGTGTTCATCATATGGACTGGACCCCAGGAACTATTACTTGACTGCATAACATGCATGAACAAAAATAACTTTAACCTATCATTCACCATGACATGTCACCAAAAAACAATCAATTTTCTTGACGTCACCATCGAAAAAAACACAGATGGCTTACTTACCAGTTCCATATATCGCAAACCCACTGCTGGAAATACCATTCTACACTCCACCAGTTCACACCCAGCCCCCCTGTTGAGATCCATCCCCTACAGCCAGTACCTTAGGACCCGTCGAAATTGCTCAGACGATGTAAAATTCAAAATTGAAGCCGACAAACTAAGAGAAAGACTCCATACACGAGGATACTCCAACACCTGTTTAAAAAGAGCCTTTAAACGGGCGGCAGCACAAAACAGAGCAGATTTACTATTTCCCAAACTACCACAACAACCTACAACAAGGAAATCGGAAACTACCCGCATTATTACAAAATACACAAAAGATCACACCAAAGTCAGGAAAATCATTAATAAATACTGGCATCTCCTAACAATCGATCCTACCCTTAATCCACACATACAACAGACCCCTGCTATAACATTTAGAAAAACGAAGTCATTGAAGGATATGCTAGTCCACAGTGAATACACTGGTGAACCGAGACGAGACCCCTGTAAAAGACCAGGAACCTTTCGTTGCGGCGGATGCACATATTGTCAGTATATGTGCATTAACCCCAACATCATCCTACCTAATGGTAAAAAGTATAAACCCCGCCACTACGCCAACTGCAAGACCATCGGGGTAGTATACTTACTACTCTGCCCATGCGGTGGGTACTATGTAGGCAAAACAAAACTTGAATTTCACAACAGAGCCTACAGACACATTTTAAGTATGAAGACAGCAAATCCAGACCTACCCCTTGGCAGGCACGTAAGAGATTTCCACTATGGCCACTTCCCCGCTATCCAGTTTTTAATTCTAGACAGAATACACCCAAACAAAAGAGGGGGAGACTGGAACAAAACACTCCTACAACGCGAAACACGATGGATAATAGAACTGAATGCCACTTCACCTCCAGGCCTTAATGACTCTCTCAGCTTTAGACCCTTTCTAGAGGGATTCTCCTCTGGAGGTTGTGAAAAGTGAACTCACACCACCCCACCCATCTTCCTCCAACAACCCTGTTCCCCCCCCCCCCATTTCCCATCCATCAGTATGCAGAATGTGCCTAAAAATATTGAACTCAACTTTTTTCCTTTCCCCACAGAAACACATGTATGGCATCGTTAACCTCTACATGATTTGCTCATTACTGTGTTTATACCAAATAGGTCTGCTGCTCCCAGACCACTTGAGGTCCCTGGTTTCAGGTCTTTCAGTATTCTCTACATTGATTCCCTTTCCCTTTTTTTTTTTTTTTTTTTTTTTTTTTTTTTTTTTTTTTTTTTGTCTTTCTATACACGATTCATATATGTGCACCATATAACGTAGACACACACAGAGTGATGGATAAGATATAAGATCATTAAATATATACTGTTTACCTTTAATAACACTGATATAGTGAGCTGTTGCTAGCCTCGGAGATATTCTGTATATATAAACAAAGTGTTTTCTATGTATATACTGTATAATATTTTCATACTATATTCACCTGTTATACAATGTGTTGTCTTCTTCACATATGGAACAATGCAACAATATGTGTTTTAATATTAGAATGGATCCCCCTGGGATCCACAACAGCCATCCCCACTATCCACCTTCATTGCCTTCCTTTTTCCCCCACCTTTCCTGACCTGCTCTCTGCTCCTCTCTTCACACTAACATTCCGATATGCATAGGCCGACTCCGCCCCAATTTTCCACCCCCTTTGGCTGTTGCTCTCCCTGTTGCTCCACCCGGCGCACCCAGGGGGGGCACGCAATATACATGCGGGCTCCCCCTACACCCTGGCTCCTCCTGCGGACACCACCCGATCATCTCGGCCCCGCCCGCTATGGTTGAGCCAGTCACTGCGTCGGCGCTGCTGGAACGCAGGCCGCGCTTCCGCATTTGGGGGCGTGGCCTGCGTTCCATCGGCGGGGGATGCCATTGGTCACCTTCAGCGCCGGAGCGAACGCGTGGCACGCACTGCGCATGCTCCGGCGTCTCTCACTCCACATATAAACAGCGGCGGACACTAGATACAGCATCCGCCGCTGTTGACACTGCAAATCCATCCGCAACTACTCCCGAAGGTAAATACCTGGATTTTACCCCTTTCATCCAACCAAACACGTAGCTGAAGATGACCTAACACGGATTTTACAATTTCAGGAACCAACAGGGAGACCTATTCCCTTAACAAAAATTACATCACCTCTGAACAATACCAGGTAATCTACCAGCTTGACCTCTTTTTTACTCCTGGACACCCTCCCCTCCTTAATATATCTTACCTTGTATGTTGTCTACATTATCCCCCTAATTTCCAGACACATATTCCAGTAAATATTACATACTCTGTTATGTTCCCAGTATAATAGCCTCTCAGGACCATCCGTCCTTCACCCATCGGGAACCAACCACACAATTCTCTACTCCCTCGGGCACAAAGTCCCTTCTTGGATACAAATACTACAAGGTATGAGCACAACACATACATGGTTACTACTAACCGTTTGACACAATCCAACCAAAACACCCCATTGAAAATAGATACAATTTTTATTTATCTCTTTATTTCTATTTTCCAGAAACAAATAAAACTCCCTCTACCTTTCGACTCTCAGTGGAACAGACACTCCACAACCCCTTTAAGCATAGGTGCTGAGACAACTACCAGAAGGTATTTCCCCTTCCCCTTTTTTTCTTATTCAAAAATATACTACCTACGCAGAGAACACTATGCGAACCATTCCTTTGCATATACATTTACACAGACGCCAGTGTGACCCCAACCTAGGCATCCTCGCTGGGGCCACATACGGGAGGACCTGCAGCCTCAGGGACCCAGTTGGCGCCCACGTCGGTATCCTGCACAGCGGAACTCTTTTCTTTTCTTTCCTTTCATTTAACAGCCGTGACTCTCTTGTCACTTCTTCAGTAGTTTACAGGTAGGAATTTTCAAGAATCCAAGCTTTACCTATACGTGCAACATATACAATATATATCTGATAATTTACTTATACTGTATACTTATATTGTATTGGATAATATATTTATGCAACTAATCTAAACAATATTTATCATGTCATGTAGGAAATCACAAATCTCCCCACTTCAGACCCCTGAAGAAAGGCCTGCGTGCCTGAAACGCGTCGGGTGGGAGGATTTCCTTCAAGAAGCTAATATGTACCTTTGAGTATATGTAATACAAGTCTCATCATTTCTTTTTTGTTAATTATACCCATCTACACTATCTGTACAACCTATGTGACCTCTATACCCGTTCGATCTATGTAAGATCAATTTTAAACCTTGTTTAATAAAACGATTTATTTTTATCTACTTGTGGAAGTGTGTTTGCCGTTAAAGTCCCACACCCTAGGGGGACCCCCCATTCTGCTTGTTCAGTTTACAGGGATGTTGGCAAACCACTTCTAAGCTTTCATATAGCTGGGGTATTCAACTTCTAAATTATAGATCAGGGTAGCAAATACCCATCCCCCGCCCCCTTTATCTTCAGCTATTTGAAACACCCACGTGACTATTTCTCAATACACCCCTTCCATTGGTATTGCAGACCTAGACAGCTTGGATCTTTTCCTCCCTCTAATTCAAATTCTACAAACAATCTGTAGAATATTCTATAACTCCACAACGATCTACTTAAACCTACCAATTCTCCCCAGCCACCTCAAATATGTTTAAAGAGCAAGGCTTCGCCAAACTCCTGACATCATATAAGGAACAAAGTAAAATAGGAGCAAAGGAATCCGAGATGATTTCCTTGTTCACCCAATTGAAAAAAGTAGTTGAAAAAAAGCTAACCCAGGCACTCCACATTGATAGCTTTGAACAGTATATTCTTGAGAACATCAATCCGTTTGGCTTACGCATTCAAATTTTCCCCACTCTCGACAATCTTGATAAAACCTTCAAAAGTAAATGGGAACAAAACTTACAACAATGTACTAAAACCATGATGCAACTACTCATGGAGGAATATCGTAAACGTATTACCTCCTTAGAAATAGACATCAATAAGATCTATGAAAAACTTACCCCTTTCCAACCACTAGCTAACTATCGGGAACAAGAGGAAAAGATTAAACTCCACTTGGACCATATAGTAAAAGAAACCATTGCTACGAAAGAGAGAAAATTCTGGCGAGACAAAACAGCGTTTGCTGAACAAAAAGCCTACAGATGGCAAAAAACAATATCCCAAACACGCAACACGAGAGATAAAAAGTATTTTCATGGGTCAGATTCCTCCATTAATTCCTCTATTTCTTCATCCTCACAGCAGTCTCACGGAAACAGAAAACAGAAAACGAAGAGGACCCCTCAAGACAATGAAGACCAACTGTTCAAGAAACATATCACCGATTCGCACGTCCCCTCACAACCACCCGCACGCGCACCAACAGGAACGCCCTCTTCACGCAATACAGGTACCCTACGCAACGGCACAAACAGACCAACCACAGCACCCATTTTCAAAACCACGAGCACTCCAGCGCCCCCAATCACACCTTCCAATCAACCAGAAGGACCACCCCCCACACTCCCCTCAGCACCATCACACCTATCATGACACGCACCTATCACGGAACCCATGACCAATCCTCTGAATATTATCAATCTCTCTGACTACCCCTTAACTGAGGACCAATTAAACCTTCTCACTAAGGGTCTAAGTTTTTGCCCTGAGTCAAAGACGGACAATTTTGAGGTAATAAAAGACCTCCAAATCTTTGCCAGGAAACTATTGCTAAAAAGCTTTCACACAAAACCCAAAGAAAAAATATCAGTAGAAAATGCAGCATTAGATACACTCATCTCATTACTAGAGGAACAGGAAGATCTAGACCTGATCGACAAGATCGACCTAGAATCCCTCCTCAACGCACATGTCGATCCTGCACCAACGAGTGCATCCAATATGACAAAACTCAAGAAAAAATCAGACAAATTCCCTTCCCCTTCCCTCAATCCGAACCTAAACGCCTTTCTAACAATGACGATTCAAGACATTAAAAAACTGAAAACATCCACATCAAGTTCCAACTTCCCAACCTCTGAGAAAAAAGCATTAGACACCCTATTAAAACAATCTGAACTTACCATCAAACCCTCCGACAAGGGAGGCAATATTGTCATCATGCACAACAGCCAATATACTGCAATGTGCGATAAAATTTTACAAAACTCAGACTGGTACAGATCCATAAACAAATCCACAATTGACAAACACCACCAGGAATTTTACTTACTTGTAGACACTGCATACTACCATAACGCAATAGACAAACAATGTTGGGAGTATATCCGTACAAGTCATCCCAAAATCCCCACATTTTACAGTCTGCCCAAGGTACATAAAAACCTAGAAAGCCCACCAGGGAGACCCATTGTATCAGGCAGAGGAAGCATCTCGGAGAATCTAAGTAGACTCATTGACGAAAAACTAAGACCATATGTAGAAGACCTTTCCTCATACGTGAAAGACACTATTCATTTACTACAAATCATCGAAGGCCTGGTAATACCTCTGGAATCCCTATTGGTGGCAGTGGACGTGGAAGCTCTATACAGCTCCATACCACATGCACAGGGCATCACGGCCATTCGAAGGGTCCTCCAACAATCCAACCCAATACCAACTCCATTCAATGAATTCTTAATTCAAGCTCTTGAATACATCCTGACCCACAACTCTTTTTCCTTCAATGGCTCCCACTACCTCCAGGTGCAGGGCGTGGCAATGGGGACGGGCTGTGCCCCATCATATGCCAACCTGTACCTGGGGGAGTGGGAACGCTCATTTCTTCTAGACTCCACACTCACCCATTTCACGGATCACATCCTGTCATGGTACAGATATATTGATGACGTGTTCATCATATGGACTGGACCCCAGGAACTATTACTTGACTGCATAACATGCATGAACAAAAATAACTTTAACCTATCATTCACCATGACATGTCACCAAAAAACAATCAATTTTCTTGACGTCACCATCGAAAAAAACACAGATGGCTTACTTACCAGTTCCATATATCGCAAACCCACTGCTGGAAATACCATTCTACACTCCACCAGTTCACACCCAGCCCCCCTGTTGAGATCCATCCCCTACAGCCAGTACCTTAGGACCCGTCGAAATTGCTCAGACGATGTAAAATTCAAAATTGAAGCCGACAAACTAAGAGAAAGACTCCATACACGAGGATACTCCAACACCTGTTTAAAAAGAGCCTTTAAACGGGCGGCAGCACAAAACAGAGCAGATTTACTATTTCCCAAACTACCACAACAACCTACAACAAGGAAATCGGAAACTACCCGCATTATTACAAAATACACAAAAGATCACACCAAAGTCAGGAAAATCATTAATAAATACTGGCATCTCCTAACAATCGATCCTACCCTTAATCCACACATACAACAGACCCCTGCTATAACATTTAGAAAAACGAAGTCATTGAAGGATATGCTAGTCCACAGTGAATACACTGGTGAACCGAGACGAGACCCCTGTAAAAGACCAGGAACCTTTCGTTGCGGCGGATGCACATATTGTCAGTATATGTGCATTAACCCCAACATCATCCTACCTAATGGTAAAAAGTATAAACCCCGCCACTACGCCAACTGCAAGACCATCGGGGTAGTATACTTACTACTCTGCCCATGCGGTGGGTACTATGTAGGCAAAACAAAACTTGAATTTCACAACAGAGCCTACAGACACATTTTAAGTATGAAGACAGCAAATCCAGACCTACCCCTTGGCAGGCACGTAAGAGATTTCCACTATGGCCACTTCCCCGCTATCCAGTTTTTAATTCTAGACAGAATACACCCAAACAAAAGAGGGGGAGACTGGAACAAAACACTCCTACAACGCGAAACACGATGGATAATAGAACTGAATGCCACTTCACCTCCAGGCCTTAATGACTCTCTCAGCTTTAGACCCTTTCTAGAGGGATTCTCCTCTGGAGGTTGTGAAAAGTGAACTCACACCACCCCACCCATCTTCCTCCAACAACCCTGTTCCCCCTCCCCCATCCTCCTCTCCCCCCCCCCCCCTTTCTCCCCCATTCTTTACCAGCTCACATCAACAATTTCCCCCCCCCCATTTCCCATCCATCAGTATGCAGAATGTGCCTAAAAATATTGAACTCAACTTTTTTCCTTTCCCCACAGAAACACATGTATGGCATCGTTAACCTCTACATGATTTGCTCATTACTGTGTTTATACCAAATAGGTCTGCTGCTCCCAGACCACTTGAGGTCCCTGGTTTCAGGTCTTTCAGTATTCTCTACATTGATTCCCTTTCCCTTTTTTTTTTTTTTTTTTTTTTTTTTTTTTTTTTTTTTTTTTTGTCTTTCTATACACGATTCATATATGTGCACCATATAACGTAGACACACACAGAGTGATGGATAAGATATAAGATCATTAAATATATACTGTTTACCTTTAATAACACTGATATAGTGAGCTGTTGCTAGCCTCGGAGATATTCTGTATATATAAACAAAGTGTTTTCTATGTATATACTGTATAATATTTTCATACTATATTCACCTGTTATACAATGTGTTGTCTTCTTCACATATGGAACAATGCAACAATATGTGTTTTAATATTAGAATGGATCCCCCTGGGATCCACAACAGCCATCCCCACTATCCACCTTCATTGCCTTCCTTTTTCCCCCACCTTTCCTGACCTGCTCTCTGCTCCTCTCTTCACACTAACATTCCGATATGCATAGGCCGACTCCGCCCCAATTTTCCACCCCCTTTGGCTGTTGCTCTCCCTGTTGCTCCACCCGGCGCACCCAGGGGGGGCACGCAATATACATGCGGGCTCCCCCTACACCCTGGCTCCTCCTGCGGACACCACCCGATCATCTCGGCCCCGCCCGCTATGGTTGAGCCAGTCACTGCGTCGGCGCTGCTGGAACGCAGGCCGCGCTTCCGCATTTGGGGGCGTGGCCTGCGTTCCATCGGCGGGGGATGCCATTGGTCACCTTCAGCGCCGGAGCGAACGCGTGGCACGCACTGCGCATGCTCCGGCGTCTCTCACTCCACATATAAACAGCGGCGGACACTAGATACAGCATCCGCCGCTGTTGACACTGCAAATCCATCCGCAACTACTCCCGAAGGTAAATACCTGGATTTTACCCCTTTCATCCAACCAAACACGTAGCTGAAGATGACCTAACACGGATTTTACAATTTCAGGAACCAACAGGGAGACCTATTCCCTTAACAAAAATTACATCACCTCTGAACAATACCAGGTAATCTACCAGCTTGACCTCTTTTTTACTCCTGGACACCCTCCCCTCCTTAATATATCTTACCTTGTATGTTGTCTACATTATCCCCCTAATTTCCAGACACATATTCCAGTAAATATTACATACTCTGTTATGTTCCCAGTATAATAGCCTCTCAGGACCATCCGTCCTTCACCCATCGGGAACCAACCACACAATTCTCTACTCCCTCGGGCACAAAGTCCCTTCTTGGATACAAATACTACAAGGTATGAGCACAACACATACATGGTTACTACTAACCGTTTGACACAATCCAACCAAAACACCCCATTGAAAATAGATACAATTTTTATTTATCTCTTTATTTCTATTTTCCAGAAACAAATAAAACTCCCTCTACCTTTCGACTCTCAGTGGAACAGACACTCCACAACCCCTTTAAGCATAGGTGCTGAGACAACTACCAGAAGGTATTTCCCCTTCCCCTTTTTTTCTTATTCAAAAATATACTACCTACGCAGAGAACACTATGCGAACCATTCCTTTGCATATACATTTACACAGACGCCAGTGTGACCCCAACCTAGGCATCCTCGCTGGGGCCACATACGGGAGGACCTGCAGCCTCAGGGACCCAGTTGGCGCCCACGTCGGTATCCTGCACAGCGGAACTCTTTTCTTTTCTTTCCTTTCATTTAACAGCCGTGACTCTCTTGTCACTTCTTCAGTAGTTTACAGGTAGGAATTTTCAAGAATCCAAGCTTTACCTATACGTGCAACATATACAATATATATCTGATAATTTACTTATACTGTATACTTATATTGTATTGGATAATATATTTATGCAACTAATCTAAACAATATTTATCATGTCATGTAGGAAATCACAAATCTCCCCACTTCAGACCCCTGAAGAAAGGCCTGCGTGCCTGAAACGCGTCGGGTGGGAGGATTTCCTTCAAGAAGCTAATATGTACCTTTGAGTATATGTAATACAAGTCTCATCATTTCTTTTTTGTTAATTATACCCATCTACACTATCTGTACAACCTATGTGACCTCTATACCCGTTCGATCTATGTAAGATCAATTTTAAACCTTGTTTAATAAAACGATTTATTTTTATCTACTTGTGGAAGTGTGTTTGCCGTTAAAGTCCCACACCCTAGGGGGACCCCCCATTCTGCTTGTTCAGTTTACAGGGATGTTGGCAAACCACTTCTAAGCTTTCATATAGCTGGGGTATTCAACTTCTAAATTATAGATCAGGGTAGCAAATACCCATCCCCCGCCCCCTTTATCTTCAGCTATTTGAAACACCCACGTGACTATTTCTCAATACACCCCTTCCATTGGTATTGCAGACCTAGACAGCTTGGATCTTTTCCTCCCTCTAATTCAAATTCTACAAACAATCTGTAGAATATTCTATAACTCCACAACGATCTACTTAAACCTACCAATTCTCCCCAGCCACCTCAAATATGTTTAAAGAGCAAGGCTTCGCCAAACTCCTGACATCATATAAGGAACAAAGTAAAATAGGAGCAAAGGAATCCGAGATGATTTCCTTGTTCACCCAATTGAAAAAAGTAGTTGAAAAAAAGCTAACCCAGGCACTCCACATTGATAGCTTTGAACAGTATATTCTTGAGAACATCAATCCGTTTGGCTTACGCATTCAAATTTTCCCCACTCTCGACAATCTTGATAAAACCTTCAAAAGTAAATGGGAACAAAACTTACAACAATGTACTAAAACCATGATGCAACTACTCATGGAGGAATATCGTAAACGTATTACCTCCTTAGAAATAGACATCAATAAGATCTATGAAAAACTTACCCCTTTCCAACCACTAGCTAACTATCGGGAACAAGAGGAAAAGATTAAACTCCACTTGGACCATATAGTAAAAGAAACCATTGCTACGAAAGAGAGAAAATTCTGGCGAGACAAAACAGCGTTTGCTGAACAAAAAGCCTACAGATGGCAAAAAACAATATCCCAAACACGCAACACGAGAGATAAAAAGTATTTTCATGGGTCAGATTCCTCCATTAATTCCTCTATTTCTTCATCCTCACAGCAGTCTCACGGAAACAGAAAACAGAAAACGAAGAGGACCCCTCAAGACAATGAAGACCAACTGTTCAAGAAACATATCACCGATTCGCACGTCCCCTCACAACCACCCGCACGCGCACCAACAGGAACGCCCTCTTCACGCAATACAGGTACCCTACGCAACGGCACAAACAGACCAACCACAGCACCCATTTTCAAAACCACGAGCACTCCAGCGCCCCCAATCACACCTTCCAATCAACCAGAAGGACCACCCCCCACACTCCCCTCAGCACCATCACACCTATCATGACACGCACCTATCACGGAACCCATGACCAATCCTCTGAATATTATCAATCTCTCTGACTACCCCTTAACTGAGGACCAATTAAACCTTCTCACTAAGGGTCTAAGTTTTTGCCCTGAGTCAAAGACGGACAATTTTGAGGTAATAAAAGACCTCCAAATCTTTGCCAGGAAACTATTGCTAAAAAGCTTTCACACAAAACCCAAAGAAAAAATATCAGTAGAAAATGCAGCATTAGATACACTCATCTCATTACTAGAGGAACAGGAAGATCTAGACCTGATCGACAAGATCGACCTAGAATCCCTCCTCAACGCACATGTCGATCCTGCACCAACGAGTGCATCCAATATGACAAAACTCAAGAAAAAATCAGACAAATTCCCTTCCCCTTCCCTCAATCCGAACCTAAACGCCTTTCTAACAATGACGATTCAAGACATTAAAAAACTGAAAACATCCACATCAAGTTCCAACTTCCCAACCTCTGAGAAAAAAGCATTAGACACCCTATTAAAACAATCTGAACTTACCATCAAACCCTCCGACAAGGGAGGCAATATTGTCATCATGCACAACAGCCAATATACTGCAATGTGCGATAAAATTTTACAAAACTCAGACTGGTACAGATCCATAAACAAATCCACAATTGACAAACACCACCAGGAATTTTACTTACTTGTAGACACTGCATACTACCATAACGCAATAGACAAACAATGTTGGGAGTATATCCGTACAAGTCATCCCAAAATCCCCACATTTTACAGTCTGCCCAAGGTACATAAAAACCTAGAAAGCCCACCAGGGAGACCCATTGTATCAGGCAGAGGAAGCATCTCGGAGAATCTAAGTAGACTCATTGACGAAAAACTAAGACCATATGTAGAAGACCTTTCCTCATACGTGAAAGACACTATTCATTTACTACAAATCATCGAAGGCCTGGTAATACCTCTGGAATCCCTATTGGTGGCAGTGGACGTGGAAGCTCTATACAGCTCCATACCACATGCACAGGGCATCACGGCCATTCGAAGGGTCCTCCAACAATCCAACCCAATACCAACTCCATTCAATGAATTCTTAATTCAAGCTCTTGAATACATCCTGACCCACAACTCTTTTTCCTTCAATGGCTCCCACTACCTCCAGGTGCAGGGCGTGGCAATGGGGACGGGCTGTGCCCCATCATATGCCAACCTGTACCTGGGGGAGTGGGAACGCTCATTTCTTCTAGACTCCACACTCACCCATTTCACGGATCACATCCTGTCATGGTACAGATATATTGATGACGTGTTCATCATATGGACTGGACCCCAGGAACTATTACTTGACTGCATAACATGCATGAACAAAAATAACTTTAACCTATCATTCACCATGACATGTCACCAAAAAACAATCAATTTTCTTGACGTCACCATCGAAAAAAACACAGATGGCTTACTTACCAGTTCCATATATCGCAAACCCACTGCTGGAAATACCATTCTACACTCCACCAGTTCACACCCAGCCCCCCTGTTGAGATCCATCCCCTACAGCCAGTACCTTAGGACCCGTCGAAATTGCTCAGACGATGTAAAATTCAAAATTGAAGCCGACAAACTAAGAGAAAGACTCCATACACGAGGATACTCCAACACCTGTTTAAAAAGAGCCTTTAAACGGGCGGCAGCACAAAACAGAGCAGATTTACTATTTCCCAAACTACCACAACAACCTACAACAAGGAAATCGGAAACTACCCGCATTATTACAAAATACACAAAAGATCACACCAAAGTCAGGAAAATCATTAATAAATACTGGCATCTCCTAACAATCGATCCTACCCTTAATCCACACATACAACAGACCCCTGCTATAACATTTAGAAAAACGAAGTCATTGAAGGATATGCTAGTCCACAGTGAATACACTGGTGAACCGAGACGAGACCCCTGTAAAAGACCAGGAACCTTTCGTTGCGGCGGATGCACATATTGTCAGTATATGTGCATTAACCCCAACATCATCCTACCTAATGGTAAAAAGTATAAACCCCGCCACTACGCCAACTGCAAGACCATCGGGGTAGTATACTTACTACTCTGCCCATGCGGTGGGTACTATGTAGGCAAAACAAAACTTGAATTTCACAACAGAGCCTACAGACACATTTTAAGTATGAAGACAGCAAATCCAGACCTACCCCTTGGCAGGCACGTAAGAGATTTCCACTATGGCCACTTCCCCGCTATCCAGTTTTTAATTCTAGACAGAATACACCCAAACAAAAGAGGGGGAGACTGGAACAAAACACTCCTACAACGCGAAACACGATGGATAATAGAACTGAATGCCACTTCACCTCCAGGCCTTAATGACTCTCTCAGCTTTAGACCCTTTCTAGAGGGATTCTCCTCTGGAGGTTGTGAAAAGTGAACTCACACCACCCCACCCATCTTCCTCCAACAACCCTGTTCCCCCTCCCCCATCCTCCTCTCCCCCCCCCCCCCTTTCTCCCCCATTCTTTACCAGCTCACATCAACAATTTCCCCCCCCCCCCCCCCCCCCCCCCCCCCCATTTCCCATCCATCAGTATGCAGAATGTGCCTAAAAATATTGAACTCAACTTTTTTCCTTTCCCCACAGAAACACATGTATGGCATCGTTAACCTCTACATGATTTGCTCATTACTGTGTTTATACCAAATAGGTCTGCTGCTCCCAGACCACTTGAGGTCCCTGGTTTCAGGTCTTTCAGTATTCTCTACATTGATTCCCTTTCCCTTTTTTTTTTTTTTTTTTTTTTTTTTTTTTTTTTTTTTTTTGTCTTTCTATACACGATTCATATATGTGCACCATATAACGTAGACACACACAGAGTGATGGATAAGATATAAGATCATTAAATATATACTGTTTACCTTTAATAACACTGATATAGTGAGCTGTTGCTAGCCTCGGAGATATTCTGTATATATAAACAAAGTGTTTTCTATGTATATACTGTATAATATTTTCATACTATATTCACCTGTTATACAATGTGTTGTCTTCTTCACATATGGAACAATGCAACAATATGTGTTTTAATATTAGAATGGATCCCCCTGGGATCCACAACAGCCATCCCCACTATCCACCTTCATTGCCTTCCTTTTTCCCCCACCTTTCCTGACCTGCTCTCTGCTCCTCTCTTCACACTAACATTCCGATATGCATAGGCCGACTCCGCCCCAATTTTCCACCCCCTTTGGCTGTTGCTCTCCCTGTTGCTCCACCCGGCGCACCCAGGGGGGGCACGCAATATACATGCGGGCTCCCCCTACACCCTGGCTCCTCCTGCGGACACCACCCGATCATCTCGGCCCCGCCCGCTATGGTTGAGCCAGTCACTGCGTCGGCGCTGCTGGAACGCAGGCCGCGCTTCCGCATTTGGGGGCGTGGCCTGCGTTCCATCGGCGGGGGATGCCATTGGTCACCTTCAGCGCCGGAGCGAACGCGTGGCACGCACTGCGCATGCTCCGGCGTCTCTCACTCCACATATAAACAGCGGCGGACACTAGATACAGCATCCGCCGCTGTTGACACTGCAAATCCATCCGCAACTACTCCCGAAGGTAAATACCTGGATTTTACCCCTTTCATCCAACCAAACACGTAGCTGAAGATGACCTAACACGGATTTTACAATTTCAGGAACCAACAGGGAGACCTATTCCCTTAACAAAAATTACATCACCTCTGAACAATACCAGGTAATCTACCAGCTTGACCTCTTTTTTACTCCTGGACACCCTCCCCTCCTTAATATATCTTACCTTGTATGTTGTCTACATTATCCCCCTAATTTCCAGACACATATTCCAGTAAATATTACATACTCTGTTATGTTCCCAGTATAATAGCCTCTCAGGACCATCCGTCCTTCACCCATCGGGAACCAACCACACAATTCTCTACTCCCTCGGGCACAAAGTCCCTTCTTGGATACAAATACTACAAGGTATGAGCACAACACATACATGGTTACTACTAACCGTTTGACACAATCCAACCAAAACACCCCATTGAAAATAGATACAATTTTTATTTATCTCTTTATTTCTATTTTCCAGAAACAAATAAAACTCCCTCTACCTTTCGACTCTCAGTGGAACAGACACTCCACAACCCCTTTAAGCATAGGTGCTGAGACAACTACCAGAAGGTATTTCCCCTTCCCCTTTTTTTCTTATTCAAAAATATACTACCTACGCAGAGAACACTATGCGAACCATTCCTTTGCATATACATTTACACAGACGCCAGTGTGACCCCAACCTAGGCATCCTCGCTGGGGCCACATACGGGAGGACCTGCAGCCTCAGGGACCCAGTTGGCGCCCACGTCGGTATCCTGCACAGCGGAACTCTTTTCTTTTCTTTCCTTTCATTTAACAGCCGTGACTCTCTTGTCACTTCTTCAGTAGTTTACAGGTAGGAATTTTCAAGAATCCAAGCTTTACCTATACGTGCAACATATACAATATATATCTGATAATTTACTTATACTGTATACTTATATTGTATTGGATAATATATTTATGCAACTAATCTAAACAATATTTATCATGTCATGTAGGAAATCACAAATCTCCCCACTTCAGACCCCTGAAGAAAGGCCTGCGTGCCTGAAACGCGTCGGGTGGGAGGATTTCCTTCAAGAAGCTAATATGTACCTTTGAGTATATGTAATACAAGTCTCATCATTTCTTTTTTGTTAATTATACCCATCTACACTATCTGTACAACCTATGTGACCTCTATACCCGTTCGATCTATGTAAGATCAATTTTAAACCTTGTTTAATAAAACGATTTATTTTTATCTACTTGTGGAAGTGTGTTTGCCGTTAAAGTCCCACACCCTAGGGGGACCCCCCATTCTGCTTGTTCAGTTTACAGGGATGTTGGCAAACCACTTCTAAGCTTTCATATAGCTGGGGTATTCAACTTCTAAATTAGAGTTGAGCTTAGTCATTTATGAACAGAAAGTGAGCATTACAAAAGGAAATAAGCATTAGGAGTCAAGAACTTCTAGATGTCTTTTTTATGAATGTAAACTAAAATATTTGTTGTTTAACTTTCATTCACCCTTGAGCGTAGCATACGTTAGATGATTTTGAGACTTTTTTGTGGTTTAGACATTTTTGTGTACAGGAGCTTCATTGGGGCAAGATTATTTTTAGTCCTAGAGCCTTTTATTATGGAAGTGCATGAAAAACACCCACAAAAAGTGTCTTTTGTAAAATGTTTGAAGGCTCCTATTGATCTCATTGGGGGCCATTCTTCTTCAAAGTAGCCCATGTATCATTTAGCGATTCAGGTGTTGAGCTACTTGTGCCTGAATGCTAAAATGTGAACAGGAACCATGTAAACCAATGGGATTTTGCTTGCTGAGCATTTTGTAGTGTAGAGCTACCCCTGCAGGGTCCACTGATTTAAACTGGTTCTTGCCAAAATAGCACAGAGGCTACCAGCCACACAAGCAACAGGTCATTCCCTTCAGCTCCCATCAACAGTGTCGGGATTGTCTTTTTGTGATTTATTGCTGATAAAAATTGTAACAGGGGAGGGGTTGGGGACATGGGATGGTTAGCAATGGACCCTCGGAGGGCAATCTTCTCCTTAAGCAACTGTGGAAATTGGACAGTTTAAGGCCTCACAGCTGTGGACCATAATGCATTCACCTGGTGCAATCTTGGGATCACTGCACAGTACAGGAGGCCACTCTTCTCTGAGCTCACAGTCCAGAACACTGCTGTGGACAGGGAATGGCCAGTATCTGAGACCCTATGAGAGCAGGCACAGTTAAGCAACCGCTGGCACTTATGTCCCAAAAGCACACAGTCACCAGGAATCAATTCAGTATCTTTACTTACAAGTCACCAGGACAGCTGCCACCTTCCAGCTTCTTCCAGACATGATCAAGTGGGTGAGACAGTCCTTCTCTAGACCATACCCCTTTGGTGAAATTCTTTGGTGAAATCAGTTCCAGATCATTTTCAGGTCCCAGCTCTGCCACCACTGAGACCCCACAAAGCAGCAACACAGTCCTTAGGCTGCTTCAGGTGCAACAGCCCTCTGAGGCTTGGAACTTTCCTTACTGGGGAAAGACAACCTCTCCAGGGCATCAGACTCTTTATCAGCTTCCTAGCCACCATCTTGCCACACATCCCTAGAGATTGGCTAGGCCCTGATCAACATTCAGACTGGTTATTTGTTAATTTGAATTCTCTCGCTCTAGAAAAGTTCTAGAAACTTTTATAAGAGCCAGGGAGAGCAATCAATCTCCCAGCATGTGAAACCCTAAACAGACCAGACCAAACAATCACTGCTCCCTTATTTTCAGAAGGAGCCAAACATTGAGTTTACCTAGCATCCTACACTATGTTGGGCATGGTTAATCAGTTTGTTTCTACATGTATGTTGTTATAACATTTATCCAATAAAACAAACATTTTAAGTACATGTATGCACACTCCCTGGGAGCACCTTGATCCCAGATGTCAGCTTTACAGAGGGTCAGCACTTCTGCCCAACTTGGATCTAAGCCCCACACTTTCTAGTGCTAATCCTCAGGCCCACCACGCACTCTAATAAACAGACTAGTCCCAATACCTCAGTGTACAAGATACACTATCACAATGGACCAGGGGCGGACTGACAACTCATGGGGCCCCCGGGCAATAAGAGATCATGGGCCCCATGTGTCCCCGCCCACACTCAAGCCACACCCACACAAAGCCCCGCCTACATCTTGCACTGCCCACATTACATTTGTTTGTCACAGAATTTCTCTACACTATGTTCAAAATAAATGTATATTATAGAAAAAAAAGAAAATAAACTTACATTAAATAAAGTGCAACAATGGTACATTTCCAAAATTAAGCCCCGGTTCACACTACTGCGTGTGCGGGGTTCGCATGTCATGTCGGAGCGCACTGCTCCGACATGACATGCGATCAGCTGTGCGGTGCGAGTTTAGCCATACAGTTTGTATGGCTAAATTCGCATTGCACCCGCAGCAAACACGCACAGGAGGCATTTTTGCTGCCGCATCAGGATCGGATCGCACAGCGGTTCACACTTGTGCGATCCGCTCCTGTGCGAACTGCACGATCGCACTGCGATATGCGATCAAACTGGGGGTGTCGTTAAGATTACATTGACACCCCCTAGCGGATCGCATATGGCAGTGTGTGAACTGCCGGGGGTGCGTGTGCGATGCGGGAACAGGCTGCGAATTCGCAGCCTTCCTGCATCGCATATATGTGAACCGAGCCTAAGGTTTTCATGAATTAACACAATATAATAGGTGCAACCAATGTCTTCTTAGCTGAACAGTTTAATAAAAAAAAAAATACAAAAAATAAAAAGCTTTGACCAGCATGTTACAAAATGATGGCCCTAGAATTGCTCTCAGTGCGACGTTCCCGATGATACCATACATATGTGCCACCATTATTGTTCACATATGTGTGCTCATCCTACATAGCCCTCTACCTGGATGTGCTTTACAATCATTTTTTTAACAATTTTTATTTACTTTATATAATTTTCACTGACCACCAATGTAAGGGGGCCATTCCTCCCATCGACCACCATTGTAAGGGGAATTCTTCCTACTGACCACCAATGTAAGGCACATTCTTCCCACTGACCACCAACGTAAGGAGCATTCTTCCCACTGACCACCAATGTAAGGGACGTTCTTCTCACTGATCACCAATGTAAGGAGCATTCTTCCCACTGATCACCAATGTAAGGGACATTCTTCCCACTGACCTCCAATGTAAGGAGCATTCTTCCCACTGATCACCAATGTTATGGGCATTCTTCCCACTGACCACCAATGTAAGGAGCATTCTTCCCACTGATCACCAATGTTATGGGCATTCTTCCCACTGACCACCAATGTAAGGAGCATTCTTCCCACTGACCACCAATGTAAGGGACATTCTTCTCACTGATCACCAATGTAAGGACCATTCTTCCCACTGACAACCAATGTAAGGAGCATTCTTCCCACTGACAACCAATGTAAGGAGCATTCTTCCCACTGACCACCAATGTAAGGGGCATTCTTCCCACTGAACACCAATGTAAGGGACATTCTTCTCACTGATCACCAATGTAAGGAGCATTCTTCCCACTGACAACCAATGTAAGGAGCATTCTTCCCACTGACCACCAATGTAAGGAGCATTCTTCCCACTGACCACCAATGTAAGGAGCATTCTTCCCACTGACCACCAATGTAAGGAGCATTCTTTCCACTGACAACCAATGTAAGGAGCATTCTTCCCACTGATCACCAATGTAAGGAGAATTCTTCCCCCTGACCACCAATGTAAGGGACAATCTTCTCACTGACCACCAGTGTAAGGAGACATTTTTCTCAGTGACCCCCAATTTAAGGAAC